>NC_064638.1:762770219-763088692 GCF_023864345.2 Schistocerca serialis cubense
GCAAAGAAACTGAGGTTCCAAGGACTGGTTTACATTATAAAATTTGAAAAAGTGAATAATTACTACCGGTACTTTAGGCAGACTTAGCATTTTGTGTGATAATTTCTTTTACTGCAGAGGGTGATATGCGGGATATATTTTGTTCTTGTTTTAGTAATCTGGAAAATTTATTACTTTTGTATGTTATTTCGTATAGAGCACGAAGTTGGCAGGTTTCAAGGCCTCAAAGTTTCAGGTCTAAAACCGTGAGTTGCCTAGTGAGACCTGAATTTTAACTCACTCGTTGCGCGTAGATCAACTTCGATTACAAACTGCGTGCCAACAGCATTATTGATGCAACGTGGTATTATCATTAGCCAAGCGGATGAACGATTAAAACCAGCAATAATCAAATTACGCTACTGGTGGTTATTACTGATGAGTTTACAAATAGAGCACAGAAGCGCTCGCTTGCTGTAAACTAATTACGCGTAATAATGTTTAAAGTTTAGCCGTGCATTCTCGTAGTTTCCCGTAGTAATTTCCGGCTGGCTGGATATTTCAGTTTTAAAGGCGTATTAGTCATTTGTATATTTATTCGTAAACTTTTTAAACTCTTCAGCTACTCAAACAATGCCAGCAAACTACAGATGAATTAAAAACAGTTCTAAAATTTGGCACTATTCTCTGCCTTGTGGTCTTCAACAAACTGTCATTATCAATACTGTATTCCTCTTTTCGTCGTTTAGGTACATCATTCTTTGAGCGGCTGAACGAGTTTCTTACAGTTGTTCTCCATATACTGTAAGAACGAAGGACACATTCTACCAGAAATGAGTAAACACAGCTTGTCGCCGTACGTTGCAACACTTGTTATAGGAAAAAAAAATGAACGAAGGCTAAAAACGTTTCATGTACGGTGTGGTCGCTAGAGACAGGAAAAAAATCTGATAAGGAATGCCTTGTGCCATAGTCAAGGGAATCATTCCGACATTCTCCTGATGTCGTTTAGGGAAAGCGCATCTCTAACAGATGTTGTACTTGGCTAGAAGGCTAAAAAATAACTTATTGCCGAGATTGGAGCTTATCGCCCCTATTGTTGAACTTGTCTGTTAAGGAAATAATAGAATTAGTAAATGGTATGTTAAAAGGAGAAGTGACGACAATGATAATATTGGCAAATGACAAAATCCTTCTGGCCAAACGTAAAGAAGACTTAATGGACGATTTATTTGGCACAAAATATGGATTAAGCATACATATACATATATTGAAGGTGATTATAATGAGTAGCAGAAAGAACTGTGCAAAGCTAGATATGAAGTTAGATAGCACCGCAGAAGGGATGAATAGAAAGTGTGCTTAGACAGGCTTGTTACAGTAGAGAACATATCAGAAGTGGGATCATAAGGTCGGAGAAGGCATCCATCAAAAATACACTACTGGCCATTAAAATTGCTACACCGAGAAGAAATGCAGATGATAAACGGGTATTCATTGGACACATATACTCGTATTATACTAGAACTGACATGTGATTATATTTTCACGCAATTTGGGTGCATAGATCCTGAGAAATCAGTACCCAGAACAACCACCTCTGGCCGTAATAACGGCCTTAATACGCCTGGGCATTGAGTCAAACAGAGCTTGGATGGCTTCAACACGATACCACAGTTCATCAAGAGTAGTGACTGGCGTATTGTGACGAGCCAGTTCCTCGGCCACCATTGACCAGACGTTTTCAATTGGTGAGAGATCTGGAGAATGTGCTGGACAGAGCAGCAGTCGAACATTTTCTGTATCCAGCAAGGCCCATACAGGACCTGCAACATGCGGTCGTGCATTATCCTGCTGAAATGTAGGGTTTCGCAGGGATGGAATGAAGGGCAGAGCCACGGGTCGTGACACATCTGAAATGTAACGTCCACTGTTCAAAGTGCCGTCAATGCGAACAAGAGGTGACCCAGAGGTGTAACCAGTGGTACCCCATACCATCACGCCGGGTGATAAAGCCAGTATGGCGATGACGAATACACGCTTCCCATGTGCGTTCACCGCGATGTCGCCAAACACGGATGCGGCCATCATGATGCTGTAAACAGAACCTGGATTCATCCGAAATAATGACGTTTTGCCATTCGTGCACCCAGCTTTCTCGTTGAGTACACTATCGCAGGCGCTCCTGTCTGAGATGCAGCGTCAAGGGTGACCGCAGCCATGGTCTTCGAGCTGATAGTCCATGCTGCTGCAGAAGTCCTCGAACTGTTCGTGCAGATGGTTGCTGTCTTGCAAACGTCTCCATCTGTTGGCTCAGGGATCGAGACGTGGCTGCACGATCCGTTACAGCCATGCGGATAAGATGTCTGTCATCTCGATTGCAAGTGATACGAGGCCGTTGGGATCCAGCACGGCGTTCCGTATTACCCTCCTAAACCCACCGATGTCATATTCTGCTGACTGTCATTGGATCTCGACCAACACGAGCAGCAGTGTCGCGATACGACTAACCACAATCGCGATAGGCTACAATCCGACCCTTATCAAAGTCGGAAACGTGATGGTACGCATTACTCCTCCTTACACGAGGCATCACAACAACGTTTCACAAGGCAACGCCGGTCAACTGCTGTTTGTGTGTGAGAAATCGGTTGGAAACTTTCCTCATGTCAGCACGTTCTAAGTGTCGCCACCGGCGCCAACCTTGTGTGAATGCTCTGAAAAGCTAATCATTTGCATATCACAGCATCTTATTCCTGTCGGTTAAGTTTCGTGTCATCGTGGTGTAGCAATTTTAATGGCCACTAGTGTATTCTTCTATTACAATAATATATTGATTCGTAGGTTTTAACGAAGCTCTTGAATATCTTAGTCTGGAAAACAGCGCTGTACGTAAGTGCGACACGAATAATAAGAAGACCAGAGGAAAAGGAAGTGGACTGAATTAAAATGTGGTGCTTTAGAATAATATTGAAAATTTAGGGGATGTATTAGATATGAGAAGATGACATTTATCAGAGGAGAATGCAAGTCAGTGAATCGTTTGTTACGGCATTCAGGAGAAGTTGGCCAGGTGGGAATAGGACTCGCGCTCTGATGGTTCCGTACAGACTTAATGATGTATCCACACAGTTCATCCATTACGGGAATCTTGAATCTCGGCGATTTTTGCCTTTTATCGACAATGATACTGGCAAGATTTCGGTCAAAGATTTCCAGGGCTTTCGATAAATAATTAATTTCAAATATGAAATCAAAACAAATGACCAAAGAAATCTTTTTTCGTATGATATAATTACTAATTAACTATTCTGATGTTTAACTTTGACCGTGAAACCTCCCTTTTTGCCAAATTTCATGTTTGTAGTGAAACCTTCCCATCTCCTCTATGTCTCTTTTGTTACGCAACCTTCTCTTCTACAATAACCTATGAAACCTTCCCTTAGGATTTCTATGTCTTGTTTAATAATAACAAATGAAATCTTCCCTCTGAAATTAATTCTCTTTCTCAGTAATAATAAGTGCAATCTTCGCGTACACGTTTACATCCTGCTTGATAAAAGTGACTTTCTGATTATTTCGATGAAACATAGAATGTGTCGTCGTCGTGGTGCTCAGTCGTTCCCTGCAATAACCGAAAACTGTTCCTTACCTTTTTTACTGTTACTGGATCGCCATCTGACTGCTACATCGAACTGCGACATGAGTATACTTACTCTGTTTCACTATGCTCTATTAGCTGCTGGTGGGCTGTCATAAAAAGTGGTTGTATTTATTACCAAAGCTGACGTTATTCTTTAATCGCTAAGCTGACGTTTATCTTTAATTAATTTGACTGAAGTTACGTAATTAATAGTTAAACTTTTTTGTACAACAATGAAATTTTGCGAAAGTTTTACGTTGAAGGTTTGTGGGATGGATTATAATCAGTAATGTAATATTGCTGGCAAAAAAATTAATTATATTCTGAAAACGATTCCTCAAATATTTACTGTTGGTAATGAAATGATTTTACAAACGTTCAAATGGGGTTTACTTTTTACAATAATCTTACAACTAGCATTGCGCAAACATACCTGGTGGCTGATAGGCACACCTCTCCTCTTAAGCTCTCGCTTCAGACCTGCTACCGACTCGCTTCACATCTCGCTTACTACTGACTTCCTACGAACGCTAAAGTGCGACCTCTCCCGCCAACAATGTTTTTGGTGCAGACAGTCCCTTCTACCATTACGAAATGTATCAATCCGCGGTCATTCCCGCTCTTTTCTTAAAATGTATTCATACGCGGTCTCTCCCACCCTTTTTAAAATTATATCAATGTGCGGTCTCTCCTGCCAACAATACTTGCTACCACCATTATTTCCAACATGACAGATATTAATTATTCCTACTTAATCCGATTAATAAAATATAAACATCTTTCATAAATTGTGGTTTGACAATAGACAATATAAATATACACGTCTTACAGTAGGTCAACGGGAAGTAACCTGCAGGTTTTAACGAGTGAGTTTGTGACTATTATAATATGTGACACAAGTGGCCGTATCTTTTGACTGCATTGACTTAGAAGCTTAAAATTTTTGCACCACCTAGGAAGTACAGACCTTAACATGTAACATAAATTTCAAACTCATAAGCCTGCGCTAACTCATTCCTGAGAGGTCTTAAGACAGGGACGGACAGACAGACAGTCAAATAAAAAATGACAACCTTCTTTTTTCGTGTGATATAATAACAAATTCAGAATTTTCGGTTTTCTTACTTTACTCCTACAGTGATTCATTGTTTACGGCCATATTTCATGATTATATAGTAACGGGAATTACCGTATAGGTTTTGATGAGTGCGTTTACGAATATCAAAGTATGATATACGTGCCGTATCGTTTGATTACGTTGGCTTATAAACTATCATTCATTATACCGCAAAGGTACTATAAAATTAGTAGGTGACATAAATTTCAAGTCGATACGTCAACCCATTCCAGAAGAAAAAGGGTCTTAAAAGACAGACGGACAGATAGGCAGTCTGATAACAAGTGACAAAATGTTTTTTCGTGTGATAAAACTAGAAATTCACAGCTTTCGGAGTTTTTCCTTTGCGCTTACAGTGAAACCTTGCTTTTTTCCTAATTTCGTGATTTTACACCAACGGGAAAAACCGTATAGGTTTTGATGAGCGCGTTTGCGAGTATTTTAAACTGTCGTACCTTTTGATTGCATTGCCTTAGAAGCTTCGCATTATTACATCAATGGACAGTGACATTAATAAGTGACTTAAATTTCAACTTGCTACGTCTAACCCGTTTCTCCGAAGAAGAGTTCTGAACAACCGGACAGGCAGAAAGACATACAGACGGACAACAAAGTGATCCTGTAAGTGTTTCGTGTGTACCGATTGTGGTACGGAAACCTAAAAACGAAAATGGCACTGGAAGCTCTAAATGGGAGTAACAGTTCAGTATCGTGCAAACGGTGGGCACAAGCTTGGACTAAGTGACGGTAAGAAACTACACTGATGAGACAAAACACGAGTATCTGTC
Source organism: Schistocerca serialis cubense (assembly GCF_023864345.2). NCBI lineage: Eukaryota > Metazoa > Arthropoda > Insecta > Orthoptera > Acrididae > Schistocerca > Schistocerca serialis. The sequence continues at coordinate 762,775,747 of NC_064638.1, forward strand.
CAGAGGTGGAGGTGTGCGTCACCAGATGCCAACGCACAGGTCACGTAGTTCCCACTACGCGCATTACATATAATTCATTTATGTACTGAGTGAGTTGGCAGTCTTTGTACCGTATGTTGCTAGTCTGCAAGTCTCTCCTGATTCTGAATATTTTCTCTGAATTTCGTCTTCCTGTATGCAGCTGCGTAGTCTGCATAAAATTATGAACAAGGACAGACTTTTAAGAAAAACGAGAAATTTATAGAGCGTCGTAAAATCTATTAACATGCTGTGCCGTTATCAACAAATCAGCGTTGACCCACAAAAGGGATGTAACACTTCCTTTCGGCTACGTAAAACATGTAGGTACGCTTTAATTAACGTTATGATGCGTTATGAAATGGGTTATACTATAACAGATCAGATAACTTAAGCATCTAGTTAGACCACAATATTTTTTCTTAAACCGAAAAAAGCAAAATACTGTGATGTTTATAATAGGATAAAAGTCACATATTTCCAGTATAGGACAAGATGCGAAGATGGGCATCATATTAATGCATTTTATGTTATGGTTATATGCAGCTGCAATATACGTTTTGGCAGATGTGTTCCACTTCAGTTTACTGAGGCATCTTCAGATCACTACTTCACTTAACTACAGAACTTTCACGTGGTGTTATAGTAGTAATAGCATACAAAGAGGTGTGGTTCTCCTTCTTTCTTTCTCAACAAATATTTTTTATTAGTTTTATTCCTGATGTTATGTTGATGTTCTCCTGATTATTCTGCTCTTCCCCCCTCACTAAGTACACTTGTCGGCACAGCACGTAAGCTCACAATCGTTTTCTCACGTTTTCTGTAGTGTTGTCGAGTGTAGAATATCCTTATGTGACGACTGTGGACATAGGTAAACTTGTGCGATATGTATTAGATCTACAACTTTGGTTCCGCCATTTTGGAATAGGAGGCAGTAGCGGCAAGTGGTGGAGATGGTCGTAAGTCACAAACATCATTCAGTAAGCTTACATCAAGAATAGGCCAGTTCTCGTCATTTCAGGGGAATTTTAATTTTCAGACTTAACATGAAAAAGTCTGTGGCTGGGTCTCATAAAAATGCTGGTTAAATCCTATGGTGAGGTACGCATTAGTGATAGAACGTGCAGAGAATGACTTCAGTGCTTCAAGAAAGATGATTTTGACGTCGAAGACGGGCATGGTGGTGAAAAGTGAAGGTTTTCGAAGCTACTGAAACCGACGAAAAACAATCAATCACATGAGATCCTTATCGAAAGTAATAGGTGCGTTCGGGCCGAGCACTGAATGACAAACTGCCATACTGTAACGATAAAAATGCGATTTCGCAGCATGGAAGAGTGTGGCCCCATGTCGCAAAACCCGTCAAAGCCTACTTGGAAGCGTTGAAATGGGAAGTCCTGCCCCACCCTCCGTATTCTCCAGACATTGCTCCCTCTTAGTACCACCTTTTTCTGTCAGTGCCACATGGCCTGGCCGACCAGCGCTTTAAGTCATATGAACAAGTGCAAAATTCGATCGATTCATGGACTTCTTCAAAAGACGCCCATTTCTGCCGTCATCGGATTCGTATGCTGCCCGATAGATGGTGGAAGGCAATGGCCAGAGATGGCTAATACTGTGAATGGTAAATTTTTGGTAAGTTTTTTGCAATAAAGACTCAAACTTCGAGAAAAAATGGTGGAAGCTAAGGTGTGGATCTAATACGTTAATAGTATTGCACTTAAGTAAAAATGTGGTGGGGTTCCAGGGCAAAGAAGATCCCTCTGTAAAAATGCGAAACAACGTGAAAAAGAAACATGACCTACAACATGAATTTAATAGGCCTATCTCGAGCAGCTGAGGACTGACAGATCAGCAACATTAGTGATGCTAATTAAGAGATTTGTTTGTGTTTTGGAGAATATTAGTTCGTATGCCTATGCTTTGAGACTAAATCTGCGGGGCCAATTTCAGTGAGATCCCTACATTAAACAAAGGAAAGAACATCTAACGGTAAGATCAGTTTTTTTCTTAATCTTCTTATCGAAGAAAATCGCTCTGATCGCTGGTTTCTACTGCAAATGAGAGCCATTTCTGTAGGACAAGTGCGACCAGAATTCGGTGCTGTGCGATCATTAGCCTGGTGAGTGTCTCGTAGCACTTTGTGCAGAAGAGCTTCCGGAAGCAGTCCTGTACAGGTACACGTGGCAGGGTCGCCGGTAATTATCCGGCGCGCGTTAGCCGTCGGGGCGACCGCGGTCGTTCCCGCCCCTAGAGCTGGTTTCGTTTCGTTTCATTTTAGCCCATTTGCGGTCGACTGGTTCTCTTTACGCCATTTCCAAGTGCCTCAAATTTTCTCCTCCGTCGTAAAAAGGAGGAGCTCACAGCCTATATCAAGGTGCAGGAAATAACTCTTTTGATGTTCACCTCGCCGTTGCTTTTAAAGATCACAGAAACCTGTAAATCCAGTAATGACAGAAATGGCGGTTCCTACCGCTCAGTATATTGACTGTGGTATGCGTAGGAAAAAAAAGTTATCACGAGTACAATAAAAAGGTTCTGCTGATATCTTTGCTGTTTGTGCGGGTCGTTTATGATAATACCGTATTGGATACACATTCAGAATAACAAAATCACAGTTAACTTACAGATTTTAACACTATCTTTAGGATAAAAACTGATATGAAAATTTCTGGTTACATACTTATGTACACACGCTGTTGTTTCCCTACTATAATTGTTATTACACTACTGGCCATTATAACTGCTACACCAAGAATAAATGCAGATGATAAATGGGTATTCATTGGACAAATATATTATACTAGAACTGACATGTGATTACATTTTCACGCAGTTTGGGTGCATAGATCCTGAGAAATCAGTACCCAGAACAACCACCTCTGGCCGTAATAACTGCCTCGATACGCCTGGGCATTGAGAGAAACAGAACTTGGATGGCGTGTACAGGTACAGCTGCCCATGCAGCTTCAACACGATACCACAGTTCATCAAGAGTAGTGACTGGCTTATTGTGACGAGCCAGTTGCTCGGCCACCATTGACGAAATGTTTTCGATTGGTGAGAGATCTGGCCATGGCAGAATTTGAACATTTTCTGTATCCAGAAAGGCCCATACAGGACCTGCAACATGCGGTCGTGCATTATCCTGCTGAAATGCAGGGTTTCACAGGGATCGAATGAAGGGTAGAGCCACGGGTCGTAACACATCTGAAATGTAACGTCCACTGTTCAAAGTGCCGTCAATGCGAACAAGAGGTGACTGAGAGGCGTAACCAATGGCAGCCCATACCATCACACAGGGTGATACGCCAGTATGGCGATGACGAATACACGCTTCCAATGTGCGTTCACCACGATGTCGCCGAACATGGATGCGACCATCATGATGCTGTAAACAGAACCTGGACTCATCCGAAATAATGACGTTTTGCCATTCGTACACCCAGGTTCGTCGTTGAGTACACCATCGCAGGCGCTTCTGTGATGCAGCGTCAAGGGTAACCGCAGCCATGCTCTCCGAGCTGATAGTCCATGCTGCTGCAAACGTCGTCGAACTGTTCGTGCAGATGGTTGTTGTCTCGCAAATGTCCCCATCCGTTGCCTCAGGGATCGAGACGTGGCTGCACGATTCGTTAGAGCCACGCGGATAAGATGCCTGTCATTTCGACTGCTAGTGGTACGAGGCCGTTGGGATCCATATTCTGCTAACAGACAGTGGATCTCGACCAACGGGAGCAGCAATGTCGCGATACGATAAAGCGCAATCGCGATAGGCTACAATCCGACCTTTATCAAATCGGAAACGTGACGGTACGCATTTCTCCTCCTTACACGAGGCATCACAACGACGTTTCACCAGGCAGCGCCGGTCAATTGCTGTTTTTGTATGAGGAATCGGTTGGAAACTTTCCTCATCTCAGCACGTTGTAGCTGTCGCCACCGGCGCCAAAATTATGTAAATGCTCTGAAAAGCTAATCATTTGCATATCACAGCATCTTCTTCCTGTCGGTTAAATTTCGCGTCTGTAGCAAGTCATCTTCGTGGTGTAGCAATTTTAATGGCCAATAATGTAATTAATGCAAACAGGAGTTGGTTTTCTTTCCTAGCACGATATACACTTCTAAGAGCAGGCCAAGAAATGCTGTTGCGTTGTTTCGCGGTGTTATGTTTGTTATTCTGAGAAATCTTGAGTATGTTCGTGTGATGTCTATGCGCAGTGAATTTATTGGACATGTAACATACAGTGAATGTCAGAATAATTTTTCTACACTTACATGTGCAGTTACATGATTACTTCGCAATTCACTGTTAACTGCCCGACAGAGGAATCATCGAGCCGCCTTTGAAATATTTCTCTGTCGTTCAGCTCTCGAAGAGCGCGCGCGAAAAACGAACACTTAAATCTTTCTGTGCAAGCTCTAATTTTTCTTACTTTATTATGACGATCATTTCTCCCTATGTACGTTGGCGCCTACAAAATATTTTCACATTCGGAGGAGAAAGATGTTGATTGGAATTTCATGGGAAGAAACTGCCGGATCGAAAACCTTTTTTGTTTTTATGTCTGCCACGCCAATTCGCGTGTCTTATCCGTAGCATTTTCTACCTTATTTCACGATAATACAGAACGAGCTGCCCTCCTTTGAACTTTCTCGTTGTCCTCTGTCAATCTTATCTGATGTAGATCTCACACCACCCAGCAATACTCCAGAAGAAGGTGGAGAAGCGTAGGGTAAACTCTCTCTCTAGTAGACCTGTGACATTTTATAAGTGCTCTGCCTATAAATCGCAATGTTTGGTTTCTTTTCATTGCAACATTTTCTATGTGATCCTTCCAATTTAAGATACACGTAATTAGAATCGCCAAGTATTTAGTTCTATTGAGAGCCTTCAGGTTTGTGTGACAGTATTTAGCCGTATTGACAGCCTTTAGATTTGTGTGACTTACCGTGTAATCGAAATTTAACGGATTCCTTTTATTACTGATGTGGATGACTCCACACTTTACATTATTTAGAGTCAATTGCCACTTTTCGCGCCATACAAATATCGGAATGATTTTGAAATTGCTTTTGATCATCAGATGACTTTACAAGACGGCAAATGGCGGTATTATCTGCAAACAATGAAGAAGACTGTTCAGACTGTCACAGAAATCGTTTATGTGGAGAAGGAACAGCAGGGAGCCTATAACACTAGATATCACTTCTGTTTTACTCGATGACTTGGCGTCAGTTATTACGAACTGTGACTTTTCTGACTGAAAATCACGAATCCAGTGGTACAACTGGGACGATAGTCCAAAGTCACACAGTTTGATTAGAATTCGCTTATAAGGAGCTTTATCAAGAGCCGTCTGGAAATCTAAAAATATGGAATCAATTTGACATCATCTCTTGATAGTACACATTACTTCGTGAGAATAAAGAGCTAGTTGTGTTTCACAAGTACGATATTTTATGGTTACGTGTTGCCTCGCTGTCAATAAGTCGTTGTTTACGAGGTAATTCATAATGTTCGAATGGAGTACCCGTTCCAGAATCCAACCGCAAATCGACGTTAGTGACGTGGATCTGTAATTCAGCGGATTATTCCTATTTCCTTTCTTGGGTATTGGTGTTACTTGTACAACTCTCCAGCCTTTAGGTACGGATCTTTCTACGAGCGTGTGGTTCTAACATTCTGCGTGGTGTCTGTTTGTTCTATATCGTGTCTCCCTACCACTTTCACGCAACGACGCTCTGAGCATGTTTTTTTAGGGAATTGACTAGTTTGAACCTGGGACCTGTTGCTGGTAAGGAGACGCCAGACCACACATGACATGCAGAGCTCAGAAGAGTTCAGTGAGACTAGCGATGATATAACCAAATACTTAATGATTTCAGCGTCAGCTCCACTGCACTCCCTGTAAAAGAATCTTAATACTAACTAAATTTAGTGGAACGGGTTCAACGCTTTCATATTTTTAGTTAGCTGGTAAAATAACGTCGAAAAAGCAGTTACGTTTACCATTGGAAATTTTATTCTACTCACAAAACATTGTTTATAAATTTCACTATTGATAAAAGGAAATGTTTTAATACAGGATGGTAAAAACCAACTGCGTTCAACAAAAATGTGAACGAATATTCCCTGAATGGGTTTCCAAGTTCTACAATGGATCAAAGGATGACCTATGCCATATCACATCTGTAATCTAGGTTTAAATTAAGTTTCACAAAAGAGAAAACTATCAAAATGGTTTACAGTGACCCTCAATTATCTTTAATTACTTATCTAACTTGTCGTAAATTACAGTGGCTGATGTGGCTTCTCAATAACTATATAACAGAAAAATCATTGCGTTTCAGATTTTTACTTCAAGTGGCAAATGTGAACACCATGAGCTTTAATTGACGATCGACACTAGTATTACGCAAAAAGGGGGTGTAACAGATGAGACTTCTGCAGTTCTGAGTGAAGCTTTATGCCCTATTATGCGGCATCGCGTGCGTTCATTACCTTGTCGGTGTTCGTCAGGGGGCGGCGGACAACACAGCTCCGCTCACCTTGCCGTCTCGGAAGCAACTCTCCTCCTCAGTTCTCCTTACTACAATTTACCGAAGTTGGTTTAAAAAAAACTATCTGGCTGTGTTTTCATCTGACCAATCAGGGTCTCAATGTTAACCTTAAGCTCCGCCTACAAAAATGCTGTCTATCCAATGAGAAACGTTATACTTCTCGTGGGGGGGAATGTTTTTAAAGTTTGCAACGTAACAGAGATGCGAAAAAGTCTCACGCTAAAACTTGCAGCTGATGTGGTCCTTTTAGTGTTATCGTAAGATCTATACTGTTCTTCTAGAGGGTTCTATCTTTTAACATGGGCTAGGGGGTGGTCCTGACGTAACAGAGATGCGAAAAAGTCTCATGCTAAAACTTGCGGGTGGTGTGGCCCTTTTTGTGTTATTGTAAGATCTACACTGTTCTTCTGGAGGGCTCGAGCTTTTAACATGGGCTGGGGGTGGTCCTGACGTAACAGAGACGCGAAAAAAAGTCTCACGCTAAAACTTGCGGCTGGGGTGGTCCTAGTGGTTAGCTGGCGACATGGGTGTCCGTCTCTTATCGCAGGGCCTTCTCGCTTAACGCGGTTCTGCTCTCGGCGTCTGTTCTCGTTTCTCCCCTCGGAACTGCTTCTGTCTCATGGTGGGAAGGTATCACATGCATTTAGACATTATTGTGTTAGTCTGTGGTATTCCATTTGCTCACTCGTTACTCGTATTATTTTGGTTAATTTAATGTCACGATTTATTCGGAGCTATGTGACGTACTACTGGATTTGCTTATCATGTCAGGGTTTTCATGGAGGGTGTTGGATTTGCCTGACACCTTACATGGTTGTATGTGATTGCTAAGTGTGGAACTATTCTATCAGCATGGTCTGAAAGGTAGCTAACTGACATACTATCCGAACCGGTTGCTGTGCTTTATCAAGTGATTTAAACTGCTACGCAACGCCGAGGATATCTGCTCTAAATTACTCATGTTGGCAATTGTTCTTGATTCGAATTATGGAATATTTACTTCGTCTTCTTCCATGAAAGAATTTCAGAACTATGAGTTGAGGAACTCTGCTTTAATGGCACTGTCATCAGTAACATCACCATTGTTATCGCGCAGTGAAGGTATTAAATCCATCTGGTCGTTGGTGTTTTTGGATTTTCTGCCAGATTTCGAGACAGAGTTCTTTCGTTCCGGAAATTATTAAAAGCATCTCGCATTGAAGTTTGCTCTAAATTTTGAGCTTCTGTAAGACTTCACCAGTCTTGGGGGTTTTGGTTCCTTTAAATTTTTCATGCTTTTTTCGTTACTTCTGCATCAATATTCTGACCTGTTTGGTGTACCATGGGGGATCGGTACCATCTCTTGCTAATTTATTTGGTAGACATCTTTCCACTGCCGTCGATACTACTTTTTTGAATGTAGACCACATCTGGCCTACACTCACATAGTCAAATTGAGAGGAATGAAAACTAACCTCTTAGGAAGACATCATGCGAATTTTCATTAGCCCTTCTAAATTGATGTATTTTTTCTTTCTTTTTGGTGAGTATGGATGTTACGGGATTCAGTCTCGCTCAACGTTCGTGTGGCCACTAACTCCTGTATGATGCTCCCAATTTGCACAGGATTATTTATTACGTAGAGATCAAGAATGATTTCGTAACTATTTAAACTTCGAGTGGGCTCCTGAACAAATAGTTCAAAATAAATTTCTGAAAAAGCATTCAATATGTCGGATGATGTTTTATGTCTACCACCGATTGGGCCGGCCGATGTGGCCGAGCGGTTCTAGGCGCTTCAGTCCGGAACCGCGCTGGTGCTACGGTCGCAGGTTCGAACCCTGTCTCGTGTATGGATGTGTGTGATGTAATTAGGTTAGTTAGGTTCAAATGGTTCAAATGGCTCTGAGCACTATGGGACTCAACTGCTGAGGTCATTAGTCCCCTAGAACTTGGAACTAGTTAAACCTAACTAACCTAAGGACATCACAAACATCCATGCCCGAGGCAGGATTCGAACCTGCGACCGTAGCGGTCTTGCGGTTCCAGACTGCAGCGCCTTTAACCGCACGGCCACTTCGGCCGACGGTTAGTTAGGTTTAAGTAGTTCTAAGTCTAGGGGGACCTCAGACGTTAAGTCCCATAGTGCTTAGAGAAATTTAAACCATTTTTGAACCACCGACTGCAAATATATTTTTTCGCCAACGTATCGAAGACAGATTAAAGCCGCCACCAACTATAAGGCGCGTAATGGGGCCCCTTAGGGAAATGGCAGCAAGAGAGGGGAAGAAAACCAATGTGCACTCCGTGTGCATACCGGGGGGAGTCATTCCAGATGTGGAAAGGGTCCTTGTGGATGCCATGAAGGGTACAGGGTGCACCCATCTGCAGGTGGTCGCTCATGTCGGCACCAATGATGTGTGTCGCTATGGATCGGAGGAAATCCTCTCTGGCTTCCGGCGGCTATCTGATTTGGTGAAGACTGCCAGTCTCGCTAGCAGGATGAAAGCAGAGCTCACCATCTGCAGCATCGTCGATAGGACTGACTGCGGACGTTTGGTACAGAGTCGAGTGGAGGGTCTGAATCAGAGGCTGAGGCGGTTCTGCGACCGTGTGGGCTGCAGATTCCTCGACTTGCGCCATAGGATGGTGGGGTTTCGGGTTCCGCTGGATAGGTCAGGAGTCCACTACACGCAACAAGCGGCTACACGGGTAGCAGGGGTTGTGGGGCGTGGGCTGGGCGGTTTTTTAGGTTAGATGGCCTTGGGCAAATACAGAAAGGGCAACAGCCCCAACGGGTGCGGGGCAAAGTCAGGACATGCGGGGACCAAGCAGCAATCGGTATTGTAATTGTCAACTGTCGAAGCTGCGTTGGTAAAGTACCAGAACTTCAAGCGCTGATAGAAAGCACCGAAGCTGAAATCGTTATAGGTACAGAAAGCTGGCTTAAGCCAGAGATAAATTCTGTCGAAATTTTTACAAAGGTACAGACGGTGTTTAGAAAGGATAGATTGCATGCAACCGGTGGTGGAGTGTTCGTCGCTGTTAGTAGTAGTTTATCCTGTAGTGAAGTAGAAGTGGATAGTTCCTGTGAATTATTATGGGTGGAGGTTACACTCAACAATCGAGCTAGGTTAATAATTGGCTCCTTTTACCGACCTCCCGACTCAGCAGCATTAGTGGCAGAACAACTGAGAGAAAATTTGGAATACATTTCACATAAATTTTCTCAGCATGTTATAGTCTTAGGTGGAGATTTCAATTTACCAGATATAGACTGGGACACTCAGATGCTTAGGACGGGTGGTAGGGACAGAGCATCGAGAGACATTATACTGAGTGCACTATCCGAAAATTACCACGAGCAATGAAACAGAGAACCGACTCGTGGAGATAACATCTTGGACCTACTGATAACAAACAGACCCGAACTTTTCGACTCTTTAAGTACAGAACAGGGGATCAGTGATCATAAGGCCGTTGCAGCATCCCTGAATATGGAAGTTAATAGGAATATAAAAAAAGGGAGGAAGGTTTATCTGTTTAGCAAGAGTAATAGAAGGCAGATTTCAGACTACCTAACAGATCAAAACGAAAATTTCTGTTCCGACACTGACAATGTTGAGTGTTTATGGAAAAAGTTCAAGGCAATCGTAAAATGCGTTTTAGACAGGTACGTGCCGAGTAAAACTGTGAGGGACGGGAAAAACCCACCGTGGTACAACAACAAAGTTAGGAAACTACTGCAAAAGCAAAGAGAGCTTCACTCTAAGTTTAAACGCAGCCAAAACCTCTCAGACAAACAGAAGCTAAATGATGTCAAAGTTAGCGTAAGGAGGGCTATGCGTGAAGCGTTCAGTGAATTCGAAAGTAAAATTCTATGTACCGACTTGACAGAAAATCCTAGGAAGTTCTGGTCTTACGTTAAATCAGTAAGTGGCTCGAAACAGCATATCCAGACACTCCGGGATGATGATGGCATTGAAACAGAGGATGACACGAGTAAAGCTGAAATATTAAACACCTTTTTCCAAAGCTGTTTCACAGAGGAAGACCGCACTGCAGTTCCTTCTCTAAATCCTCGCACAAACGAAAAAATGGCTGACATCGAAATAAGTGTCCAAGGAATAGAAAAGCAACTGGAATCACTCAATAGAGGAAAGTCCACTGGACCTGACGGGATAGCAATTCGATTGTACACAGAGTACGCGAAAGAACTTGCCCCCCTTCTAACAGCCGTGTACCGCAAGTCTCTAGAGGAACGGAGGGTTCCAAATGATTGGAAAAGAGCACAGGTAGCCCCAGTCTTCAAGAAGGGTCGTCGAGCAGATGCGCAAAACTATAGACCTACATCTCTGACGTCGATCTGTTGTAGAATTTTAGAACATGTTTATTGCTCGAGTATCATGTCGTTTTTGGAAACCCAGAATCTACTATGTAGGAATCAACATGGATTCCGGAAACAGCGATCGTGTGAGACCCAACTCGCTTTATTTGTTCATGAGACCCAGAAAATATTAGATACAGGCTCCCAGGTAGATGCTATTTTTCTTGACTTCCGGAAGGCGTTCGATACAGTTCCGCACTGTCGCCTGATAAACAAAGTAAGAGCCTACGGAATATGAGACCAGCTGTGTGGCTGGATTGAAGAGTTTTTAGCAAACAGAACACAGCATGTTGTTATCAATGGAAAGACGTCTACAGACGTTAAAGTAACCTCTGGCGTGCCACAGGGGAGTGTTATGGGACCATTGCTTTTCACAATATATATAAATGACCTAGTAGATAGTGTCGGAAGTTCCATGCGGCTTTTCGCGGATGATGCTGTAGTATACAGAGAAGTTGCAGCATTAGACAACTGTAGCGAAATGCAGGAAGATCTGCAGCGGATAGGCACTTGGTGCAGGGAGTGGCAACTGACCCTTAACATAGACAAATGTAATGTATTGCGAATACATAGAAAGAAGGATCCTTTATTGTATGATTATATGATAGCGGAACAAACAGTGGTAGCAGTTACTTCCGTAAAATATCTGGGAGTATGCGTGCGGAACGATTTGAAGTGGAATGACCATATAAAATTAATTGTTGGTAAGGCGGGTACCAGGTTGAGATTCATTGGGAGAGTGCTTAGAAAATGTAGTCCATCAACAAAGGAGGTGGCTTACAAAACACTCGTTCGACCTATACTTGAGTATTACTCATCAGTGTGGGATCCGTACCAGATCGGTTTGACGGAGGAGATAGAGAAGATCCAACGAAGAGCGGCGCGTTTCGTCACAGGGTTATTTGGTAACCGTGATAGCGTTACGGAGATGTTTAATAAACTCAAGTGGCAGACTCTGCAAGAGAGGCGCTCTGCATCACGGTGTAGATTGCTCGCCCGGTTTCGAGAGGGTGCGTTTCTGGATGAGGCATCGAATATATTGCTTCCCCCTACTTATACCTACCGAGGAGATCACGAATGTAAAATTAGAGAGATTCGAGCGCGCACGGAGGCTTTCAGACAGTCGTTCTTCCCGCGAACCATACGCGACTGGAACAGGAAAGGGAGGTAGTGACAGTGGCACGTAAAGTGCCCTCCGCCACACACCGTTGGGTGGCTTGCGGAGTATAAATGTAGATGTAAATGTAGATGTAGATGTAAACTGTGTGAGTTGAGTACCTTTATCAGATGAGACCCAAGTTTTGTTTGAATTGTTCAGCAACTGTATCACCTGAATTTGCGGGGAAGGGTGAGGGGGGAGAGAGTCGGTAAAAGGAAACAATTAGTAGACGACCGACGCGAGTGTCTTTGCCAACAGCACGACTGCAGCACGTCTCGTGGGTTCGTGACCATATCCGTTGGATCCTAAATGAGGGGAAAACCGTGACCTGGTCAGATGAGTCCCGATTTCAGTTGGTGTGGAGCATACCTTATGAAACCATGGACCCAAGCTTCCGAGAAGACACTGTACAAGCTAATGTTGTCTCCATAACAGTGCAGGCTGTGTTTACAGGGTTACCTGGTCCGACTGAAATGATCGTTGACTAGAAATGGTCATGATCTGCTACTTGGAGAGCATTTTCTGCCGTTCATAACCTTCATGTTCCCGAACAACAGAATTTTTATGAATGACGATGCTTCATGTTACCGGGGCACAATTGTTCACGATTGGTTTGAAGATTATTCTGGGCCGTTCGAGGGAATTGTTTGGCCACTCGTCGAACATTTGTGGGACATAATGGAGAGATCATTTTTGCACGAATTGCTTCTTTCGCAGTTATGGACGCCTATAGAGGTAGTATGGCTCAGTAGTTCTGCAGACGACTTCCAACAGTACATGCCATGTCTAGCTGCTGCACTACGCTGGACAAAAGAAGGCTGGCACAATATTAAGAGGTATCTCACGATTTTGCCACCACCTTGTATAGCAAAGGGCACTGTGTGGTACTGCTTTCATACCATCGATCAAATATAATTCACCAACAAGCGGGGTACGAGAATATGTTTCTCTGAAAATCTCTCTCCAGGCTGAATAGACCGCTTCCCAAGAGAATCCTCGCTTTATAGTCTACAGCGCAGCAAGATCCAGGGCCCGACCATAAACGTAATTCGCGGAACACTGAGTTATGGCGCCTGCGGTGACGGCAACCCGGCGCGCTGCTGCGTCTTGGTGTTTCTCGTGTGGGGGCCACGGATCCCACTCGAACGCCGCTGGGTGTTCAGCGATGAGGAGATTCACGCGCCCGCAGTCACGCCTGCTGCTACTGCTGCTGTTAAAACACACTGCTGACTTTCTCTTGACTCAGACTTTGCTGCATCACAATTTTACTGTATGACAGACCTCATGTTTTATACGGCGCACAATTAACAGCAAAATACTGGTGATAATGCTCGGTATTACAGCTTATTACGCGTTTATAGTGCTCTAAAACTATGCTTATGAAACAATGTGTTACACACTGATAAAAAGAGCTTTTTGTACATTTACAACGGTATTATCCTGTGATGCCTGGACACTCGATCAAATCTACTCCTAGCTGTAGTGTAAAATCGAAGAAATTTTATTTACATATTAATTATAAGCATAAGTACCTTATATTGTAATGAGATAAATAATATTAATAAATCAATATAATATTAATGTTAACACACAAGTGATTCTGAATGTCACCACCCCGTAGAGTGAACCCAAAAACTATGAGCCCGATACTAATAAATGTGCTAATAAATACAACTCTTACACTTCTCATGGCAACAGCCCGATGCCATCAGCCACAGTAATTTATTCAATTAAGCAAGATTCATATCCAACAAATTTGGTTAATATTCTCGAAGCGTTCCAAAATTCTGCTAGATCAGTGATTCTCAAACTGTGGGGCCGCAAAACCTGAATGGGGTTGGGGCATGTTCCGTACAAGGTGGCGCGGTATATATGTATATACAGGGAGTCCCATTTATCTTGACCACCCTAAGTAACTGTTTGTCCAGATCCAAATCACAAAATATTTCAATCAAATGTTCTTTAGCCGTCAAGGGGACATCAATCAGCATCATTGCCTTCCTTGTAGCTTCGTTTTTTACAAAGATATGAACAGCGGTATGTCTTCTTTAAATGGCACCCTTTCTTTCTTATTCGATAACTCATTTTCTCTCCTAAAGAGTTGTCAGAAAACAAATGAAAGCCAAGTAAAAACATAACACAAAATTGACTTTGACTCTCCCATACCACTGCCCAGGTGTAGAACATTCAAAGGTGGTCAGTGTGATGACCCTGGACACCGATACACTGGTGTACTCGTTGAATGAAAGATTTATTTACTGATTCCAGTGTTGCCTGCAGAAGGGAATTACAAGCAAGCACGATACGTTCCTGTATGCCCTCTGGAATTGTTTGAATATCGCGACAGATAACGTCTTTAAAAAGTCCTGAGGATTTAACTCAGGAGACGTACCAGACCAAGTAACTGTTCTTCTTCAACCAATCCATCTCGCAGGATATCTTCGGTTCAGAACACGACGTACACGCAAGTCATTATGTGCTGGATATCCATCGTGTTGATACCACATAAGCATTCTTGTTCTTAGCGGCACTTCATCCAGAAGGGAAGGAAGAATCCGTCTGAGGAAGTTGGCATACGCTGTGCCGTTTAGACTATCATTGATGAAATAAGGGCCAATAATTGTGGTACCAAGCATCCTACACCAGTGGTTAACTGTCCATTGACGCTGACGTCCCACCTGTCTAAGCCATCGTGGGTTGTCGCTGGACCAATAATGCATGTTCCTTGTATTTATCTGTCCTTTGTTTGAGAAGAAACATTCATCGGCAAATAGAACATTGGAGAAGATGTTAGGGTTGGTGAGGATTTGTTGCTGTGCCCACTGACAGAACTGGGCATGATTCTGCAAAATTATTCCCATGCAATTCTTGATGCAGGTGTATATGGTAATGATGAACGTGTAAAATTACGATGTACACTGGTTTTAGGAATGCCAGTCTCGTGTTCAAGCTGTCGTGTGCTCACATGTGGATTCACAGCAACGGAAGCGAGAACAGTAACTTTGGCAGCTTCGTCTGTGCGAGTGCTACGACGAATGTCTTGTCGTGGGTTGAAACTTCCCATTTCCTGAAACGCCGCAGCAAGACTAAATAACATTCGTCTTGAAGGTGGGTTCTAGTCAGGATATCGCTCTCTATACAGTTCCGCTACCTGCGTAGCATTTTCCCTACCTTCAACAACAACAATAAAAGAAATGTTATGTCGATGTAGTTCGTAGGAAGGACAGCCTTTACTGTATGCCCATACTATACAACAATATCTAAAATGACTAAACTACTGTACTAAAAGTACCCTCACGTAAGAAAACAGTATTGCAGTTACTGTTCTGCTAACTTTCAATTCCCATAGACGAGTAGCATTTCTACCTCCTCTTCTTTGGTGTATATTCTACTCACAGAACTGTTCAACTGACGATGGGTGAAGGAATGACGGATGTGCATGCTACTTACGTTTACATTTGTCCTCTGTCAACTTCAGCACGTGGATGTGTTCCATTACCCGAAGTGTATGCACTAAGCGCTAGGAGCATCAACGTCAATGTTGTGTAATTAATAACGTTGTGCTTATGCGAATGGTACAATGTGATTAATTTTTATAGGCCTTTAGGAAAGGAAATTAATTACCGAATAAAAAAATACAGGGTGCCGTTTAAAAAAGTCATACGGCTCTTCATATCCTTATAAAAAACAAAGCTACCACGAAAGCAATCAAGCTGATTGATTTCCCCTTGCCGGCTAAAGAACATTTACTTGAAACATTTTGTAATTTACATCTGGACAAAGAGTTATTTAATGAGGTCAAGATAAATAACTGTTTGTCCAGCTGCAAATTACAAAATGTTGCAAGCAAATGTTCTCCAGCCGCCAGGGAGACATCTATCAGCATGATTGCCTTCGTGGTAGCTTTGTTTTTTATAAAGATATGAACAGCCGTATGACTTTCCTAAATGGCACCTTGTATTTTATATATATAATGTGGACTCTGAAGACAAGCTATCGGTTATAAACTGTATTTTACAACTGAAAAACCTGCAAAAAGGTGGAAATTTAAGAAGATGGGACCTGGATAAACTGAAAGAACCAGAGACTGTAGAGGGTTTCAGAGAGAGCATTAGAGAATATATATTGTTGTTGAGGTCTTCAGTCCAGATACTGGTTTGATTGGTTTGATGCAGCTCTCCATGCTACTCTATCCTGTACAAGCTTCTTCATCTCCAAGTACATACTGCAACCTACATCCTTCTGAATCTGCTTCGTGTAGTCTTCTCTAGGTCTCCCTTTACGATTTTTACTCTCTACGGTGCCCTAAACTACTAAATTGGCGATCCCTTCATGCCTCAGAACACATCCTACCAACCGACCCCTTCTTCTAGACAAATTGTGCCACAAATTCCTCTTCTCCCCAATTCTTTCCAGTACCTTCTTATTAGTTACGTCATCTACCCACCTGATCTCCAGCATTCTTCTGTAGCACCACATCTCGAAAGCTTGTGTTCTCTTCTTGTCTAAACTGTTTATCGTCCATGTTATAGCCCGCCGGGGTGGCTGAGTGGTTCTGGGCGCTATAGTTTGGAACCGCGCGACCGCTACGGTCGCAGGTTCGAATCCTGCCTCGGGCATGGACGAGTGTGATGTCCTTAGGTTATTTACGTTTTCGTAGTTCTAAGTCTAGGGGTCTGATGACCTCAGATGTTAAGTCCCATAGTGCTTGGAGAAATTTGAACCATTTTTGAACCACCGAGTGCATATATCTTTTTTCGCCTACATATCGAAGTCATATTAAAGCTGCCACCAACTACAATTGTGTGAGTTGGGTACCTTTATCAGATTCGACCCAAGTTTTGTTTGAATTGTTCAGCAACTGTATCACTTGAATTTGGTGGGGAGGGGTGAGGGGGAGAGAGTTGGTTAGGTTTAATTAGTTCTAAGTTATAAGGGACTGATGACCTCAGAAGTTAAGTCCCATAGTGTTCAGAGCCATTTGAACCATTTTTTTCCATGTTATACTTCCATACATGGCTACACTCTATACAAATACTTCCAGAAAAGACTTCCTGACACTTAAATCTGTACTCGATGTTAACAAACCTATCTTCTTCAGAAATGCTTTCCTTACCGTTGCCAGTCTACATCACATATCCTCTCTACTTCGACCATTATCAGTTATTTTGATCCCCAAATAGTATGCGTACGGAACGATTTGAAGTGGGATGATCATATAAAATTAATTGCTCGTAAGGCGGGTACCAGGTTGAGATTCATTGGGAGAGTCCTTAGAAAATGTAGTCCATCAACAAAGGAGGTGGCTTACAAAACACTCGTTCGACTCATACTTGAGTATTGCTCATCAGTGTGGGATCCGTACCGGATCGGGTTGACGGAGGAGATAGAGAAGATCCAAAGAAGAGCGGCGCGTTTCGTCAGAGGGTTATTTGGTAACCGTGATAGCGTTACGGAGACGTTTAGCAAACTCAAGTGGCAGGCTCTGCAAGAGAGGCGCTCTGCATCGCGGTGTAGCATGCTCGCCAGGTTTCGAGAGGGTGCGTTTCTGGATGAGGTATGTAATATATTGCTTCCCCCTACTTATACCTCCCGAGGAGATCACGAATGTCAGATTAGAGAGATTCGAGCGCGCACGGAGGCTTTCAGACAGTCGTTCTTCCCGCGAACCATACGCGACTGGAACAGGAAAGGGAGGTAGTGACAGTGGCACGTAAAGTGCCCTCCGCCACACACCGTTGGGTGGCTAGCGGAGTATAAATGTAGATGTAGATGTAAAAATATGGCACCACGATACCTTTGCGTTAGAAGTAACAAATGAGTTCGCAGAACTTCCGTAAAGTAAGTTGTGCTGCCGGAGTTCCCCCGACCACTACCTGAAGTCATACCCCATGCCTCCCCACTCCATAACGCTATGAGTAACACTGCTTTTGCTCTCCAAAACACTGGAAGAATGGGACTTCTCCTCGGTTTCCACAATACTCACTGCCGATGGTCATCCGTATTAGTGCAGAACCTCGATTTTCTACTGAGAACTGTGCGACGCCATTCATCAGCAAATCAACATTTCCGGTTGCGCACCACTCCAAAAGCACCCATTTTTATTCAGGCTGCCAATTCATGGGAAAGTAAATCCCTAGTTGAGCTGCTTCCAGTCTCCAGGCATGTTGTGGGATGACACACCACGCTGCCGAGAGAGTTATTACTTATTTACGGATGCCAGGGGTAATTTTGAAGGGTTTACGATATGCTTCCTGCTCATTACAGCGATCCCCTGTTATGGTGGTCGGATGTGATTGACCGGAACCTTTACGACACGTACGCTTGCCCTCACGTTCCCAAGCAGTTCAACATGGAGTCACTGTCACATCACATGATTCGAGCAGCTGGGCAAATCGAGTCTCACAGAGAGGCCCCTGTTAAGCTGTGTCAGATGCTGATAACACTGTCTCATACGATTACGCAGCAACTCCACTACCTTCACAGTGATGGCTCAACTTCTGATCCTCTTCACGCCAATTTTTTACTCTGCCATGCCTGGTACAATACTAAAAATTGAAAATTACCTGTCTGTAAAGACTGGCATGAAAATTAGTTAGATAGCTCCTCATATGGTCTTTGCAATTAATAATTGACAAGTAGTCACAAAGTGAAGCAAGTTCTGCGGAATTATCTCTAATGAAACAGATAACTGAAGACCTCAGCTGTAACGAGTTGATTGTTATGAGCAAATTTCAGTGAAATCTCTAAATCTGGTATTTGAAGTACATCCACTGTGATTTATCGTCATTGTTTTCAAATATTTCTAGAGTAACGATATATTTTTAAAATCGTCTACGGTGATCAAGGGGACCGGCACGGTAGCTCAGCGTGCTCGGTCAGAGGTTTATCAGCCCTCTGTAAGAAAAAAGACTGAGTTAATCTGTCAACGATGAAGTTCGACAAGTGTCATAGGACGTCCACACCGAACAAATTCAGTCATCAATTACGAACAAAATGAGATTAAAAAAAGAAAAGAAAGGAGATAGCATCTTTGGATCATAATCAAAACGTCTTCGGTCCGGGTTCCAATTCCCCCCCACTGCTTAAATTTTGTTTAATAATCAGCATTGGCGGCCGAAAACTCCCGGCATAAGAAGTCACCCTCATTCTGCCAACGGTCGTGTCAAAGAGGTCGGAGGAGCGGACAGAGATTCAGGGCACTCTCTTTCCCTAGTGGTGGGAAACTGCCGCTAAAGGCGGAAGAATCAACATTGATCAACGGCAGGAGGATGTAGAAGGCAATGGAAGCCACCGCATTAAAGACACGTAACGTGTATCGACACGACATGTGGCCTGTAACTGAAGAAGTGTCATGATGATCTCCCCATTAGCAAACGATTCCGGAATAGTTCCCCATTCCAATTTCAGGGAGGCTAATGCCAAAGGGCAGGTTACCATGAGAAAAAGACTGAATAATCAACGGGAAGATAACGTTCTACGAGTCGGGGCGTGGAACGTCAGAAGTTTGAACGTGGCAGGGAAACTAGAAAACCTGAAAAGGGAAATGCAAAGGCTCAGAAAATCTGAAGAGGGGAATGCAAAGGCTCAATCTAGATACAGTAGGGGTCAGTGAAGTGAAGCGGAAAGGAGACAAAAGTTTGTGGTCAGATGAGTATAGGATAATATCAACAAAAGCAGAAAATGGTTCAACAGGAGTAGGGTTTCGTTATGAATAGGAAGGTAAGGCAGAGAGTGTGTTACTATGAACAGTTCAGTAATAGAGTTGTTCTGATCAGAACTGACAGCAAACCAACACCGACAACGATAGTTCAGGTACACATGCCGACATCGCAAGCTGAAGATGAAGAGACAGAGAAAGTGTATGAGGATGCTGAAAGGCCAATACGGTATGCAAAGGGATATGAAAATCTAATAGTCATGGGAGACTGGAAGGCGGTTGTAGGGGAAAGAGTAGAAAAAAGGTTACAGGAGATTATCGGCGTGGGACAAGAGATGAGACTGGTCAAGAACTAATTGAGTTATGTAAAAAGTTTCAGCTAGTAATAGCGAATACGTTGTTCAAGAATCACAAGAGGAGGAGGTATTCTTGGAAAAGGCCGGGTGATACGGGAAGATTTCAGTTAGATTACATCATGGTCAGACAGAAATTCCAAAATCAGATGCTGGATAGTAATGGGCACCCAGGAGCCGATATAGACTCAGATCACAATATAGTAGCGATGAAGAGTAGGCTGAAGTTCAAGACATTAGTCAGGAAGAATCAATACGCAAAGAAGTGGGATACGGAAGAACCGAGGAATGACGAGATAGGTTGCAGTTCTCTAAGGCTATAGATACAGCTATAAGGAATAGCTCAGTAGACCATGAACATATCTAAAAGGGGCAGTCACAGAAGTTGGGAAGGAAAATACAGTTACAAAGAAGGTAACTGCGAAAAAACCACGGGTAACAGAAGAAATACTTCAATTGATCGATGAAAGGAGTAAGTACAAAAATGTTCCGGGAAACTCAGGGATACAGAAATACAAGTCGCTGAGGAATGAAATAAATAGGAAGTGCAGGGATACTAAGACGAAATGGCTGCAGGAAAAAAGTGAAGACATACAGGAAAGTCAATAAAACCTTTGATGACATTAAAAGCAATGGTGATAACATTAAGAGGGCAACGGGAGTTCCAGTGTTAAATGTAGAGGAGAGAGCGGATAGGTGGGAAGAATACATTGAAACCCTCTATGAGGACAAAGTTTTGTCTGATGCGACAGTAATAGAAACAGGAGTTGATTTAGAAAAGATATGGGATCAAGTATTAGAAGAGCTATGGAGGAATTAAGGTCAAATAAGGCAGAAGGTAACATAATATTCCCTCAGAATTTCTAAAATCATCTGGATGTTGTTGTTGCTGTCTTCAGTCCTGGGACTGGTTTGATGCAGCTCTCCACGTTACTCTATCCTGTGCAAGCTTCTTCATCTCCCAGTACTTGCTGTAACCTACATCCTTCTGAATATGCTTAGTGTATTCATCTCTTGGTCTCCCTCTACGATTTTTACCCTCCACGCTGCCCTCCAATGCTAAATTTGTGATCCCTTGATGCCTCAGAACATGTCCTACCAACCGGTCCCTTCTTCTTGTCAAGTTGTGCCACAAACTCCTCTTCTCCCCAATTGTATTCAATACCTCCTAATTAGTTATGTGATCTACCCATCTAATCTTCAGCATTCTTCTGTAGCACCACATTTCGAAAGCTTCTATTCTCTTCTTGTCCAAACTATTTATCGTTCATGTTTCACTTCCATACATGGCTACACTCTATACAAATACTTTCAGAAACGACTTCCTGACACTTAAATCTATACTCGATGTTAACAAATTTCTCTAATTCAGAAACGCTTTCCTTGCCATTGCCAGTCTACATTTTATATCCCCTTTACTTCGACCATCATCAGTTATTTTGCTCCCCAAATAGCAAAACTCCTTTACTACTTTAAGTGTCTCATTTCCTAATCTAATTCCCTCAGCATCACCCGACTTCATTCGACTATATTCCATTATCCTCGTTTTGCTTTTGTTGATGTTCATCTTATATCCTCCTTTCAAGACACTGTCCATTCCGTTCAACTGCTCTTCGAAGTACTCTGCTGTCTCTGACAGAATTACAATGTCATCGGCGAACCTCAACGTTTTTATTTCTTCTCCACGGACCTTAATACCTACTCCAATTTTTTCTTTTGTTTCCTTTACTGCTTGCTCAATATACAGATTGAATAACATCGGGGAGAGGCTATAACCCTGTCTCACTCCCTTCCCAACCGCTGCTTCCCTTTGATGCCCCTCGACTCTTATAACTGCCATCTGGTTTCTGAACAAATTGTAAATAGCCTTTCGCTGCCTGTATTTTACCCCTGCCACCTTTAGAATTTGAAAGAGGGTATTCCAGTCAACATTGTCAAAAGCTTTCTCTAAGTCCACAAATGCTAGAAATGTAGGTTTGCCTTTTCTTAATCTATTTTCTAAGATAAGTCGTAGGGTCAGTATTGCCTCACGTGTTCCAGCATTTCTGTGGAATCCAAACTGATCTTCGCCGAGGTCGGCTTCTACCAGTTTTTCTATTCGTCTGTAAGGAATTGGCGTTAGTATTTTGCAGCTGTGACTGATAGTTCGGTAATTGTGACATCTGTCAACACCTGCTTTCTTTGGGATTGGAATTATTATATTCTTCTTGAAGTCTGAGGGTATTTTGCCTGTCTCATACATCTTGCTCACCAGATGGTAGAGTTTTATGTGGCATCAAAACGAATATTCACGTTTGTGTGTAGAATGTATGAGTTTCGCGACGTACAATCAGATTTTCGGACAAGCATCATCCACAAAATTCCGAAGACGGCAAGAGCTGATAAGTGCGAGTATTATCGCACAATCAGATTAATATCTCATGCATCCAAGTTGCTTACAAGAATAATACACAGAGGAATGGGAAAAAAATTGAGGATGCGATAGATGACTGTCAGTTTGGCTTTAGGAAAGGTAAAGGCACGAGAGAGGCAATTTTTACGTTACAGTTAATAATGGAAGCAAGACTAAAGAAAAATCAAGACACGTTCATAGGATTTGTCGACCTGGAAAAAGCGTTCGACAATGTAAAATGGTGCAAGATGTTCGAAATTCTGAGGAAAGTAGGGGTAAGCTATAAAAGAGACGGTTCATATACAACATGTACAATAGCCAAGAGGGAATAATAAGAGTGGACGACCAAGAACGAAGTGCTGCTATTAAAACGGGTGTAACACAAGGATGTAGCCTTTCGCCCCCACTGTTCTATCACTACGTCCAGGAAGCAATGATGGAAATAAAAGAAAGGTTCAGGAGTGGGATTAAAATTCAAGGTGAAAGGATATCAGTGATACGTTTCGATGATAACATTCCTCTCCTGTGTGAAAGTGAAGAGGAATTACATGATCTGCCGAACGGAATAAAGAGTCTAATGAATGCAGAGTATGGATTGAGAGTAAATGGAATAAAGGCAAAGGTAATGAGAAGCAGTAGGAATGAGCACATGAAGAAGGTTAACATTAGGATCGACACCACGAAGTAGATGAGGTTAAGGAATTCTGCTATTTAGGCAGTAAAATAACCAATGGCGGTCGGAGCAAGGAGGACATCAAAAATAGATTAGCGTTGGGAAAAAAGGCAGTCCTGGCCATGAGAAGTCTACTAATATCAAATATCGGCCTTAATTTGAGGAAGAAATTTCTGAGAATGTACGTCTGCAATACAGTAGTGAAACGTGGACTGTGGGAAAACCGGAACAGAAGAGAATCGAAGCATTGAAGATGTGACAGAGGAATGTTGAAAATGAGGTGGAATGATAAGGTAAGGAATGAGGAGGTTCTGCGCAGAATCGGAGTGGAAAGGAATATGTGGAAAACACTGATACGGAGACGGGACAGGATGATAGAACATGAGTGAATGACTTTCATGGTACTAGAGGGAACTGTAGAGGGAAAAAATGTAGGTGAAGACAGAGTTTGGAATACATCCAGAAAATAAGTTAGGACGTAGGTTGCAAGTGCTAATCTGAGATGAAGAGTTTGGCACAGGAGAGGAATTCGTGGCGGGCCGCATCAGACCTTCAAAATGTTCAAATGTGTGTGAAATCTTATGGGACTTAACTGCTAAGGTCATAAGGTCATCAGTCGCTAAGCTTACACACTACTTAACCCAAATTATCCTAAGGACGACAAACACACACACCCATGCCCGAGAGAGGACTCAAACCTCCGCCACGCATCAGACCATTCAGGAAAACAGTCAGAGGACTAATGAGGAAAAAAAATCTTGAAAATACGTCAATGGGTAGCTAAAATTGTACATTTGCTCTTTATCACTTTGGAATTTCTCATGAATTTGAATCTAACACTAGGCTTCTGAACACAACGGAATGTCATTACACTGAAGCAACATCCTAGAGCCGTAGCTGGTAATCTTAATTATTTAATGCTCACCTGACAGAGTGAAGGCTGTAGGATATTTGGGATCTGAAAATTAAATTAAATTTTGTGAATATAAAACTTTTATTTGCAGTTGTCAAATGAATAACTGACAACAAAAAGCTCAGAGCAAAATTCTTAAAAATGGAGTAAACTACAGCAAAAATAATGCTAAGTTCTGTAAGACTTGCATCTTACTTCAAGACTGCAAGAAGAAAATGTCACAAGACTTCCTTATTTGAGCTGCTCTCGGATCCAAGATAAATCACGCAAATATTATATACAAATAGCTGAACATAAAAGTTAAATTCTTTGCAAAAATAATTTAAAAGAAACGACGTAATACATTTTAAAAAAAAGGGGAAAAATTCAATCTCCTGATCTCTTTTCTTTATTTATATGTGACCAATTTCGGGCCAGTTGCCCATCTTAGATCATTTGTTAAAGTTACAGAGTAGCCCGCCGAATGTGAAACTGAGGGTTAACTGTTTGTAGTTATGACAGTGAACTCACACTTCCAGTTCGACAGGTTACTCTGTAACTGTAAAACTGGTTGTATGGAAAAAAAAAGGAAAGCTTTGTGCATACTTAACGTGGGCGTTTTTTATAATTAACGGTCGCGGTAACTTCATCAAGAGGAATACATCGAGTTTTGACAAAAATACATTCGTTTAGTAAATGATAGAAATTTGAAGCAATAAATATCATTCAGTGTCAAATTCATCTATTAGTCCTATGGTTTTTTTATTTTACAATAAGTATTTTTCATAAAAAAATAACGAATAAGAATTTTAAAATGTATTTGTCATTCGTCATTTGAATTAATGTTGCCGAACTCTGGAGGGAAGCGAAGTGCATCACGCATTTACACGTCAAAAATTCGCAGCCTTTATGCAAGTGAGTGAGGTAGCATAATGTCCACGTGGCTGTGGCCAAGCGCGTGACTCACGCGTGGCCACAGCCAAGCATTCATTCGCTTGTTTCATAAGGCGAGGAAGTACTGGTCATCTTCAGGAACTTCCATCGGCGTTCACGAAGCGTATTCGCGCTCTCTCTGGCACACCGCGTGCGCCTCCAGACCAGGCGAACAGGTAGCGCTCTTGCAGTGCTCTACGTGAATATATAGCGTTTGAATGGCCGTCTCTCGAAAGTTTGAGTTCATGTATCATAGAACCGATTTAAAAACAATGGTAGCGTCATAATTTACACAATATAAAATCTGAGTGTGTCCTCACCACTGTCAGTATGTCACATTCCACAGCGACTTTGAACACAGGTCTGTAGAGGCCATTCACGGGGCAGGCCCCAACTCAAGCAACTGGAAAGTATCTTGTGCTGAACATAGCTTGTAATTTCTATAATCACTTGGAATTTTCGAGACTCTTCAGTTTTCATGCTAATTATTTCTCCAAATATTAGCTGTGGAATCTGGAAAGTGATGTACATAAAAACGTCGACGCATCTATTAAAATATTGTCTCAGGGTCAGGTCGGACCCTAATGACATCCCACCGCCGCTCGCCCTTTTGGATCCACTCCTGAATCATGTTCTCAGCTAAGGTCCAAAGTATATGTAAGAAATTTCTGATAGACTTGACGTAAGATAAGACTCTCTGTTTGCGAGTTACAGCAACTGCACTCTTTCAGCGTCCCCCCGTCACGCTTTATATTCTCTCCACTGCTAGTGCTACCATCTGCCTTGTGTGTGTTATTGCACATGAACGTCGACCATATGCGTCACATTAATGCTTCTGGGCGGGTATCTGCGTAAAAACGGCACCCTACGACAATTTCAAGTTGGTTACTGTATTCCAGCCCTTGTCTCCTCCTTCCCTTGATACCTCTACACCTCCCTCTACTACGTAATTAACTATTTTTTGATTCTTCAGAATACTTACCACGGACATAATCCTTCTTTTGGTCAAGTTATGCCACAAATTTCTTTTCTCCCCAAATCATTTGAGTATCTCTTCATTTTCTACTCAGCCTACTCGTCTAACGTCAAACATTCTTTGTGGTGACGAGTTTCAAAAACTACACTATTCTTCTTGTCTGTAACACTTACCGCTCACATTTCACTCAGACATTAGGCTAGACTCTTTGAAAATACTTTGATGAAAGACTTCCTAACAACTAATTTTAAAATCGATGTTAATATACCATATTTCAGAAATAAATTTATTGCTGTTCATTTTATATTCTATTTATTTATGCCTTCGTCAGTTATTTTGTGAGCCGAAAAGTAGAACATAGCTACTGTTTTCTCGATTCCCAATCTAGTTCCCTCAGTGTCACATGATTTAAAGCAGCTACATAAAATTACATTTGTTTTACCTTTGTTGATGTATAAGTTATAACTTCGTCGTGGACCCGTCAGTTGATTTTGATGCAATGTCATCGACACCTTAAAGTTTTCATTTCACCATTCAGAACTTTAATTCTGAAACGAATTCAGTTTAATATAAGTACGGATTGAATTGGATGGGAGAGGTGGGTGGGGTTTATAGCGTTAACTGTCTACACGTGTGATGTCATTTACCAAATTTGGTTTACTGCACACTATGCCCCAACAGAACAAACTAGTCCTGTCACGGGAAAAGCCACTTATAACACTATACACTGCACAGTTTGTGTGCTGATACGATATTTATAACCAATTATCCTATTTAGATGCAGTATAATGTTACCCTCTCTGAGGATTTTTGCAGAATTGACCGTGAAACGTCTAAACCGTTTTGCTTATCGGACATAAAACTGAAGTTACGTAAACTCACTAAATGTAACTGATCCTATTTAGAAACTGTTTTAACTAATCAAACTTGCTCAAATGAAATAGAATACGATCGCCTGCCTAATTAGGCACAGAAATGTGTAATATTTCTTTTATAGAAAACGTAAACAGTTTTAGGGGAAAAACGCAGCCTACACTTCATTCCTACGAAAGTGCAATGAACCCAATCACAAGCCAAAAAAAAAAAATAATGGTAAAGTGGACACTAACAGTTATTGTATAACACGCCTGTCCTCACAAACAGAAAAGACACTGTTATACTCATCATTTTAAATAAAATTCACATGCATTGAGATTGAAAGTATTCTTTAAAAGAATACACACACCATGCTGCCGAGAGAGTTATTACTTATTTACGGATGCCAGGGGTAATTTTGAAGGGTTTACGATATGCTTCCTGCTCATTACAGCGATCCCCTGTTATGGTGGTCGGATGTGATTGACCGAAACCTTCACGACACGTACGCTTGCCCTCACGTTCGCAAGCAGTTCAACCTGGAGTCACTGTCACATCACAATGCCACACAAATCTAGACACTGCATGATTCGAGCAGCTGGGCAAATCGAGTCTCACAGAGAGGCCCCTGTTAAGCTGTGTCAGATGCTGATAACGCTGTCTCATACGATTACGCAGCAACTCCACTACCTTCACAGTGATGGCTCAACTTCTGATCCTGTTCACGCCAATTATTTACTCTGCCACGCCTGGTACAATACTAAAAATTGAAAATTACCTGTCTGTAAAGACTGGCATGAAAATTAGTTAGATAGCTCCTCATATGGTCTTTGCAATTAATAATTGACAAGTAGTCACAAAGTGAAGCAAGTTCTGCGGAATTATCTCTAATGAAACAGATAACTGAAGACCTCAGCTGTAACGAATTGATTGTTATGAGCAAATTTCAGTGAAATCTCTAAATCTGGTATTTGAAGTACATCCACTGTGATTTATTTATTCAGAATCGTCATTGTTTTCAAATATTTCTAGAGTAACGATATATTTTTAAAATCGTCTACGGTGATCTAGGGGACCGGCATGGTAGCTCAGCGTGCTCGGTCAGAGGTTTATCAGTCCTCTGTGAGAAAAAAGACTGAGTTAATCTGTCAACGATGAAGTTCGACAAGTGTCATAGGACGTCTACACCGAACAAATTCTACTACTATAGCAAAGCAAACTAACCACACTTTCATGAACAACATGATGAATGCAACTTAGGAAAACAGTTCTTTGTGACTCACCTTGTGTGCATTTTTAACAAATTCTACAGTAGATATATTCACTAGGTACTACTTTTCAAACCAATCATTAATAACATTTACTTTAAACTGACCTCAAAATGGTTTGTTGGCTGTTTGCCATCATCTCAGTTATTTATTTTTGAAATCATAGGTTAAGCTAGTAAGTTTAAGAGATCACAAAACTTTAAAATGAAGAAGTTCGGTTACTGGGAAGCTTCCACAAAAGCTACACTTACTTCCTCCCTCGACTTCACCAAAATCCACAATAATTTTAGATAACCTATTTCACACAATTTTGAACAAATTTAATCAAATAATTGTCTTTCTTTTTTTTTATAATCATTTCTCGCAATCTGCACACTAGGAAATCATAGTTCAAAAGGAGAGGATCCTGATAGGTGATATGACAGGGAAAAATCAAGGCAGTTACATAAATTTTGGTGTTAGTAACCTTGTATTTGCACATACTAAATGTTCTGACCCATCACTTTACAAATCTATGATTCCTCCTCCCTGTTGCAGTGATCGCGCAATATTGGTGGCGAGTATATGGCGGCAGATGGAGTTGCAGGACTTGCGGTAATTCATATGCTCTGTTATTTTCCTCATGGCGACGATCATCAGATTTTATAATTATTTCGGGCCACAGTGCATCAAATTAAATCCTTTCATCCACCCGAGCCTTTGGCGTAATAAATCCAAGCACTAAAAGCCTCACTCGGCACCTTCACAATGCACTTTCCAATCACTAGCTGCCAACTGTACGGTAGCTAGTCTCCGACTGACTCTCATGTCCACTTTCTTACTCGCACCAATCGCAATTTTCACGCGCTAAATAACTTTCGTTTTAGAGGGGAACCACTCCATCTTTTACGATAACATGAACCAGGAGCCCTAAGTGTGGATCAGCAATTGCATAGTAGCAAGTAAACATTTTTAAGCAAACATTGCATTTACCCATATTAACAGATCAATACAAAATTATTTCACCAAAGTCATACGTTTCTGAATACAACCAAAGCAATTAGTCAGTAAAGAGAAAACATAGTACAACATATCAAAGAACACATATTAAAGAAAATACACTTTACGCAAAGCATAAGTAATCAAAAGAAAAAATTACGTAATATCTTACTACGGTGTTACAGATTTGCTACGACTATGCCTAATTCTCTAGGTAATGACTGCTTTCCTTTCTTGTCCTCCGAGTCTCAGAATTTCAGTCTGGTCTATGTATAAGTACTAGATAAAATTTCGGTTCCTGCATTTTAACCACGATAAATTCAGTAATGCCAAAAGTATATGATTATTGTACTAAGCTGATCGGAGCTTGGAAGTTGGGCACTTGTTTTCCATATACACACGCGTTCCAGTTTGCAGTTTAGCAACTCTCAGCAAAATGAAGCGTCGTAAGCAGTAGCATTTTCACCGAGGACAAAACTTGTATGAGCGCGATGAACCAGTGTAATACATGTAGTGCAAGTAGGCAAGTAACATACGATCCAAAACACTGTCGACTGACGATCGACGCTTAGCCTCTGAGTGGAACAAGTGCAAAAAACCGATTTGGCACGAAGTACCA
This sequence comes from Schistocerca serialis cubense, assembly GCF_023864345.2. NCBI lineage: Eukaryota > Metazoa > Arthropoda > Insecta > Orthoptera > Acrididae > Schistocerca > Schistocerca serialis. The sequence continues at coordinate 762,805,453 of NC_064638.1, forward strand.
CTAAACCCATCGGGAACGTTGAGCGCCGCCGAGCTGTAAGCCAGCCATCCTTCCGGCGCAGCGAAGCTGATTGACGGAAGTCAGAATATTCGGTGCTCAAAGGCGGCTAACGAAGCCACTCTGGGCAGCGACAGCCTCCGGCGCCGCCGACTGCCGGCTGCAGCTCTTTGGCAGTCGTTACCACCTCCAGAGTCCAGGGGTGGGGGGTGGGGGAGACGGAGGAAATTGCTCGCTAACGGGGTCCTCACCACTCTCTCCGTTCGGGCAGCGTCGCAAATTGATTCTGCACCGTACGCACTCCTCGGACGCGGCTCCTAAACCGCACCTAATGTTCGACTAGCAGGAAAGCCAAAGGGGCGCGCAGTCACTGTCCTTTAGCTGAGAGTCCTGACAATGTACTGACCAGTCCGCCTGCACGCCAAATGCTGCAGTGCCCACCACCTTCTCATCTCCCGGTCGGACGCGAAATCACCTCTCGGTTTCGCAATATAGCCGTCATCTGTTTACTCAGTGTTGAAACTGCGTCCTTTGGAACAGCACGGATTTCAAGAGCGATGTAGAGGTATTCTTTCCTTATTCTCTCTCTTCGTGTAAACGGGCTTAAGTACGTCCGTGACTGGTTATTTAAACTTTGCTGGCTTCGTTGATGCCTAGTGTATGTCTATACATCAGCCGCTTTAAGTGAATAAATATCTTTAAGACAACTGGGTACTGTTTTGTAATTCAAATGTTAGAGGAGCCCTTGTTTTACAATAGCAACGACGGATGTTGCGCGAGCTCGATCAAGTACACACAAAGTCCGGCAACAACAGTGCTGCTGAAAGGCAATCGTAATAATAGCGTCTGTGGAAAACATTTCAAAATCCACCTAACTACGCAGAAATTTGACGAGTCTTTAAACACGGGGATGCAGTTCGGAGTTATAGTCCATGAACCGATGCAGAAATACGTCTTTTAAATATAGAAATAAGTTTTTTAACATCAAGCTGCTGCTCATGGTTGAAGTCCACGATCCCACATAGAAATTATGTAACTGTGTAACACAGCTCTTGTGTTCAGAATTAGAATGCGCAAGTACGACTCTGAGATACTTCTCTGAGTTTCCAAACTCCTGCAGAGAGTCTACAAGACACTACACTAATCACCCGAAAATTTTCATCCTTTTATCGTGATTGACACTCGATTTATCATCTTACGGCTTGACTCACCGATCTCATAAACCCAACTAGCCTACGCCGATATGGTCGAAGCCCGTATACTGCCTCTATCTGTCGTAGCTAAAACCAAAAAATTACTCATACTGTACTTACGACCATAAAAATCACTAATCGAGAAATGTTACATGACTCTCTTTTGTGGGTCGATGCCGTTGACTGCAGTGCTGTGACTAAATCTAATTCTCTCCTTGGTTTCGCGTGACATTAATAGCGAAAAAATTAGGACTAGAGTTTCACCAAATTATCTGTGGTGATATTAGTGTTCTACAGGGGTCCTTGGATTTAAGGGGAATTGCATCTTATCCAGTAAACACCCAAAATTCCCATCATTTATTATTACTGAACTTATAAATAGCTATAGTAGTCTATCATCTAATACTATAGTAGTCTGTTATCTAATACTGCCACCACATGCATGGTTTTACAATTTATTTTGCACTAAAACGCTTTTTCTTTCCTTTGTATTGCATTAATAGATATTCAGAAGCTATTTTTCAGTAGTACTGTTCAGGAATTATCTATTGACACTTTTCTAGCTAACATCGCTTAAAATACTTAGTGGTATTCATTCCTGGATTTAATAAGTGCATTCGTATCCTCCATCGACAATATCTAAAGTAGTGTTATATCTACAGACCGAGAGTTTAGACGAAGCCTCGTTCGGTCTGCAGTGGCGGGATCCTCTGCTTCTGACGGACGAACCTCTTGGTCATTTTACAGGTGCTGTCATCCACGATTTTGAGACCGGGGATTTTTCCACGCCAGTCGCAATTATTTTCCATGGTTGTCATGATGTCACGACACAGCTAGTTAACTGAGTAGTATAGTAGGTGCCATTCCTTTTATACGCCACCTGCACCAAATGCAAGCCTCCCTCCCCACCCCCTCACCCTTCCCGCATTAGTGAAAACTAGTACGTAGTGTGTGATCAATACATTCTGTTCATTAAACAGGATTCGATATTTTAGCCGCTCTAATTTCCACTGATTCCTTTAGACTCATTCCTAATAGTGAGAAACTGTCTGCGTCTCATTGTCCATAATTCTGTGTATCTCGGTTAGACACTGTTCCACCATCTCAATTTCTTCCTTTTGTAGCAATCGTGTTTGTCTATTGTACTCAACGCAGCAGACTTATACTGTGTATATTAACTATGTCTTAACTTCTGATGACGTCACTTTTTCTCCTTGTGATTTTATCATGTCTTTGGATCTTCTTCAGAAAGAAATTAAAAAAGAGGAAGATGACGTATCTTCCGGCTCGAGTCGATAAATTTCGTTGTGGGAGTATCTGTGAAATAATGGTTGACCATTAATAAGTCTTCACAAAAAAATCTCTCTTTTGCAAGTGTTTACGTGTACTACATAAGCGCAATTGATGCATTTCCTTTAACAGACATCCGTTATGTAAGACTGGCGCTGTGGAAGATAGAAAGTCTGGGATTCCCAGAACCTACGTGTAAAGAGCTGTATAGACAGATGTCACGACGGGCTACGGTTAACAAAGGAAAGCGATTCCGTTCGATTCTCACGTTGACCGGGCCTAATGTTTCACATCCTGTGCTGCCTGTTTGGGTCAGGTGTCACCCGTTCACTTCTGATTCGTCACTGTAGAGCCTACAGCGAAGCGAGATAAAACATCCTCTAATATTAGGCCAATGACACCCCGAGCGTTATTTTTGTCATGATTATTGCAATACAAAATATTCCTCTCCCATTAGTCATCAGTTATCTTTTCACCATTAGGACAATGTTAACATGAAATGAGTATATTCTGTAATCATTCTGAGTTTATATTGATAATATTTCGTGTACTGTTTCTATTTTCCAGAATCCCCTTCAGCTAACTCTGAAACCTGACAATATCGTTCCACTGTCATCGCATAAATATTTGCAATAATTTTTACTATACTGGTATAAAATTTTAGTGCTTCGCTTCCGTATCGGACCAGATTTTTTTCTGCCATTTATGGAAAGGACACAGAGTGCAGCCATTTGTCCAGCAGGAAACAATGGCAACGCACTGGCTGGCACTGCTTAATTTATTGACCGTCATAATTTTTTTTCAGAATAAAAAACTGCGCTCTTGCGCGTTAAATTGAAAGAGGAAGTGACCGCTGCGGAAGCCATTTTTCTTGTTTAACTCGTGTGCTGCATAAAACTCAATAGCACGCGCTTTATCTCTGGCATTCGAAAATCCGGAAGTTGACACGCAGGCAGAATTAATGCACAGCGGAATGAGCACGTTGTCGCTAATAACATGTCTGAACACGTTCCTGTTTTAATAGTAAAATCACTGCAGAGTAAAATAATTCCTGCGGATATTTGAATCTAATTTAAAGAACCGCTTGCATCCGTACGTACATTTTCCGGGATTTGTGGGTTAATTATTAACTTTCATGTTCATTAGCATCATTGGGATAATAATCGATTCAGCTGCGATCCTAACTCGGTTGCGATGCCGTACGTGCGCGCAGCAGAGCATTAGGCTTGCGGTTTATGCAGGAGTCATTGCATGAATGACCAGATTTGTGTGCTGAGCAAGGGGCTTTGGACCAGTATTGCAGACCATTGGGAATAGTTGGACATCTTACCGAAACGCATACCTGCACAAAAGTTTCACGAGTTAAACTGGAACATAGCAGGTGAACGAACAACGTTACTGTTTCGATTTTGACAAGTAAGGAGCAACGGTTCCCGTTTAAACTATAAAACTGCCTGGCGAAACAGTACATGTTTCGAAGAAAACCATGGAAACGTACAAACATGCGAAGTAGTTTTCCTAGGTCCCCATCTGATGCTCCAGAAACTAACATATGCCGTAATATCACACACCAAAATCAAAGCTGAGCCTTTACCTATGTCGTGTAGGAAATCAGGTTTTATCTTATGCCCGTCTTGCTCCATATAACGACGGAGCCTGGCATGACAACTCTGTGTGGCGGTGTTTACAACGCAATAGCCGACTCTCGCCGCATTGCTTTCCAAATTTAGTACATTTCTCAGATTCTTTTGAGAAAGGTTTTAACGTCAAGTGCAGTTTTAGGCGTCTTGTCGCCGTTCGCGCGGCTCCCCCGTCGGAGGTTCGAGTCCTCCCTTGGGCATGAGTGTGTGTGTTGTCCTTAGCGTAAGTTAGATTAAGTAGTGCGTAATCCTAGGAACCGATGACCTCAGTAGTTTGGTCTCATAGTTCTTATCACAAAATTAAAATTAAATAAACGTCAAGTGCTGTATCACTGTAATTGTCTTCCCAAGAGGTGCTAATCGCAGTTATGAAAAGTACGCTCTTGCATTAAAGAAAATACTTGCATCAGTGCCTCGGTTGATACCAGATTTTAAGAGCATTATTCATAAAAAACATTACGTGCCCGTCACAATACTGTCAAATGCGGAAAAATTCGTTTCGATATCTGGGACCGTTCACAAAATAAAACGGATATTACATCTTACATGATGCACTATATATATATATAGGGTGAGTCACCTAACATTACCGCTGGATATATTTCGTAAACCACATCAAATACAGACGAATCGATTCCACAGACCGAACGTGAGGAGAGGGGCTAGTGTAATTGGTTAATACAAACCATAAAAAAATTCACGGAAGTATGTTTTTTAACACAAACCTACGTTTTTTTAAATGGACCCCCGTTAGTTTTGTTAGCACATCTGAACATATAAACAAATACGTAATCAGTGTCGTTTGTCGCATTGTAAAATGTTAACTACATCCGGAGATATTGTAACCTAAAGTTGACGCTTGAGTACCACTCCTCCGCTGTTCGACAGTGTGTATCGGAGAGCACCGAATTACGTAGGGATCCAAAGGGAACGGTGATGGACCTTAGGTACAGAAGACACTGGAACAGCACATTACGTCCACATGCTAACACCTTTTTATTGGTCTTTTTCACTGACGCACATGTACATTACCATGAGGGGCGAGGTACACGTACACACGTGGTTTCCGTTTTCAATTACGGAGTTGAATAGAGTGTGTCCCGACATGTCAGGCCAATAGATGTTCAAAGTGGTGGCCATCATTTGCTGCACACAATTGCAATCTCTGGCATAATGAATGTCGTACACGCCGCAGTACATCTGGTGTAATGTCGCCGCAGGCTGCCACAGTACGTTGTTTCATATCCTCTGGGGTTGTAGGCACATCACGGTACACATTCTCCTTTAACGTACCCCACAGAAAGAAGTCCAGAGCTGTAAGATCAGGAGAACGGGCTGGCCAATTTATGCGTCCTCCACGTCCTATGAAACGCCCGTCGAACATCCTGGCAAGGGTCAGCCTAGTGTTAATTGCGGAATGTGCAGGTGCACCATCACCATCATGCTGATACCACATACGTCGACGCGTTTCCAGTGGGACATTTTCGAGCAACGTTGGCAGATCATTCTGTAGAAACGCGATGTATGTTACGGGTGTTTGGGCCCCTGCAATGAAGTGAGGACCAATGAGGTGGTCGCCAATGATTCCGCACCATACATTTACAGTCCACGGTCGCTGTCGCTCTATCTGTCTGAGCCAGCGAGGATTGTCCACGGACCAGTAATGCATGTTGCGTAGATTCACTGCCCCGTGGTTTGCGAAACCCGCTTCATCGGTAAACAGGTAGAACTGCAACGCATTCTCTGTTAATGCCCATTGACAGAATTGCACTCGATGATTAAAGTCGTCACCATGTAATTGCCGATGTAGCGACACATGAAATGGGTGAAAGCGGTGACGATGCAGTATGCGCATGACTCTACTTTGACTCAGTCCACCGGCTCTCGCAATGTCCCGTGTACTCATGTGTGGGTTCATGGCAACAGCAGCTAACACACCAACTGCACCCGCTTCTCCTGTGACGGGCCTGTTACGGACCCGTTTGCGTGCTACGACCATACCTGTTGCATACAGTTGGCGGTAGATGTTTTGCAATGTGCGGCACGTTGGATGCTCTCTGTCCGGGTACCGTTCTGCATACACCCTGCAGGCTTCAGCTGCATTCCGTCGACACTCGCCATAGATGAGTATCATCTCCGCCTTTTCAGAGTTCGAATACACCATGGTCACAGTTCCTACAACACTACACTATCACAGACGTCTGGCAACACGGTGTGCTACAGTTGGTCTGCTTGCGGAGACGAATGCAGAATAACAATAGCAGCAAGCGCTACATGTGGACACTGCGACAGCTAGACCAAACCACAACAGTGCACTACAGCCACACTCGTATACACGGTCGTCATCGTAAACATGTCCCTGCAGATGCTGCTCGTCGACCGTGGCCCGTGTTTGTTACAACACGCAACTGAACGTCGGAGGTTTCAAGCGTCCACTTTAGGTTACAATATCTCCTGATGTAATTTACGTTTTACAATGCAACAAACGGCACTGATTACGTATTTGTTTATATATTCAGATGTGCTAACAAAACTAACGTGGTTCCATTTTAAAAGAAACGTAGGTTTGTGTTAAAAAACACACTTCCGTGCATTTTTTTATGGTTTGTATTAAACAACCACACTAGCCCCTCTCCTCACGTTCGGTCTGTGGGATCGGTTAGTCAGTATTTGATGTGTTTTACGAATATGTCCAGCGGTAACGTTAGGTGACTCACCCTGTATATAAAATGTCCGATAACTTATATAATGACCTAATCGTAAAGGGTTGCCAGAAAAAAATCTTCTGAATATGAATATTAGCTGTAAGCCTTGTAATACAGGTAGGAACGTACAGTGGAATCCGTTTTCTTCAGTCCATTAAGAGGTCACACGCATTAGGGAACCGCTGATTTCACGTTGTGTTATTCTTACTTGGAAGCATAAAGCTGCACCGTCACATACTATCTGTAAGCTAGCAGGCACTAATGCGGAGATTTTTAGCCGGCCTTGGGTAAAAAGAAACCTGCAGCAGGAACTATGTCAGTGAGCTTTACAGTCAATTAAGCTTCTACACTAAGAAGGACTTGTAAAGCTTGTCTGTACGTGCGTCTGAGCTAGTGTCATTGGTTTCCATCGTAAATTTATCTACGTGTATTTGTATATCACTTTCATTGTAACGAGTACTTTAACCTAAAGTTTCATTTAGAGCAATAGAATCTGCACTCCCATGTACCAAGATCTGTAACACCATTCGCTCCTATGCGTACCAGTATCTTAACGAAGTTACGGGCCAGGGTAGCCGCTTGTTCTGGTAACTGACTGGGGAATTTAGTACTCCTCGTCTATTATTTTCTGCTGAAACTATAAACTAGTGCCTTTGTGTGTTCTCTTGCATGTTCACTGCAAACACGTGAAGAAGCAATAAAAAGCAGACCAGTAAGCCAGTCCAGAATCTCATTTTCTTATCATCACCATACCCATCTGCTTAGCCTAACATCCAAATCTTTCTGTACGGTCTACAACAATACAGAACTGAAAAATCTCATCTTGAGTCAGTCGCCATTTCACTCCTGTACGCAGCCGCTCGCGTACCAGGAAACGGATGACCTAGAATACCGCGTCGCCTCTGATCTGAGCGTGAGTTTTTGAGTAAATATGTTGCGACCCACTTCGGGTCACAACACACCAATGGATAGAGACAAAGAGTCGCTTCTGTTGAACAGGTCATATTAATCGTTAACCATATATTCCCGACAATTTCTTTGTTACTAACACTGAGCACGTGTGCACAAATTTCGTATTTTAGTTAAATTAGAATTAGAGTATTGTGTCTGGTCTGAGGGGGACCCGCAGGGAAAGATGCTTCTTTTGAGATTTGTGTATATGAACCACATATATTTTAAATGATGGTCCATTTAATGTATTCTGTGATCGTTGTAAAATATGGCGGGCTTCCCGAGGGCTTACAAGGGCGGGCTGTTTGCCACTTGTGGTCACTCTGCGTTGGGCATTCTGCACCACACCGTTCTTGTGGCGACGTGTGTGCTGGAGAGCTGTCAGCGTGGTTTGGAAATTGTAAAATAACGGTTTCTGAGTGGCAAGTGGCCACGGGAATATTTTAAATTTCGTTCGAACGTATAGAGAATTCCTGTCTAAAATGAAATTAAAATTTGTGAGCCAATCAGCTCTCTAACATTTCAAAAGTGTCTGGTGGTACGCATCTTTGGGCACTGAATAAATCTGGCTGCAGTTAAGAACAGGTACGGGTTACACAGAATATATGCGTGATTACGTATCTTAAGGTATGTTGATCACTGCATTGAACTTCATTATTTGTGAACTGGCGATTATTCTGTGAATAGCTTAGTGAGATGAGCTCCACTTTTTCACAAACCACTGATTTTCATTACTCTTTGGGAATTCCGCTAGCGCTTACAGGGTGTCTCAAAAATGACCGGTATATTTGAAACGGCAATAAAAACTAAACGAGCAGCGATAGAAATACACCGTTTGTTGCAATATGCTTGGGACAACAGTACATTTTCAGGCGGACAAACTTTCGAAATTACAGTAGTTACAATTTTCAACAACAGATGGCGCTGCAAGTGATGTGAAAGATATAGAAGACAACGCAGTCTGTGGGTGCGCCATTCTGTACGTCGTCTTTCTGCTGAAAGCGTGTGCTGTTCACAACGTGCAAGTGTGCTGTAGACAACATGGTTTATTCCTTAGAACAGAGGATTTTTCTGGTGTTGGAATTCCACCGCCTAGAACACAGTGTTGTTGCAACAAGACGAAGTTTTCAGCGGAGGTTTAATGTAACCAAAGGACCGAAAAGCGATACAATAAAGGATCTGTTTGAAAAATTTCAACGGACTGGGAACGTGACGGGTGAACGTGCTGGAAAGGTAGGGCGACCGCGTACGGCAACCACAGGGGGCAACGCGCAGCTAGTGCAGCAGGTGATCCAACAGCGGCCTCGGGTTTCCGTTCGCCGTGTTGCAGCTGCGGTCCAAATGACGCCAACGTCCACGTATCGTCTCATGCGCCAGAGTTTACACCTCTATCCATACAAAATTCAAACGCGGCGACCCCTCAGCGCCGCTACCATTGCTGCACGAGAGACATTCGCTAACGATATAGTGCACGGGATTGATGACGGCGATATGCATGTGGGCAGCATTTGGTTTACTGATGAAGCTTATTTTTACCTGGACGGCTTCGTCAATAAACAGAACTGGCGCATATGGGGAACCGAAAAGCCCCATGTTGCAGTCCCATCGTCCCTGCATCCTCAAAAAGTACTGGTCTGGGCCGCCATTTCTTCCAAAGGAATCATTGGCCCATTTTTCAGATCCGAAACGATTACTGCATCACGCTATCTGGACATTCTTCGTGAATTTGTGGCGGTACAAACTGCCTTAGACGACACTGCGAACACCTCGTGGTTTATGCAAGATGGTGCCCGGCCACATCGCACGGCCGACGTCTTTAATTTCCTGAATGAATATTTCGATGATCGTGTGATTGATTTGGGCTATCCGAAACATACAGGAGGCGGCGTGGATTGGCCTCCCTATTCGCCAGACATGAACCCCTGTGACTTCTTTCTGTGGGGACACTTGAAAGACTAGGTGTACCGCCAGAATCCAGAAACAATTGAACAGCTGAAGCAGTACATCTCATCTGCATGTGAAGCCATTCCGCCAGACACGTTGTCAAAGGTTTCGGGTAATTTCATTCAGAGACTACGCCATATTATTGCTACGCATGGTGGATATGTGGAAAATATCGTACTGTTGAGTTTCCCAGACCGCAGCGCCATCTGTTGTTGAAAATTGTAACTACTGTAATTTCGAAAGTTTGTCTGCCTGAAAATGTACTATTGTCCCAAGCATATTGCAACAAGCGGTGTATTTCTATCGCTGCTCGTTTAGTTTTTATTGCCGTTTCAAATATACCGGTCATTTTTGAAACACCCTGTAGATAGCATATACGCAATCCTTGCTGCAACTGTCCATTATTTTTATTTTAGTTCATTCTTACATGCATGTTTATAGTTCCAACATATATGTTACTCATGTGCTTTTCCTGGACGAATAAGTACCAGTTATTTATATCTGAATCCTTCTGTACTGCCTAAAGCCAATTATCTAACAGAATGCAGCCTTTTATCGTATTTATTAATATGTTATTTATTCAATTTGTATTTTACGTAATTTCGCATAGCTTAGACAGAAGAATCACGAATTCAGACAATTGCGTAGTGAGATAATCTGCTGTCTGCTAAGACAATATCAAGGTGCTATTTCAGTCTTGCTCTTGTTGAGCTGTGTGTCTTGAACGTCGCAATTGTTTCATTTTGGCAGTGCAGCCGCACTAATGTATTATTTTGCTTTTGCATTTCGCCTGCTTCTTGGTCCTTAATTTTGTTGTGAAGTTTATCGCTAATTTCATTTCCGGTACTCCTCGTTACTACAGGTTTTCTTCAATTTACTCTCATTCTATAATGTGAAATCATCGATCTGTCCATTCCAGACAGTACGTCCTGTAACTCTTCTTCACTTTCACTGAGGATAGCAATGTCTTCAGCGAATTTTATTCTGTTTGTCTTGTGGCTCTAAATTTTAATCCTATTGTCTTATTTTTCTTTTATTTCTGTCATGACACAATTTCTGATCCGACAATTTCTTCGTCTTTCATTCTATTGTTTCCAATTGGCTCTTTTTCGTATTGTATATTATCTGTCTTCCCCTACAGCTTTAAGTTATTTTTTCCTGGCGTTTTAAACATCTTTGGCTATTTTTCTTTGCTAAACGTTTTTTCCCGTTCGGGAAGTTCCATAAAAGTGTTTTGAGTTACCTTAAGTATTCCTTCTATTAGCAATCTCAGCTTCAGAACTGCCTGTCCTACAGATAGCTCAGGTTTCTTATTCGTTCCTATGTGTATTACCCTTGTCCGCAACTTGGATGCATTGGCCATTAAGCTGACTGTGCGATAGTTCTCGTACGTATCTGCCTTTACTGTCTTCGTGATTGTGTGGATGATATCTTTCCGAAAGTCTGATGATATGTGTCAATAAATTCCACCCACAACTTGACAAGTCACTTGGTAACAACTTTCCCCAATTTCAGAAATTCCTCAGGAACGTTATCTACCCCTGCTGCCTTATTTGACTGTAAGTCTTCTAAAACTCTTTTAAATTCTGGTGCTAATACTGGAGCCCCTGTATCTTTCTTAGTAACTCCCATCTCTTCGTCAGTCACGTCACCCAACAAATACTTCCACCAGATGAGTTTTTCAAAGTACTCTTTTCACATATGCGCTCTGTCCTCTGCCCTTAACAATGGAATTCCCGTTGCACTCCTAATGTTGACGCCATTGCTTTAAATGTTTATCTATGCACACCTCAGATGTGTCGCCGTGTTTTATAGTATCAACTTTGGACCTCCTGGAATTCTGCATAAGGCATCTTTGTCAAACCATAATTGACGTACGTCTATGAAATGCTCATATCCATTTCATGTTTTAGTCATGCCTGACCTCTGATTAATTAGTCCTCCAGGTTCATCTAGTAATTCCTAAAAATAACCTCTCCACTGCTTGCTGAAATACTAGCAATTTAAGAATGATCTACCTTTCTCTACAATAACAAAAAATTACCAACACACAATCATTGTAAACTTTTGTGTTCAGTGCCATCGAATGGTTCGTTAAAAATTTAAAAAAAGTTTAAGTTGCCTAAAATAGCACTCTCCAGTTTATTTTTTCAACTTTGTATTAAGTCATCTTCAACTCCACTAAATACAAAACATCAAATTGGCCTACAATGTTAACTTGTACTATTTTTTGATGTCTTCGTAACATATTATTTTAATCATCATGCTTACTTTCAATGTTAAGGCAATGGTAGTCTATCGGGTAGAAAGCTAGACCGGCCGTGGAGTCCCAGTTTCAGTCCAGGGAAGAAGGTAGGAGTGGTGATGCATTCCATTTCCAGTTCCTTCAGTATGGCCCCATGTCACTCAGCCAGCTATCAAATCTTGTACCGGGGACTTTTCTCGTCTATAAAACGCGATTGGAGCTTTGGGCTCGCCACATTCCACTCCCCCCCCCCCCCCCTCCTAGCGCAGTATCTGCAATCTACCTGAAGTCTGAACAGGAGTGGTTTCGGTGCCAGTGACTTTATGTACTTACAATTTTACTTTATGAACTGCATCCGCTTAACATCAGAGTTTATGATCACAGGTGTTAGTTTCAGGATCTTCAAAATTTCTTCTAAGAGGGCTAACAATACTTTTCGAGATATAGAATGTTTTCTTGACTCCCGTCTGATTTCGAATTTCTATCTTAATAAAATTTAGCTGAAATTGTGGCAATGACATTGTAAGGGTTTTGTTTTATGCAGAAAATTGTCATTTTGGTAATATTTAGGAAGTCACACGCAAAAGTAGAGCTTCAGTAGCATCTGAGTAATAGCGGGCAATATCTCTGCCAAAGAGGTTGTACTGTGAGAGACTAGTAGTAGATCCTTTGCTTGTCAGTGGAGTGCAGTACTGGAGAGACAGAGGTGGAGTCGAGTTGTATCTTGTGATGGAGTACCACGTGTTCAGGGCCTTCTGTGTGCCGCAAAAATTTTCATATATTATTTTTCACTTATGAAGAGATATTTTGTAAAGTCATTTAGAAGACTCCAGAAACTACTGTAATAGCGCATTTGCTGTGACGTCCAAGCTTAGTAATTAATTTGGTGATAGACTTGGAACTGGAAATTTTTATGATAATGTTATATTGTTACAATGTGGGATTTATTGATCTTTCATCAAAGATGGATGCATACTTATTTATAAGAAAGTAAGAAGAAACTTGCGCAGGTTTTTTGACTATAAATGTAAAGCGAGTTTGTAATAAAATATTTTGTCTCAGTAATGTAAAATTTCGTTAAAACGAAATACTTTACTGTTTTTCCACAAATCAGCATTCGTCTCTATATTTCGAGTTCCACATATATAATTTTGCTTTCCCGAGTTTCTCAGTAAGTGAACTTTAATTGACAACGACTATTGCAGTAATGTGATTAACAGAAGTTTTGAGAATGTGTCTATAGTTCAAAGCATGCACTGCACATCGTGTTGTTAGTAGCTTGAATTCTTATTTTTTGACTAGCATGGCAGCACTGGCCACAGTAATTTGAAGATAGCAACAGCACAGAACTTATTCAGTGCGCAAACAGTAGGCCATTTATAATTTATGTGTGATACAATTAACATTTCAACACTGACGTACATTTCAGACAGGGCATTATCACAGTTATTTAAATTTCATATTTTATCGTAGTCAGATTGATTGTAGTATTTCTAACGGGGCAGTTTTCTTAAATTTAACACAACAGACTGTGCTCTCGTCACAAGCGTTACAGTACACAGTTTAGTGTCACATTTCTAACTACTGCATAGCTGATCAATTTTCAAGAATTATAAGATTACTTCCGAACGTAAATAAGATGTTAGGATTTTCTCTAACAACGAATTCAACTTCACATTATCACACAGACAAAATACCAGAAAATATATCTATACATCACCGTACAACAAAAACTAAGTAGCCACTTCCACTTGGCAACACCTCTGTACAGTACAAACTCTGAGTAATTTTCTGACATTTTCTCGTTAGGTAGATTATGTGCTTCGCTTTTTTCAAATATTGTAGTTGCTTTTCGCTTAGTGCTATTGCTGCTGCTCATTTCATTTACATCACTGTTTGTGCATTTTTCTTTCGGCATTTATTTGTGGTTTTGTACGATTTATTTTGTCTTCGAAAATTTTTTTGTCTTTGCTACAATAATGGTCAAACTACATACTACCACCAATATTAAATCACGAAATTCTAGTGTTACAAGAACTGTTTTCGAACAAAAATCAGTTAGCGACAGTAATCTCATTTCCGAAATTTCTACTTAAAATTCAGCCATGAACACTCACGGAACAATTTAGCAAGCACTTGCATCAGTTCCTAACAATCAGATAATTTACAGTACAGTCATGCGACTGGTTACTGATTCCAACTTTTTTGACAATGCTGATATTACTTTATCTCATGAAACCCAAAATACCACAGCTGATTTCCAGGATTCCACTCAGTCTAACGATTTGCAAAAGTCGCCTCAGTATATTAATAATTTCAACACAGTACGCAAATTTTTCCAGACAACACAGCCTGTAATACAGACACAATTAAAGAATTAGCTTTGCAACCAGAAATTCCTTGTACTAATATAGATATTAAACTCATGTTTCAACAAATTATGCAGCAAAATACCCAACAAACCCCACAACTGAGACAAGATAACCAATAAAGGGTGCAACGACTCCAACGGAATGTTCAGCAAATCTAACAGAATATAAAGCAACTCGAACAGAATTTAGACAAGAAAACTAGGAGAACGCTACAAACGACTCGAAACACTTTTATCACATGATTGAACGCTGTTAATTTGCAAATCGAAGAGATCGAATAACAGTTAGATTTGAAAAAACCGTTTATAGAACGACAGGCGATAGTTGACGAAAAGTTACAAAAACGTTACAGACGTTTACGAACAGGACAAAGCGTTATTGATTAGTATGATGGATAAGAAAGTTCCAAACGTTTTGGTCGCTAATGTCCACAAAAAGAAACAACTGCAGTCCTGGCAGATCAAACACATTCATATACTTATATTGATATGGTGTCTGTTCTTTCGGACATGTGAATGATTATAGAGGTCCTTGACATGAAGATGATGCTTATAATGATATGCTACGACTACTCTGAGATGATTATTCGGTTGATGAGGATTTAGTAAAGGTTGAAGTCACGATGTTTATGAGGATTTTGTGGATTATTTTGGGAGACTTTTGAGTAAGTGAGCAAAGTGTTAGGGATTTTGTAGAGACTTGTGATTCTTTTGCTTATTAGATACACATGTATTAATCTGTGGTAAGGAAAGAACAGGGCAGATTTTTGTGGAAGGATTGGTTATTTGAGCACTGTTTCGTAGAATGAGATTCTTCTGTTCCTACCAGAACCCGTAATTAGTTGTTTAAGTCGCTACACTATGACTTCTGTTCTACTGCTAACTTTGAAAGATCCTTCTGGCTACTGACCTACACAGACTTCTAAATTCACGGTGGAATACACCCTGGCATCAACTGCGGCAAAGATTTTCAAACAATACTATGCTGTATTTGTAAGTATATGCATTCTGAAGCAGCAGTTCCCAAGAAACGCTTCTAATTTTTCGTCTAGTGCGACATATTCACTGACAGAGAAATGTTTCTTACAGTGACACACAAACTGGATAAGGACACCTCTAATTGGAGCCAATTTGTCTGCTTCTTTTCTGGCTGCTCGAGTATCTTTCTCATCAAAACGAAGAGGTCATAGTTGCCAGAAAAATCTCTATCCCGGTTCCATCAGATTCCAAAAAACTTCGAAGTTCAACTTTCTCGCCTTGTATGTTCCTGCTTACACAGGAGCCCTAGTACTGTCGTCGTTTCGTGTATCATTGTAGGTTTTAGTAGGTGTTCTTGTGAATACCTCTCTCTCTCTCTATGTGCATATTTGTACACAAAACATTTGTTCGATAATGTCAGAACATGTGAAGACATTGAAACATTCTGTTGGTGTAGCACATCGTTCGGCATCACCAACAACACCTGGAGGGTGGGTAGTAATATTATTAGATCTTGTTCTAATATCAGGTCGTGGGTATTCCTTACACCGTTTAGTGGTTCCATTTTCTCAAAAATAATAACTGTCACCGACCTAATTTTCATCTCCTTCCCGGTCTGATGATGGGTCGTGAACACTTACAATAACAACATCTTCTTCTTCATTGGAATCGATAGGCTCTTCGTCAAGTACATCATCAATCAATGCTCCTCATTGGATTGCTTCTGGTCCTTAAGGATTCATCTGTTAGAATATTTGCTGTTAATTATAAGATTAAATATTGTATGTTTTGGAAAATACGTTCAAAAATGCATGAAACGAGTACACTGACTTCTCTTCTTGCAGGACAAGACTAGTGTGTTGGGGTTTCACAAACCCCTGCGGCTCCAACTTGCTTCAGCAGCATTTCACGAAAACCTATTCACAACTAAAGTTATGGAAATACATATGTACCGCTCTAGGGGCATCTCATGGCAGCTACCTGGAACTACAAAGCAGTGGACTGTGCCATCCAAAGCAGTGGGCCCTGCCATCTAGCGATAATCAATATAAATTCGTTGTATGGAATGTACCACACCCCTATACACCACTGCCGAGTTAATGAACTACAGTTTGGAGTGGAATGAATGTTTGTATGACAGCATATGCTAGTATGGATTACAAAATTTTGTAGACAGAAGTGAAGTAACTGAAACATACGAATGAAATTTTACAAAGGTGGAATGGAGAGAGAGATTTGATTTTTTCATGCGATCTGCTGCTCAGCAAGTCTTTACTCTTACACATGAGACAACTCACATATTTGCTCAATGATTTACACTAAAACATTTCAATCCTTTTTCCCATTTCCTAAACCAGTTCATTTTTTTCTCCTGTGACCAATATTTATTTTCCATTACTGTTCTACCATTTGTTTTAGCATTCAGTTTCATTTCTTGTACTACTGCCAACATTTATGCATTTTTATGTCAAGTCATATTTCTTGTATTACCATGCTTTTTCTGTGTATTGTGTAACTGTATGATGATTATTTATGAGTTATATTACCACTTAAATTCTCATGAATTACCTTAAAAAACCTTAGCGATAGGTGAACATGTAAAGCAGCATTTCTTTCTTACATTTGTCTAGAATTAAGGTTTTATTTCTTGAGTATTTTCTGAAAATAGTCGTTATGCCAACATAATATATGCCACTTTGTACAAGATAATTTTTCTCGATGTAACTATGGACGATTTCTCATGTTGGTTATTTGACATGTACTTTTTTCCACTGAGTTGCTGATATTACTTGGACTCTTTATGGTTGAACAGTGTTGTAAATAGAAACACTGAGATACAGTCAGCATTTGCATCATTAATAAACATTTAATGATTGAGCAATATAGTGATTAGGAAGTGACGTAATGTGACGAGGGCTTTTTTTATCAAGACGTATATATCTCTTTTTGCTTATTGAGACTGAACTGCAGTAGGGTACGAGTGACAACAAACATGATACATTTGGACGGTACTAGTCGCCGATATTACAGTGGAATATTATTGGGTGGTTGCCAATTAAGGTTGATATAACACGGACACAACTGTAGGACTTCTGTTTTCAGTCTGCTCTCAGTATCGTCAGTTATATATTTCCTATGGAAGAACGCCAGAGGGAAGCATGGGAAGCAGTCTTTCCTACTGAGGACTACTTGATAGCATTTGAATTCAACGGAGTGTACTGTAGTTCATGTATTATTCAACACTTTGTCATCAATAACTTTTGCTTTTCTATTCAACGATTTTCAAACACTATTTTGTCAGAAAGTGCCACATTGAGCACGTGACTGTGTACAAAATGTATTTTGACTCTTAAAACAGAAGATTTCAGCAACCAGCCACATTTTACAATGCTATTTATTTGTTTAAATAATGCCATTAGCGTTTTCGAACCGATAGGTTCATTTTCAGACGGCTAGTTCATGTTTTACGTTACATTTCGCGTTTTGTTTCCCTACATGACGAAACTTCCTTGGGATGATGCTGTCCTAAAACCACAACGAGATTTGAGATAACGTTTTTTTTTTTTTTTTTTAAATTTTAATTCTGCCTCACGACGATTTTAAATGATGTATTCAAGTCATTATTATTAAATGAAAGATGTTTCGATTGCTTACAATGAAGAATCCGCGCCATTACGTTCCAGTGCAGGTTGCTTATCATCTTGCAACATCGAGAACTGTATAATGCATTTTTTTGTTCATATATATGCACATTAGATTAGATTAGATTAGATTTACTTTCATTCCAATTGATCCGTAGTGAGGAGGTCCTCCAGGATGTGGAACATGTCAGAAAAACAACAATACATGACAAATATTTAAACTAAAACAAATAAGCTAATGTACCATTCCACAGGTCCCAAGTGGAATGATCGTCATTTTTTAATGAACACTAAGAGTCATTTTACAAATACTATTGCACTGAATTTAAAATAAAAAAGTTTTATATTTATTTATAAGGTAAGAAACATGTAATACAACTACTGTAATACTTATTTACAATGAACACATTACTGCACTGAAATGGTGCAGAAGTTAGATTATACTTACACACACACACACACACACACACACACACACACACACACACACACACACACACACACACAAATTTTCAGTGAACACATTACTGCACTGAAATTGTGCAGAAGTTATGTTGTACTTATATACAAATCAGTTGGTTTTCCTCAGAAATTCATCAATGGAGTAGAAGGAGTTGGCCACCAATAAATCCTTTAGGCTTCTCTTAAACTGAATTTCATTGGTTGTTAAGCTTTTTATGGCTGCTGGCAAGTTATTGAAAATGTGTGTTCCTGAATAATGCACACCTTTTTGTACAAGACTAAGTGACTTTAAATCCTTGTGAAGATTATTCTTATTTCTAGTATTGATTCCATGAATTGAGCTGTTGGTTTGAAAAAGTGATATATTTTTAATGACAAATTTCATTAAGGAATAAATATATTGGGAAGCTGTAGTTAGTATCCCTAGTTCCCTAAACAGGCTTCTGCAGGATGTTCTTGAGTTCACACCACTTCTTACTGCACGTTTTTGTGCCTGGAAAACTTTAGCTTGGCTTGATGAATTACCCCAGAAAATAATCCCATATGACATTATGGAATGAAAGTAAGCATAGTATGCCAGCTTTTTCATTTTTATATCCCCTATGTCTGACAAAATTCGCATTGCAAACAGAGATTTGTTAAGACGCTTCAGCAGTTCTGTGGTGTGCTCCTCCCAGTTGAATTTATTATCAAGCTGTAATCCCAAGAATTTAACACCGTCCACTTCTTCTATCTTCTTGTCATCATATGTTAGACATATACTCTTGGGACACCCCTTACAAGTTCTGAACTGCATGTAGTGTGTTTTTTCAAAGTTTAGTGACAAAGAATTGGCTAGGAACCAGTGATTAATGTCTACAAATATTTTATTGGCTGATCTTTCTAAGACTACACTTGATTTGCTATTTATTGCAATGTTTGTATCATCAGCAAACAAAACAAACTTGGCATCTGGTAATGTTACTGATGAAAGGTCATTGATATACACAAGAAAAAGTAAGGGCCCCAAAATGGAACCTTGTGGGACCCCACATGTAATTAGTTCCCAGTTGGATGATGCCTGATAGCTTGATACATGTCTCTTTCCTAATAACACCCTTTGTTTCCTGCCAGAGATATAAGATTTGAACCATTTTGCAGCATTTCCTGTTACACTATAATATTCTAGTTTACTTAAAAGGATATTGTGATTTACACAGTCAAATGCCTTTGACAGATCACAAAATATACCAGTTGCCTGCAATTTTTTGTCTAATGAATTAAGTACATTTTCACTGTAAGTGTAGATAGCCTTCTCAATATCAGAACCTTTTAGAAATCCAAACTGTGACTTTGACAGTATGTTATTTGAGATAAGATGGTTATAAAGACGACTGTACATTACTTTTTCGAAAATTTTTGAGAATGCTGGCAACAGTGAAATTGGACGGAAATTTGATGCTATTTCTTTATCTCCCTTCTTAAACAGTGGCTTAACTTCAGCATATTTCAGCCATTCGGGAAATATTCCACTGATAAACGACTGGTTACACAGATAGCTTAATATGTTACTTAGCTCAGAATCACATTCTTTAATTAACTTTGTTGATATTTCATCATACCCACTAGATGTTTTTGATTTTAAAGATTTTATGATGGACATTATTTCTGTTGGGGTAGTGAGGGTCAAATTCATATTATGGAAGTTACTTGAAATGTCTGGTCTAAGGTAATCCATAGCAGCATCTACCGAACCTGACAACCCCATCTTTTCAGTAACAGTTATAAAATGTTTGTTAAAAAGTTCTGCAACACTATACACATCTGTCACCAATGCATCATTTACTCTTAATGCTATTTGTTCCTCTTCATGTCTGGTTCTACCGGTCTCCTCCTTCACTATATCCCATATTGTCTTTATTTTGTTATCTGATATGACTATCTTTTCCTTGTAATATATTTGCTTTGACATCCGTATTACAGTCTTTAATATTTTGCAGTATTTCTTATAATGTGCTATAGCATCAACATTGGAAATGTTTCGGATTGACAGATACAGTTTTCTTTTTGTTTTACAAGATACCCCTATTCCTCGAGTAATCCATGGCTTCTTTGTAGACTTTGCTCTAACCTTGGTAAGTTTTGGGGGAAAGCAGTGTTCAAATAAGGTAAGCACTTTATTAGCAAAAATGTTATATTTTTCATTCATGCCATGAGCACTGTAAACATCAGTCCAGTGAATGTCTCTGAGGAGTGTCCTAAAATAATCAATTTTTGGCTTACTGATTACCCTCTTGAGCTCAGATTTAACAGATTTTATATCCTGTTCAGTATTAACATTTAACAGAAGGAACTGCATGTCATGGTCTGAGAGGCCATTGACTATTGGTTTTGTAATATAATTTTGTTCATTTGACTTTTCTATAAAGATATTATCAATGGCTGTTTGTGAGCAAGTGGTTATCCTAGTGGGGAACTTTACTGTGGGAATTAAGTTGAATGATAGTGTTACTAACTCAAATAGGTTCTTATTGGGAGAGTCTTTAAGGAAATCTACATTGAAATCACCAGCAACCACTATTTCTTTGTTTTTGGTTGTTAAATGGGCCAGTACAGCTTCAAGGTGGTTTACAAACAGATTAAAGTTACCTGCAGGTGCTCGATATACACTTAATATTATGAAAGATTTTTTGTGAAAATCTAATTCTGTTGCACATGCTTCCATATGCTGTTCTAGGCAAAATTTATGAATGTCTATGTTCTTAAATTTATGACAGTTCCTGATGAATGTGGCAACTCCTCCTTTCTCCATTTCTGATCTACAATAGTGAGATGCTAACCTAAACCCTGTAACACTTAAAAGTTCTATACCAGTGGTCACATGATGTTCAGAGAGGCAGATTATGTCAGCTGGGTTTGAAGACTCTAATTCATCTATGCAGATAGTTAATTCATTAATTTTATTTCTCAGTCCTCGAATATTTTGATGCAATAAAGATAGCTGACATTTCACATTGACTGACTTAAAATTGGATGGAGTTAAAATATCTGCTGACAGTTGAAAATTCTTAACCAATGGCTGTTTATGTTGATGTAATAAGCTGGAATTATGTTTTTTGATTTCTTTCTCAAACTGAAGGTTTGTCTCAGTTCTAACCTCTCTTAAAATTTGTTTTCTTTCTGTCCTCCCTACCCTAAAAAAGGGTCTTTTCTGAATCCTATAACCACTGGTATTTTACCACTCATGACAGTGCCTCCCCCCTTTAACTTTCCTGCTATTTCCCCAGCCAATTTACCCTTCCCCTTCCTGTTGAGGTGAAGGCCATGCCTAGTATAATCCCACCTACTGACAGAATCAACATGAACCACACCAATGTGTGACCCCGCACCCGACATGAGCAGCCGTTCCAGCTCCAAATTAACTCTCTTGACAGAAGAGTTCAAATGAGGTCGGTCATGGCGCCCAAGAACAGATACAAACTCAACACTGGTATGCCGCGATGCTGATGCAATCTTCGCCAGGTCACACTCTATGCTGTACCCAGGATCTCTGTCAATACTGTTACCTGCCCCACCCACTATAACCACGGTATCTTCCTTAGTGAAATCTTTGCAAAGTGATCCTAAATCCTCTGTCACCTGCTCCAGACCAGCACTAGGTTTAAAAAAATTGGTGACCTGGTATTCTGATCCTAGTTCATCCTGCAAGGGTTGGCCAACACCTCTTCCATGGGAACTACCTAACAACAACACTTTCTTTCTCTTTACTGATTTCCCTACATTCTTACTTTTCAATTTGCTGCTGAAAGTTTGTTGTGCCCTGTCTACACCTGTAACTGCTTGAGGCTCACCAGCTTCTAACTGAAGCAACAGGTCAAATCTATTTTCCACATTCACCATAAAGCTGTCAGACAAAGTTCTAGGCCTGTTCCTCCTGTTGCCTGTTGCCACTTCCCACCTCTCTTTACCCTTCTCCCTCCTTAACCTGTCAAGATCTCCCCTGGCCTTGTCTAACTCAGCCTGAAGGGCAGCAATTTTCCCCTCCTGTTCCAGTATCTTCCTATCTCTACTACAAATCCTACAAAACCACTGATGAGTCTCATTTACTTCCCCTATTCCCACGCCACTACAGTCACCCACATGGAAAAAACTACAGCACCCATCACACCAAAGCCCCGACCTAACAATTCTACGGCAAGTCAAGCACTTTTCACTCATGATAAACGTAATAATTTATTAAGAATAAGTCAGTTAAATTACAGATAAACACGAAAATATGGTTACACAAATTTGGCCTATACGCAACTGTGTGTAAACAAAAACAAAAGTGCAAAGTTTCTGAAACAACAAGTTAAACTTTACGCTACTTTCCGGAAATGCTAGTTAAATAATGAAGAGGTACGCTAAGTTAAATTGGTGGAGAGAGCAAGGAACAACTAAACGAAATTCTATAGATTTGCTGCAGCAGAACGTAAACAGAAAATACGACTGTACGGTCTTTTCGCGTTTTCTGCTATATTACGTAATGAGAAATGAAACCTTTAATGGTACACTTAAACGGCACACTAATACACTTATTTACCACGTAATCAGTACTAATCTATGTGTTTTATAATCTAAAATAACTTATCTTTACGAGAACACCAAACCTCGCGCTAGTCGCTTGGCTGCAGGGCTGCCAAATGTACCACTCACACACTTAGATGTTTCATCGCATGGAGGTATTCATACAAAGAGGGCGATATTACAACCACAACAATGCCAAAAACTTCCACTCTCAGAAACATATTTCATTATGAATATGTATGTGTCAGTAGAAATTTACAAATTGCAAATTTTATGTTACTTGCTATTTAAAATGAAGGAGAACTGATTAAAATTAAGGTAAACAAATAAAGCAGTCTGGTATAAAGTGTTACTGCAGTGATATTACGTAAATAGTACGGTATATATTAGAACAAAATTTAAGGGCAAGACGTACATAAATAAATGTTACAACTATTGACATATTATGGCAGACACTAAAAGCACAGTAAATGGGTTGGGATGGATGTGCATATGTAAATATTACAAAAGTCGACTTTTTTATTTTTTACTTTAAATTGGAAAGCAGGTGAATGAAATTTTGAAGAAAGATTGCATTGGCCAACTCGGTTTGTTCAGAGAGGAGAGTGCGTGGTGATTTGCTTTTATGTACTCATATTTCAATGTGCTCAAGCAAATTCACACGTCTACCTTTCTCAGCATGGCTCAATACTTGTACATGGTCTTCAGTGCTCTTTATTCCATGACTTTTGATAGTTGTCTGCATGGCAAATGTGGATTTCGAAATGTTGTTCAAATGTATGGCGTCTATATGCTCTTTGAACCATGTCTCAATGCTTCTTCCAGTTTGTCCTATATAGTAAGAGGGGCTACTTTGACACCTGAGTTTGTATATGCCAGATTTTTTGTACGAGGGATTGTTATTTTTTAAGTTGTGAACTACTAGCTGCTGGAGTTTGTCATTTGTGTGGAAACTTACTTTAATGTTTGTGTTTTAAATAGGTTGCTTATTTTGTAAGGTGTGCTCCCAAAGAAAGGCAGTGCAACATATTTTCTGCTCTTTTCTACTGTGTCCTGTGTAAGTTACATGGTTGTCTGGTCCACAGTTTTGTTGGCTGATGGTTTTTGGACTTTTTGTAATAGTTTGTCTATCATAAGAGAGGTTATCATGGTTTAAATGTCTATGTATGTGTGTGGGTGTGTGTGTTGCCACTTACCATGGGACAATTATATATTTTTATTCTTATAATTATATTTTATGATTTTCGTTCGGGAGGCTTGAAATATTGTGGGCTATCATGAGATTTTTGACTAACTTACACCGCGATAACACTCGTATGGACATCGACTGCCCCGAAGTACGTACGATATACTATTTTTTAAACACAACGCACGACTCACCGCCTTCTAATAAATAGTTTGCGTGAGCACTGCTACTTAGAAAAGAAAATATGCGTGTTCTTACGCAAACTGTAATTATTAATACGGGTCTCAGGGGCTACTGGTTACTTATGTACCCAACTACATAAAGATTAACTGAGATATTGCGGAGTCTATTGAATGAAAATATTATTAATATTTCTTGTTCATTATTTGCAAGGCAAAACTGGAGAGAATCTCATTTGCCGTTAGGCGGCCAAACTCGAAACATACTGAACTCATTCAGTTTTCTATTAATAAACTAAATCTATTTTTACTCTGTTAACTCTGAGACTATTATGAGATCAAGGTAGAGAAACCTCTCACATTTACATTTAATATTATGACATGAAATTTTAATTAATACACTCAGCGTAATGGCCGACTAAATCCTGCTAGGGGAGATGATATCCCTGCATTACGAAGTTCTGTAAAAATTTTGTTAATTATAATTAATGGTTGCGATTATGAGAATGACAACTAAGTCAATAATACGCACTTTCTAATAACAAATTCTATTATATTTTTCAAAAATAGAGATGAAACTTAGGTTAATTATCAGACAGCACTACAATGGCTGCCTACCATTAGAAGAAACAAAACAGGAGAGCTTGTTCAATCAAAGCATTGTCTCTGATTTCCATGGCCTATGTTACACAGAGATAAAAAAAACTGTTTTGTTAATTACATCGATATTTGTGTTTTTGTAATAATAATTTAGAATCTTTACTGTTTGTTATATATTGCACAGACGTACTTAGTCTTTAGATAATTTATGGTTCACACATCTCATAAAAAAACTTCTTTTCCCTATCTCCAAATGTCCATTTATGTGACGCACCATCACAAGCTGCATCCATTGTTTGAGGATATGGTTTTAATGATACTGATTTCTTTTTCTTTCTTAACTGGTTCAAGATGAATTTTGTGTAGGCAGTTCAGTGTTTATCTAAAATATGCCACCTTATTCGGGTTTGGATAACAAGATGAGATGTTGATACATACGTCACTGGATATTGATTTTCTATAAAGCTTAAAGTGATGTTTGTGGTCTATGTTGGTGATTTTTACATCTAGGAAATTGATGCTATTGTTAGTCCCATGCTTAATGGTGAAGTTATTGTTTTTGTGCATGCTACTCAGTTTTGTTTCTAATGAGTCTATTTCCTCATTGGGCCATCAAAAAATATAATTGTATCACCAACATATCTTTTGCAATAGATGATTTTGCTCCTGATGTGACTTTTAGCTTCAAAAAATGGCTACTCTAAATGATTTATGTAAGTATCAGCTAACTTCCGAGCTAGGCTGCTACCATTGACAACCCATCTTTCTGTCTGCATATTTTGTTATTGAAACTGAAGCAATTGTATGACAGTACCAATGTGAGTAGCTCAATGAGCTCACAGATCTCTGCCACACTTAGTTTCTTATGTTTGAGTAGATTATTTCTGATTATGTTTCAAATGGTTCAAATGGTTCTGAGCACTGTGGGGCTTAACATCTGAGGTCATCAGTCACATAGAACTTAGAACTACTTAAACCTAACTAACCTTAGGACATCACACTCACCCATGCCCGAGGCAGGATTCAAACCTGCGACCGTAGCGGTCGCGCGATTCTAGACTGAAGCGCCTAGAACCGCACGGCCACTCCGGCTGGCTGATTTTGTTTATGGTGCCCTCTACAGGGATGTTAGTATAAAGGTTTACTGTGTCAAGTGATGCAAATCTGGCTGTCGGTGGAATGCAAACATCTTTAATTTTATTGATGTATTCATGAGTGTCGTTAATGGAGACTTTGTTTTCAAAGGTGTAGTAGGTATTAAGCAGAACAAGCAGTTTTTATTTAACTTATATGAAGGGCTGTTCGTAGAGTTCACAATTGGCCTGATGGGACAGTTTTCCTTATGGGTCGTAGGCTGTGACCGGAGCTGAGCCGCAGTGGGGAAGTGCCGTCACGTACTTCCCAATTAGTTAGGAGGAAGCTACAATTCTAAAGTGTTTTCTTAATTTTGCCCTGAAATTTAGAGGTAGGATCAAAATCTAATTCAGTTATGTTTTTACTATTCAAGAATAGAATGGTTTCGTCAAGCTTGTCTTTTTCATACATTGTCACTGCACAATTACTTTCACCACCTCTGACTAAAACCTTTATTCTTAGAAAGTTTGGAATTAATGCAATTTAGAACATTTAGGTCACTGTTTCTGTGTGACCTGTTGTTTTTGAGGTGTCTTGTTATTATTTTATTGGCTTTGAAGGGTAGGGCATTGGTTTCCCTGGAATTTAATTTAGCAGCATCATATGCAAGTATAGTGAGCCGTGGTAAAAACTGCTGTTTTGAAGAGCGCGCCGCAGCGCGTAGTGTGGAGCAGTCGCCCTTCGTTTCTGGCGGTGGCACCGCTGTGGCAATCGCAGCTTTGGTATCTGCCTTTGGGGAGAAAGGGGAAATGTTGCCTGTTCGCGTGCATTTAAGGTGCGTTATGAGCTAGCCAGTCGGTCAGTCTGGGTCAGTCTCTCGTCCCCAGCTTGCTAGTCTATCTCTCATCCGCATTTGTTGGGCAGTTAGTTTCTGTCTGTCGTTCGGAGTGCAAGTATGTCTGTCGTTCCGATCAACCTTTAAAGCCGACAAAATGAGAGTCTTTCCACTCCGCCAGTAAACTCAGCGAGTGGTCGCCCGGTCGGGGCTTAGTTCCTGCATCTGAGTCTGCGCGTTAGGCCGCCAGTCTGCTCCCGTTTGCTCAAGCAATGGTCATTGGCGATTGTATCGATCCGTTGGTCGGTCGCGCACTGAGACAGAAGATGATTTTTCCGTCTTGAGCGTCAGCGCATGTGAGGTAGCCACGTGAGTCCAGTGGGCCGCGGCGTATACCGAGAGGTAGTTACTTCGCGGTCGACACGAGAGCCGGTGCGAGCTGCGACACCGTAAGACGGGAGGTCGGCGCGCCTTCCTGAAGCGGCTGTCAGCGGACGGTGCGGGAGAGCGATTTGGGGGTGCTGCGCCAGGTCTTCTCGAGAAATCGCAGTTTATTAGAAGTTAAGTGATTGGTGATATGTTGTTTGATTTACTCTTGTTAAATTTTACTTGTTTTCTTGATGAGGTCACCAGCCGTTTTCATTTGGGGTCGTCCCACCATTCTTCTCCGTTTGCCTACCCGCAGGAAGGTGGTTGTTTATAGATTAGGTGGTCCGTTCTTCCCTTGTGGAGTAGGGGCGGGTTAGAGTAACCTGCAGTTCGAGTTGTTCGGTAATCTCCCTATCAATCTAACGTACGTTAGTAGCTGCCTTTGTCATGTTTGTCGGATTTGGTGTGTTAACGAATTTATTGCTTGGAGTTTAGCGGCCTAATACCTGAAATATGTTTTTATCTTTGGAAACTTTGATATTATTGTCTATGATCTTGAGAGGCGGTATCTGTGTACTGTAGAGCAGCTTAACTATTGTTTGGCCAACCTTGTACAATTTTATGTAAGATTTCATTTCATGGGATTTTATTTAAATGAGCATATTAGTGTGCAAAGTTGTCACACATTCACCGTAAGACTTTTCTTAGAAGTTAAAATGAAGTTGCACGCTCGGTGGCAAGGTGAATATTTTAATTGTTAGTGTTTTGTACCATTTCCATCCCTCCTACGAGGGGGGGGGGGTGCATAGTTTGTGTGCTTGTGTCAATTGTTAAAACACTTAGTTTAAAGTTATCTGGTGTGTTGCAGATTTGCACCAGTGTAGTCCTTCAGAGGCTGTTGTAAGCGGTCGTAACTACAGCCGTGTCAAAAGGGAGCGGCAAGGTTCTCTGCCCAAAATCTCATACAGTCAAAATTGTTTCTTTTAGCCTCTAAATAAATTGTAACTTTGATATTTAGAGGGTGCTTTCTGATTATAATTCTAAATCTGTTTCCTTTAAAAAATGCTTTTAGGCACTATTAAAATGTATAACATTCCCATTTGTTAAAAGGAATTTGGTTATGATTTCATCAGTTACTCCCTGGCATCTACTTCCATGCTTACATAGTGTGATTAAATGCGTTGATGTTCTTGATGAATCTAGTATCATGTAGTAGATGCAATAATGCTTTTAAGTTATTGGCTTTGAGTCTGTGTTTTACGTTATGCTTTATACCTTTGTTTGTGAGAGAAATTTCATTATTTGTAAGACTGATATTAGTCGAGTTAATAGTTCTTTCATGAAACTGATGTTAGCTGTCATGTGAATTTTTGTAAGGGAGGGTACCTTTCTTCATTTTCAAAGCATCTAGTTTTTTCTTATGGCTACACAATATTTTCTGCTGTTCTTTTTCAGTGATGTTCTCTATGTATTGCTAGATGTAGGAGAATTGACAGCTGGAGAAGTAATTTCCAAGTTGCTGTGTAGACTGTACAGCTGCCTGTTGAGACGTTCTTTCTTTTTATACAGCATTTTGATCTCTGTCTTGACCCCCTGATTTCACATTTTGGCGATATTGGTTATAGAATTAATCTTCACTTTTATGTAGTTTGGTGTTATCTGTGCTGACAGACATTTCTTGTTATATTTGATGTTGAGGGTTTTTGGGATCTGTCACATACTTACAAATGAAACATCTCTGAGAGTGGAAGTCTTTATCATTATTATGGTTGTAATATAGCTATCTTTGTATGCATACCTCCATGCGATGAAAATTTTAAGTGTGCGTGAATGGTACGTTGTATATATATATATATATATACAAAAAAGTGCATTATACAGTTCTTGATGTTGCAAAATGAGAAGGGAGAAACCGAAACATCTTGCATTTAATAATAATAATCAGTTTACATCACTTAAAATCGTCGTGAGGCAATTAAAAAGACGTTGTCTCCCATCTTGTTTTGGTTGTAGGGCATCACCACCCCGAGGACGTGTCGTCACGTGGGGAAACAAAACACGTAAGATGAACCTATTTGTTCGAAACCGGTAATATGGCTGTTTAAATAAATAAATAGCATTGTAAAATGTGGCTGGTTGCTGTAATCTTCAGTTTTAAGAGTCAACCTAGATTTTCAAACGAGATTCTACAGTGATGATTATGATGGACCGTTAGTAACATTTTTCTTGTAAGAACAGTGAGTAAGTGAAGTAATATATCATAGCAAAGGACTGAGTAATAATTAGTTTAAAGTTTTCAAGTACACATTTCATATGTAACTACATCAGGGCATTACAGCTTTAAAAATGTGTGTAGTACAAACCAGTAACTTTATTTTTATGTTTTTCCTTTTATGTTAAATGTGACTATTTCTTCTTGTAATTTTCTGTGAGTAGTGTAGAATTTTGCAGTCTGATTAAT
Organism: Schistocerca serialis cubense; assembly: GCF_023864345.2. Classification (NCBI taxonomy): domain Eukaryota; kingdom Metazoa; phylum Arthropoda; class Insecta; order Orthoptera; family Acrididae; genus Schistocerca; species Schistocerca serialis. Next base: position 762,835,120 of record NC_064638.1, read on the forward strand.
GTAACCTATACAAATCATACTCCAAAATTCTGGCTGTAGAGGCTGATGGGTGATGTAAGGGTTTTGTTTTATACGGAAAATTGTAATTTTGGAAATGTTTTGGATGTCACATGGAAATGTAAAGCTGCAATACTATCTGAGTAACAGTGGGCAACATCTCTGCCAAAGAGGCAGACTAGTAGTAGAGCCTCTGCTTTCAGTGGAGTGCAGTCTTATGGAGAAATATTTTGTAAATTGATTCAGAAGACATCAAAAGGTGTTGTAATAGCGCGTTTGCCATGACGTCGAAGTATAGTGATTAATTTGGTCAGGGATTTAGATTTTTATGATAATATCATGACGTATTATTTACTGATCTTTCTTCAGAGATGAATAGCATACGTTTTTGTAAGAAAGTAAAGATAATTCGTTCATGTTTTTCCACTATGAATGTGAAGTGAACTTTTAATATTTCAGGTGGTAAGATATTTTGACTCAGTGCTGTAAATTTTTATTTATACAGTTACTTTATTATTTTTCCATAAGTCGGTATTCGCTCTTTATTTGAAGTTTCACATAAAGAATATTCCTTCCCCGAGTTTCTCTTTAAGGGAACATTAATTGACAATGACTGCTACACTAATGAAATTTATTAGCGCAGAAGTTGTGAGGATATCTCTATAGCTTAAGATATGCACTCCACATTATGTTGCTAATAGGTGGAATTTTTATTTTTTTATCTAGCATAGCAGCAGCCACAGTAATTTGGAGATAGCAACAGACAGCATTTATTCATAGCGCAAACAAGTAAGCCATTTATAATTTATCTGTGAAACAATTAACATTTCAAGAGTGATATACTTTTCAGACAGGGCATATTTGGTAGTTACTTATATTTCACATTTTTCTCGTAGATTGTTTGTATTAATGCTGACAGGACAGTTTCCTTAAATTTAACAGAACAGACTGCACTCTCGCTACGAGCGTTGCTGTACACAGTTTAGCATTGCACTGATGATCACTTTTAAAGAATTACGAGCCTACTTACGAATTTAAATACGAGCTAAACTGTTTCTCTAATCACGAAATCAACTTCGCTTTACCACACAGACAAAACAATCACGAAATATAACTATACATCAATATAAAACAAAAATAAATAAGCCACTTTCAATAAACTGTATATATCATGTAGTATACTGATACAGGTTGTATCTATGCCTTATTTCATAAGGGCTGCTGCTATGGATACTGCTGAAAGAGAGAGACAAAGAAGCTAGATATTTGTCTCTCGGATTCATATACTGAACTACAGATGCCCATAGTAAAACAGATGTGAAAAATAATTTACGGATAGTAGAACTGTATACGAAAGGAGGAATACTGAAGCTAAACAACTAACAATGTCAAGTTATTTGAACGTTGTTGGGAACGAAATTTCCTCTAGACGCTTTATGCGTCTCTAGTAGTCACTGTCAATGTCCACAGCATTTTCCTGCATTCATGCTACGTGATTAGTTACTTATAGGGATTTATGATTGCATTAGTTTGTCATTACATGTTATCTGACAGATTTAGTTATAAGCGTTTAATGTGTAGGATTAAATTATGAGAGTTCCATTAGTGACTTGAGCTCGGCAGGTGCTTACGCACCAACTGTCACCTGTTGTTTTATAGGAAGTGTTCTAGTTACGCCAGCAATTTATCATAGTGGATATCTGTTTATTACGTCATTAACTCTTTTAAAGTAGATAACAACGTGGGTAGAATGAGAGAGCGTGTGACCAAGGTCCGTCCTCTTTATTTCTTTTCCTTCTGAACATAATATGGCATCCATCACCAGTAAGTATCCAGTTGAAGTGTGGAACGTTCTGGACAGTTTTCAGTTTGTGTAAAAACTAAATTGTAAATGTTGCGCATACATTATATTCCCCACCTCAAAATTTGATGTGCGTTAGAAGAGTTTCGCCTCACCTTCACGGCTATGTGTCGATGGGTTAGAAATAATGCTATATCTGCACTGTACTGCTCTCTTTTTCTCTGTGCATTCCTTTAAAATACGTGCCCCACCAAGAAAACTAAAAGGTGTGATGTTTACATCACAGAGAACAAAATTTAGAAGACAATAAAGACCGCGTCTTCTACGGTCACATAAATGTTCCGATGTATTAGAAGGTTATTATATATCTTCGAATCAAAGTCAGAAACGGAAGTGTACTTCTAAGTATATGTTGTGTTGAGTGGTACTTAAGTAAATAATTTAGTGAAATCAAAGTGAACTAGAAATTAGAATATAAATGGAAAACTTGGTTTAGTTTAGAGAGTTACATACTCGCATTCAGCGGGCAGAACAGCAGAACGGAAGAGACAATGACCGTGAAGTCAGCAAGTTCCACATAAGCGGGCGCTGTCGATTCAGCCGTCAGGGCATCGCCCGACCGGCTCACGTGTTTCTCAGTTGTCGTATGTGAGCAAAGGCCCTCGCCTACATTCAAAGAGCCAATGACCGACGTTAAGAAGATTCTTCGAGAAGTTTTCCAACGTGACGGAAGAGGCAATGACCGGCTCACGTGTTTCTCAGTCGTTACATGCGATCAGAGGCCCCCGCCTACATTCCAAGAGCCAATGACCGACGTTAAGAAGATTCTTCGAGAAGCTTTTCAACGTGACAGAAGAGGCAATGGCCGTGAAGTCGTTCACCTCCAGTGAACTGAAGTGAATAAATACGCGAGACGCGGTGGGCCCGAGAGATGAAGACGGGGACGAATACGAAGACGGAGACGGGGACGGAGACGAAGACGAGAGACGAAGGAAGAAAAGAAGAGTAGCAGTAGTTTTCAGTCAGTTTCGGTGCTGAAGACCGTCATGCAAGAAGAGACTGCATCATGCACAGACGCACCAAGTCCGCCGCTGTAATGGAATAGCAAGCAGCAGCCGCGGCGCCAGAAGACAGAAGTTAAAAGGTATTTGAAGTCTGATTTTTACATACCCGGGTGACTCGTGAGGACGCGAAGGAGACGGCCTCACATCAGTAGTCACCTGTGCGCTGGGATGAAGAGCTGACAGCCGAAGACTGGCAAGCGGGAGTCCGTGGTTCCAGTCCGCCACACTGGCCTTCTCCCGCCGCACCGCTCCGCTGGCCGACGCAGAACACGCGCGGCCGCTTAGAGAAGAGAAACACTGGGACGCCGCACCCAAGGTATCATCCGATGCACGATTTCGCTCGCAATAATTAAACGGGCCATCTCGCGCTGCGCGTCTCCAGTCAACTGGGCGAGACGGCGACACGAGATACACACCGCTACGCGTAATCAGACGCCGCCGCCGCCGCCGTCGCCACCGCCGCTGCCGCAGGAGAAGACTTCACAAACGACACAGCTGCCGCTCTCCGAACCAGAACATCCCGTAAGATACAGTTGTACAAATCTTCAATAAAAGTTATCTTATGTAAAAATGATGTTTCATTCGACCTCATACCCGAGCCAAGGGAGAACCCACCCTGCCCACATGTTGTTAAGAGAGAAAAGTTAATTTATTTAATATTTTCACCCTGACAGAATGCTTTAGAATGCTCATCCTGACAATTGACAGCATCCAAAGAGAAAACCCAGTTACATTGAGTGACAGAAGTGTCACATTTAGTAACACAACTGTTACAGTTGAGAAATATCTTCGGGAAATAGATGACTGATCAGAAATTGTCCTTCATCGTGACTTCTTTGCAACACCGATCAAAACATTTGGATATTTCCAAAAAGAGAAACTGCTAATAGCTGTGAAATAACCGAATGAACATAGCCCTAAACAGAGAATTGATGAAAACGGCCTGGATTTAAAGCCATGTAAACAATGTAATCATAAATGAATAACTGTTACCGAAGAACTTGGCTGGCCAGATAGCCTTACTCTGTCAAAGATATTTCAGTTACTGCTGAACATCTCACAGCGTACCGACAACCAACTTACACAGCACTACGCGTTCTTTTGTCTAGACACCATTATCTACGTATGCGTCTATAGTCTGAGACAGCGGATTATTTAAATTGTACCATACGTAGTTTCTTCCAGTCCTATTCATGAATGGTCGAAGAAAAAGACCTTCATTCTCTTCTGTTTGAATCTCTGTTAGCCTGCTTTTCTCTTCACGACCCCTACGCGTAAAGTGACGAAGAATACAAAAGAAGAAAACATTGAGTACCGTACTTCTTTTGTAAGTCTTATGGGACCAAACTGCTGAAGTCATAGGTCCCTAACATTTTTCTTTGGTCCTCAGTTTACTGACTGATTTGATGCGGCCGCCACAAATTCCTTTCCTGTGCTAACTTCTTCATCTCAGAGTAGCACTTGCAACCTACGTCCTCAATTATTTGCTTGACGTATTCCAATCTCAGTCTTCCTCTACAGTTTTTGCCCTCTACAGCTCCCTCTAGTACCATGGAAGTCATTCCCTCATGTCTTAACAGGTGTCCTATTATCCTGTCCCTTCTCCTTATCAGTGTTTTCCACATATTCCTTTCCTCTCCGATTCTGCATAGAACCTCCTCATTCCTTACCTTATCAGTCCACCTAATTTTCAACATTCGTCTATAGCACCACATATAAAATGCTTCGATTCTCTTCTGTTCCGGTTTTCCCACAGTCCACGTTTCACTACCATACAATGTTGTACTCCAGACGTATATCCTCAGAAATTTCTTCCTCAAATTAAGGCCGGTATTTGATATTAGTAGACTTCTCTTGGCCAGAAATGCCTTTTTCTGCCATAGCGAGTCTGCTTTTGATGTCCTCCTTGCACCGTCTGTCATTGGCTATTTTATTGCCTAGGTAGCAGAACTCCTTAACTTCATTGACTTCGTGACCATCAATATTGATGTTAAGTTTTTCGCTTTTCTCATTTCTACTACTTCTCATTACCTTCGTCTTTCCCCGATTTACTCTCAAGCCATACTGTGTACTCACTAGACTGTTCATTCCGTTCAGCAGATCATTTAATTCTTCTTCACTTTCACTCAGGATAGCAATGTTATCAGCGAATCGTATCATTGATATCCTTTCACCTTGTATTTTAATTCCACTCCTGAACCTTTCTTATATTTCCATCATTGCTTCCTCGATGTACAGATTGAAGAGTAGGGGCGAAAGGCTACAGCCTTGTCTTACACCCTTCTTAATACGAGCACTTCGTTCTTGATCGTCCACTCTTATTATTCCCTCTTGATTGTTGTACATATTGTATATGACCCGTCTCTCCCTATAGCTTAGCCCTACTTTTTTCAGAATCTCGAACAGCTTGCACCATTTTATATTGTCGAACGCTTTTTCCAGATCAACAAATCCTATGAAAGTGTCTTGATTTTTCTTTAGCCTTGCTTCTATTATTAGCCGTAACGTCAGAATTGCCTCTCTCGTCCCTTTACTTTTCCTAAAGCCAAACTGATCGTGTCACCTAGCGCATTCTCAATTTTCTTTTCCATTCTTACGTATATTGTTCTTGTAAACAGCTTCGATGCATGAGCTGTTAAGCTGATTGCGCGATAATTCTCGCACTTGTCAGCTCTTGCCGTCTTTGGAATTGTGTGGATGATGCTTTTCCGAAAGTCAGATGGTATGTCGCCAGACATATTCTACACACCAACGTGAATAGTCGTTTTGTTGCCACTTCCCCCAATGATTTTAGAAATTCTGATGGAATGTTATCTATCCCTTCTGCCTTATTTGACCGTAAGTCCTCCAAAGCTCTTTTAAATTCCGATTCTAATACTGGATCCCCTGTCTCTTCTAAATCGACTCCTGTTTTTTCTTCTATCACATCAGACAAATCTTCACCCTCATAGAGGCTTTCAATGTATTCTTTCCACCTATCTGCTCTCTCCTCTGCATTTAACAGTGGAATTCCCGTTGCACTCTTAATGTTACCACCGTTGCTTTTAATGTCACCAAAGGTTGTTTTGACTTTCCTGTATGCTGAGTCTGTCCTTCCGACAATCATATGTTTTTCGATGTCTTCACATTTTTCCTGCAGCCATTTCGTCTTAGCTTCCCTGCACTTCCTATTTATTTCATTCCTCAGCGACTTGTACTTCTGTGTTCCTGATTTTCCCGGAACGTGTTTGTACTTCCTCCTTTCATCAATCAACTGAAGGTTTTCTTCTGTTACCCATGGTTTCTTCGAGCTACCTTCTTTGTACGTATGTTTTCCTTCCCAACTTGTATGATGGCCCTTTTTAGAGATGTCCATTCCTCTTCAACTGTACTGCCTACTGCGCTATTCCTTATTGCTGTATCTATAGCGTTAGAGAACTTCAAACGTATCTCGTCATTCCTTAGTACTTCCGTATCCCACTTCTTTGCGTATTTATTCTTCCTGACTAATGTCTTGAACTTCAGCCTACTCTTCATCACTACTATACTTAATCTTACTTAAACTAACTTACGCCAAGGACAACACACACACCCATGCCCGAGGGAGGACTCGAACCTCCGACGGGGAGAGCAGCGCAGACCGTGACAAGACGCCTAGACTTCGCGGCTACCCAGTGCGGCAAGTTTTATCAGTAAAGTTCATATTAGAGGAATGCGGGGTAAAGGATACAATAACACTGTAGAATAAAATTATAACCAGCCGACCAGTTGCAATGGATAAAGAATTCTTTACCTAGGTTCCGACGAATATAAGTTTGTCTTCTTCAGAAGGTGGCCTAAGGACAATGAACATCATAGCTTACATTAGAAAACTTTAGTCAAGAATAGATTTTAACACAAATTAGAGAGCTCTTGCATTACAGAAATATGAAAACGACGACAGGTACTTACAATTTTACATTTGTAAGGACTAATGTACCATCGCCGTTTTTACAAATGTCGGCATAGATCCATATGTCAAAATTGAAGTATAGCCCTAGTATTAGGGTTTGTCATGTTAATATAAATTAGTACATGGATCTTGCAGAGCTCACAACCGACTGTGTGTAATCGACGAGCGTAGTTACTCTGCGACCAGGGCAGGTGGCGCTCATGGCGCGACCCATGTGCCAATTAGCGCACAAAGGCAACGTGTAAAATTATCACTATTAATAACGTCCTTAGATAAAGTAACAATAAAAAGAAGGAAGGTGTTTAACACTCCCCGTTATAACAGTATGGGAGCATTGGTACAATTAATGTAGCTATACACCAAAAAGGCAGGTGGCGCTTACGCCGAGAGAATAACGCACAGTGGCATATACAGCCAAAATATAAAAATTACATTATATTAGTGAACTCCACAAACGGTATATATGTCAGAACTTTAAAATTGACAATAATGGCTCTTAAGACAGAATTACGAACCCTGGTACACAATCCAGTTAATACACATTCGCAGGGAACCAACGTTTTAGAGCGAGACAAAATCACATAAGGGCCGATGTAGTGGCAACCATACATCGTGAGAAAACCACACTACATAAAGGGTAATGAGCTTAAAGCATTGAAGGTGCATCATAGCTTCCTGAGGAAATATACCACTAAGGTTACCAGCATTAATGTTATACCATAAACAGTACAGGTTTAAAGCCTTCGAAAAATTGTCTACAAGCAAGGTTCAACTGGTCGTTCAGTATACTACCGTCCTTGAGCTCTAGATGTTTGAAAATTTGTAACTCTTCCCACAGATCTAATCTACGCCCTTTGACTTCTCTGTGTAGGATAACAGTGTCTTCTAACTGTTTATAATTTTATTACGTGGAACCGTTGCTGTTGTGCAGCTATGTTTAAAACACTGTAGAAGTTAAAAGTAAACGCACATAAAGATACGTTATGTGAAACAGAAATTTGCGCGTAATGGGGAACAGAGAATTGCAGAAGGAAATAAAGAAAAGAGGGAATAACAAAGTATTTGCTTAAATTCCAAATAATGTTAGTCAAAATAAGAGTGGTGAAGGAATCTTGTTTTACAAGAAGCTCTTTGGTCAAGGTCTATGGAGAAATGAAAGCTATGTCGCTGTATGGAGATTGAGAAGCAACTGGTAAGCCAAGAGAAAGGGCAAAGTGAGACATGAAGTGGGTAGTTCAGGGACTGAAATTAGAATGTGCGCAGAATAGGCGTAGTAAAAAGAAATGCATTGTTTGAACGGTTGTTGTAACGTCAAGAACAACGTAACTGTCAATGGAAGGTGGAGAATCGGAAGAGATTTTCTCATAATGCAGGTAACATACTCGTAATTGTTCAAGGTCTCATGTCTGCGGGCGTTATAAGAAATTTTTCTGCTCCACCAGAAGTACGCTCCGAGTGTATTACTCACCAAAACCACGGGGTTAAATGTGTAGCGGTTAGTGCCTTTGATGATTAACAAGGTATATACATGTTCAAGTTCAAAGTGACTTCCGTTTCGAACTTACAGTGCGTTAGGGAAAGGGATCACAGGATCCGTGTTTGCTGCCACACACTTCGATTTTCTTCTACTGTCACTACATTAATTCAAGGTGACGTTCAGAAGAAACGGACACTAACAAGAAAGGTAAGCGAGAGTGTCTGCAAAACGAGTTTGGTTGACGTTGCCACAACTACACTATGCTGCAGTAATAATTGAGACTACATCTTACGCAGGAAGGAAAGGAAGATAAGAGTTTAACATCCTGCCGACAACGCGGCTATTAGACACGCAACAGAAGGTAGGATTGTGAATGGGTTGGGAGAGGAAACTGGCTGTGGCTTTCTTCAAGGAACCACCCCAACATTGTCCTGGAGCAATTTAGGGTAATCATGAAAAATCTAAATGTGGATGATCAGATGGGCATTTCAACGGTTTTCTCTACGATTTCATCTTACACATAAGTGAGGCTATGCGCTTTCAGACATCACCCCACCAGGTCCGAGACGACGCTGGCCGCAATTAATGGTACAAGACTGACATTTTCGCACTCCCAAGAATACTTCCAATTTATAACATAATGGGTAAGGCTCCACATTTCCACATGTCCTCCACACCAGACTGGGAAGGTGATGTCCTACAGGGTTGAGGGAAGCCAGCGTGAGTTCGACTCGCAGCAGTAGGGCCAGCGCAGCGAAGCATTGGGTAGCGGCTGCTCCATTATGGGACAGTAGTCGACCCTTGGAATCCGGCGGCCTTTAGCTCTACGTACTCGTTTCCAAAGTGCTCTTGTGAACGTCGAAGATTTGCACTTAGTATCTCGCTCCAGGTCCGCCTGAAGTACTCACTGGTTCATATTGGTCGGCCCTCAGCCCCCGTATAGGAATCAGGAGCCATTAGCATCGTTGTCTGCCACAAGAACTGGATGAGCAGCAGTGGCGCCCACCCACTCGAAGGTGGATGATGGACATCATCCACATCATGCAGTCAAGCCTTCGCCAGGTCTGTGGAGTGATGCCGGCCTTCGCGACAAATCAGTGCTGTCTCAGAAGCTGGCAATGCAGCTGTTAGCAGCAGCTTCTTCCAGTTGGAGTACTGGTTCTATAGACGATCGAAGATACCTAGGCTTGCCGAGGGCACACTTTAGTAGCTTCCCTCACACCGGTTATCTGTAACTGACACAAGGTCTGAGGCTACACACTGGGCAGTCGGCAATCAACACTCATTAATCAGCAATGAGATACTTGTTATGATGGGTGGAGTATTTATGTTTGCGATTCACGTGCGCTCTGCGGCGCTGGGGTGGCCATGACATCATACGTCCTCATTTCTCCTTCGCTGTCAGCTCTCCTGGTGACTTCAGAATTTCGTGGTCTCTCCTTTCAGAGTCTCTTTTCTACTAGCTCGATGGCTGAATATTTAAACTTGCGTTGTACCTGGCCTTTGTTACGAAACTCAGCCTTCTTACTAGTATGACGGTACCTCTCGGCTTCCATGATGTCATTGAGATTGGTTTGCAGACTTCGGCGTTCGGTCGCTTCCCAGTGCTGCGACAGCTTCTGTGTTTTCCGTAACTCGCTCAGCGTTTCCCCCTAGCTGGCAGTCTACAGGTCATTGACATACGCAGTTCCGCTCCGAGGAGCTGCTAAGGTAGACCTTGGACGAAGTTTTAGTGTCGCCGAGGGAACAGTCCTATAGCAGAATCAACCCCTTCTGCTGGAGGAGCCACGAAAAGAGGGATAGAAGCCTAACATAAAATTTTGGTCGTAATGGCCATGGAGAGCACTATACCGGCTGCGCGGGATTAGCCGAGCGGTCTCGGTCGCTGCAGTCATGGACTGTGCGGCTGATCCCGGCGGAGGTTCGAGTTCTCCCTCGGGCATGGGTGTGTGTGTTTGTCCTTAGGATAATTTAGATTAAGTAGTGTGTAAGCTTAGGGACTGATGGCCTTAGCAGTTAAGTCACATAAGATTTCACACATATTTGAACATTTGAGCACTATACCGGGGCCGATGTCCGAATTACCCAGGAAGATTTGATGCCACCTTCTCAGAATTGGAAAAGGCCGCGTCAGAACTAGGGTTGTCGCGGAGAAAATCTAGCATTATCGATTGTCCCAAACGTGACTACAGAGCACCAACGCAGACCCGGCGAGCAAGTCCAGCAGTGCTCCAGGGCCAGATCGGAAGTTGCGCAGAAGCTACAGTTGGACATGTCACCTGAACATCGAATACTGATGTAAGTCTGTTAATCTGCAATACTGCGATAAAGCCGTTGTTTCCATAGAATTCGTGGTCTGGAGTGTAGTATTTTATTTGATGCGTTTGTGATTTGTAGTATTTGTTCAGAAATGTAGTTCTTTTCTTTTGTCTTTATAGTTTATGTCCTCGTTTTTCCTTCGTGTCAGCTCTCGTAGTGACTTCAGAATATCGTAGTTTCTTCTTTCAGAGTCTTTTATCCTTTCAGAGTCTCTTTTCTGCTAGCTCGATGCCTGAATAGTTAAACTTGCGTTGTGCCTGGCCTTTCTAACGAAACTCAGCCTTTCACTAGTATGACGGTACCTCTCGGCTTCCATGATGTCAAGCATGGTTCGCAGACTCCGGTGCTCGGTCGCTCCCCAGTGCTGCGACAGCTTCTGTGTTTGCCGTAACTCGCTCAGCATTTCCCCTTAGCTGGCAGTCTACAGGTCGTTGACACAGGCAGTTCCGCTCCCAGGAGCTGCTAAGGTAGGGCTTGGACGAAGTTTTAGTGTCGCCAGAGATACTATCCTGGGGAACAGTCCTATAGCAGAATCAACCCCTTCTCCTGGAGGAGGCACGAAAAGAGAGATGGAAGCCTAACATGAAATTTTGGTCGTAATGGCCATGGAGAGCACTATGCCGGAGCCGATGTCAGAAATACCCAGGAAAATTTGATGGCACCTTGTCAGAACTAGGGGTGTCACGGAGGAAATCGAGCATTATGGATTGTCCTGAATGTGACTACAGAGCACCAAAGCAGACCGCGCCAGCATGTACAGCAGTACTCCACGGCTAGATCGGAAGTTGCGCAGAATCTACAATTGGACATGTCACCTGAACATCGAATACTGATTTATGTCTATTAATCTACAATATTGCGGTAAAGCTGTTGTTTTCATAGAATTCGTGGTCTGCACTACAGCATTTTATTTGATGCATTTGTGATTTGTAGTATTTGTTCGGAACTATAGTTCTTTTTTTTGTCATTATAGTTTGGACATTATGAAGTTGATTTCCCATACGATATATACTTTTGCCTTTCCAAAACGCCTCATGTCCGCGACTAGATGGCGTGCTATAGCGATGCGTGCGCCGCGGCGGTAACATATTCTATGCCGTCGAGTACGGCAGTGCGACGGCGCTAACAGAGCTCGCCTCTAGGAGTGCGCTCCCGGAAACGGGTCGGCTTTCCTTGACGCTATTGGTAATGAGTCAGGCAGTCGTGTAAAATATTAAAAATGCGTTATATTACTGCAGCTAGTTTCGGAGTTTTCATTATTTACATTTGCTATTCGCTTGAATTCACAACTCAATTAATATCCATTACAATTTGCATTTACGTTTGCGATATCGTTAAGTGTTAACAGTGGTGATAACATTCGTTTAATTTTCTGTATGTTTCCTTCCTGTACTCTTGTTCATAACATCCGGCTCTGTACACGTTCCAGAGTTTTACGGTAATGTGGAATCTATTTGTTTCAACATTGCAGAGGTGAAATATGGAGAACGTAGTATACAATGGAAATCACGTACCTCTCCTCAAGGAATACATATGTATTAGTTATTAATTTATTTATTTGGCATTCGTCAGTATTTCTTTAGAAACTGTAGAGAAAATAATTACAAGAAACAGGAAATAGCTCTTCCAGTTCCGTGATTTTATGTTCGAACGATGACTGTTCTGCTAACTGAAGTCCACAACAAAAATTCAGTACCTTCCTAACCCAAAGATAACAACGAAGTACGGAGAACAGCCTTTTTTTATCTTATTCGTCGTTGACTGGGGAAATTATTCATTTCACAACTGCAGTTTGGACCTTCAGGCCATTTTCAATTGGTACTGAAAAATATTTTGCTTCAGCACACTTCAGGCTTTAAAATACATCTGCTTCACATGTCAGTGTCAAAAATGGGCCCAAAATCGGAAATTGCAGTTGTGAAATAAATATTTTCGAAGAAATTCTACATGACTCTTGACCTCGACCATGACAACTCTGAAAGTGAAGTCTATAAATGGAATGAAGGTGTACACAAATACGAAGTATGCGCCAAAGTGAAACTCGCGAGGCCGGCCGCTGTGCCCGAGCGGTTCTAGGCCCTCCAGTCCGGAACCGCGCTGCTGCTACGCTCGCAGGTTCGAATCCTGCCTCGGGCATGGATGTGTGTGATGTCCTTAGGTTAGTTAGGTTTAAGTAGTTCTAAGTCTAGGGGACTGATAACCTCAGATGTTAAGTCCCATAGTGCTCAGAGCCATTTGAACCATTTTTTGAAACTCGCGAAAATGTGAAGGAAAAACTATTCGAAAGATTTAGAACTGCTCCTAAGAGTCAGTGCACCTTTACCGAGGGAGATCTTTGAGGCTGTGCCTTCTGAGTTGCGTGTGAGATGAATATTGCGATCTCCAGACTTCTTCGAGCTGGTTAAACAGATTCAGTAAATTAAACGGAAAAGGAGGTCGCAAAATTTCGAAGTTTATTTCAAGTAAAAGTGTATAGGACGCGTATTTAATACGTTATAATACAGAAAATTTTTTAGCTGACTTCAAACCGAAGCGTCTTATGATCCCCAAAACGCTGTTTATAAAGCCAATTAGTCAGGTCTCGTGCCAGAAATGCATGCAAACAGCACTATCATTTCGAGTGAAGTTTGTAGCACAAGCTTGAAGCACAACCGATCTTTATTTACGTTAATCGCAAATCAAATTAGGACCAAAAATTTTGTATTCGATGTAGCAAAATCTGAAAAGAGACAACAATTTTCCATATTACATCGGACAAGACTTCTTACCAATTGCAGAAAATAATTCATTGCGTTTGTTGGACTCTTTGTCTAGAATTAGAGACATCTCTGTCTTCTGCAGGATGATGAAAAGAACATTTTTCGGATATCATCCGGAAGTAATATGTTTCTTCAATAGTGCATAACATTTTTCTGAAAATTTCTGACAGTATAGTTCCAGTAGCTTTTTTTCATTTCATGTTATTGTTAAACTTTAGTCATTGGTGCATTATCAGTTTGCATCACCATGTTTTACGAAGTTGATCAAGTGTGCCTGGTACACAGCACAATACGCAGAACAACAGTCACGATCATTTCTTACGTCATACCAAATCTCTCAAAATAAAAATAGTAATTACTGTGAAGCGCATGAATGTATTAACTTTTCTTTTAAGGAAAATATTACTTTAAAAAAAATGGTTCAAATGGCTCGGAGCACTATGGGACTTAACACCTGAGGTCATCAGTCCCCTAGAACTGTGAACTACTTAAACCTAACTAACCTAAGGACATCAGACACATCCATGCCCGAGGCAAGATTCGAACCTGGGACCGTAGCGGTCACGTGGTTCCAGACTGAAGCGCCTAGAACCGCTCGGCCACAGCGGCTGGCTATTAGTTTTAATCATCCAACAGACACTTCACGTTTTTGTGACAACTATGGGATAAAGAAGTTAATAAAATATACATGACTGATAAGTTATCAGAAGAACTATACCAGAGGAATCGTTATAAAATATCTGATGTCAACAAATTAATTAACTCTAATTGCATGTACAACGGTTTATTTGTCGATATGATCTGCAAGTTTCCATATAATTAATGATATACATTTTTGTATGGTTTAGGATTAACACCAGTGTAGAATTTTCAAAAAATCATTTTTTGCTGGCTTAAAAGCTATTTTGTCACTTCTAAAATATGAGGCAAAAGTCAAATCCCTGAAAATAATTTTATTCTGTGGAATTCTGAAGTCCTCCTGTAGCGCTTCGGATGACCTGAAACGGAACAGCTGCGTCAACTCTATGCCGCCTGTAGTGTCTGGGTGTAGTTAGAAGCATTTCAAAACAATAATACATTAGCTCGGCGTCAACAAGCGTCAGTGAATATACAAAAAAAGACAGTTCTTTCGCTTTGCATGTTGATTTTTGTGTGCATTTCTTACTTTTGTTAGATTATTTGTGATCTTACAGCATTCAGTTTTGTCTTACAAGTAAGAATGAGTGGTAAGAAAGTGTATTCGAGAAAATAAGATACGAAACCAACGTATACATCCCGGCGTCGATGCGGTCAAAGAATATATATGAGACTGAGACCAGCTCAGAAGGAGCCAGTGCCCCTGCTGGGAAACTGAAAGACAGTGACCAGGATTTTGATGTGAAATTACGGATTGAGATATAGTATTATGAATTGTCTTGCCGTTTTCTCTGTTCTTTCTGAATATGTGAAATGTAGACAGACATCAGGCTGCAAAACGAAGTCATCGAGGCTTAGGGTTCACAATAATTATTGCTCGTCCAAAACGCCCAGCAGCTGTTATACCAAGCAGGAAGTTTATATGGAACACGTATGACATCAACCTTCGAATCGTTCTAGCAAAGCGCCGGTTTGGAGTAGGGCTAAACAGAATTATAAATTTTGATGCTTTCATGGAATTGCTACGTCCAATATTTCAACGGTTCTGTGATAAACTAGTGGATATGATTTCGATCGCAGTGGCAACGGTATGACGGGCCAGCCGTGGGATAGCAGATTAATGGTAAGAGTTTCCTAAAATCGATTTCTTTTGTTGTTCATGTCTATAACATTTCAAAACTTCAAACACGTTTTTCTCGGAATATGATTTTTCAAAACGGCACGCAGTATAACTCTAACAATTTTCAATGTTTTTTTTGAGAATTTATTCACAACTTTAAAATAACATTTCAAAGTCTACCACATATGGGATTTACGGTTAGTTAAATAAACAAAATTAACAAAATGCTATTCTTTTCTGGTGAAATTTGAACCACTTTATTTAAACACTCACCAGTTACACAAAAATCAATATTTCTAAAATCCTGTATGTCGTTCACTAGCTACATTCATGAAGTTTCGTGTCACAGATCGCCTAAAGTACTTATAATTCACGTGCGTGAACCTTAGACTTTGGCGCTACACGGCGCTACGTTCTCTTGTCACGGCGGCGTCTGTTTACTCGCCGATTCTGAGCTAGGCGGGAAGTGTTGTACAAATCGCTGATATAAGAGGTTCTTCGCTCGGCGGAAGGGTAACTTAAACATTAAAAAGAAAAACCTGAAGTGCGCCTCAGCAGCTAACATTTTGACAGTGCATCTATTTTGGTGCATTGTTCCCGCGTGAAACATTTCATGACAGGTTGCGATGTATCGGATCGGACCACTACCTCGTCAGTAATTTACAGAATAATACAGAGTTTCTGTATTCAATTAATTGTCTGTAGGCTGATGAATCTTAAGATTCAGTGTATTTTACTTAAATTCTTTTGAATATATACTGAAGGTGCACCTTAAAAAATTATTTTTAAATGACCTGTTGAAAAGTTACGTTGTCATATGAATCTTTACCACTCAGTGATGAAATCCCATGCGTCATCCATGGTCGATAATATGCGAAATTTATTATCATCTTGAGTTTCTTATGATTGTGTGCCATTTTTACCCACGAAATTTTTGTGAAGTGAAGTATGTTCAGAACCTAGGTTAGCTCACGTTTCTACCCAACCGTATCACTTCTCTGTTCCACTACAATAATGGTTGCTCCATTCCATTTCGCAGTATCGTCAGTTGTCACCTCACGGACGTAAACAGGGAAGTGACCGCGGAACATGTGAGGCCCGCCAGTTTGTATTCCTTGTCATATTTGTTGTTCATTATATGGATTTTTTAAAGTAAAATAACATTTAAAGCCAACACCTCAATTTTCCTATTACAATTAAAGTACAATAATTAATTTCGGTTGCTATCTGCAACAATCTTCAATCCTTCAAAACGTAACAAAGCTGTGAACGTGCGTTGGAAGGCATCATTAGTTGTAGTCATGCAGAGACATGTGTTCGTAAATACCAATACGATAACAGTACGTAGGTCAAAAACATCACCGCGAGAAAGCCGGCTTTTACACCGTTATCTCTCAGAACGACATTAAAAAGGAAAATTGTACGTTGCATGAGTAACAGTTGCGTTAAAAGCTCATTATATGCAGTCGTGTAGCACGTGAGCACAGTATACGTAACTATTCAAAAAAATTGTCAGCTGTTCCGTAAACTGGCTTACAAAACAATGATTCGGCGTGGCGTATGAAATAGCCATCTTTACAAAGAGTGTCCAGGTTGAAGAATAAAAAGAACAGACAGACTCACAAGCCGGAAAAAGTCACGTCAAAACTAACTACATGGTTTGATCATGGTGATGTTTTTAACCTACTTACTCTTATCGTCTTGGTATGTACGAACGCATGTCTTTGCATGATTACAGCTAGTGATCTTTACAATGCATAGTTAGCGCTTTTTTTACGTTTTGAACAAACTGAAGGTTGTTGCAGATATCAACCGAAACTACACTCCTGGAAATGGAAAAAAGAACACATTGACACCGGTGTGTCAGACCCACCATACTTGCTCCGGACACTGCGAGGGGGCTGTACAAGCAATGATCACACGCACGGCACAGCGGACACACCAGGAACCGCGGTGTTGGCCGTCGAATGGCGCTAGCTGCGCAACATTTGTGCACCGCCGCCGTCAGTGTCAGCCAGTTTGCCGTGGCATACGGAGCTCCATCGCAGTCTTTAACACTGGTAGCATGCCGCGACAGCGTGGACGTGAACCGTATGTGCAGTTGACGGACTTTGAGCGAGGGCGTATAGTGGGCATGCCGGAGGCCGGGTGGACGTACCGCCGAATTGCTCAACACGTGGGGCGTGAGGTCTCCACAGTACATAGATGTTGTCGCCAATGGTCGGCGGAAGGTGCACGTGCCCGTCGACCTGGGACCGGACCGCAGCGACGCACGGATGCACGCCAAGACCGTAGGATCCTACGCAGTGCCGTAGGGGACCGCACCGCCACTTCCCAGCAAATTAGGGACACTGTTGCTCCTGGGGTATCGGCGAGGACCATTCGCAACCGTCTCCATGAAGCTGGGCTACGGTCCCGCACACCGTTAGGCCGTCTTCCGCTCACGCCCCAACATCGTGCAGCCCGCCTCCAGTGGTGTCGCGACAGGCGTGAATGGAGGGACGAATGGAGACGTGTCGTCTTCAGCGATGAGAGTCGCTTCTGCCTTGGTGCCAATGATGGTCGTATGCGTGTTTGGCGCCGTGCAGGTGAGCGCCACAATCAGGACTGCATACGACCGAGGCACACAGGGCCAACACCCGGCATCATGGTGTGGGGAGCGATCTCCTACACTGGCCGTACACCACTGGTGATCGTCGAGGGGACACTGAATAGTGTACGGTACATCCAAACCGTCATCGAACCCATCGTTCTACCATTCCTAGACCGGCAAGGGAACTTGCTATTCCAACAGGACAATGCACGTCCGCATGTATCCCGTGCCACCCAACGTGCTCTAGAAGGTGTAAGTCAACTACCCTGGCCAGCAAGATCTCCGGATCTGTCCCCCATTGAGCATGTTTGGGACTGGATCAAGCGTCGTCTCACGCGGTCTGCACGTCCAGCACGAACGCTGGTCCAACTGAGGCGCCAGGTGGAAATGGCATGGCAAGCCGTTCCACAGGACTACATCCAGCATCTCTACGATCGTCTCCATGGGAGAATAGCAGCCTGCATTGCTGCGAAAGGTGGATATACACTGTACTAGTGCCGACATTGTGCATGCTCTGTTGCCTGTGTCTATGTGCCTGTGGTTCTGTCAGTCTGATCATGTGATGTATCTGACCCCAGGAATGCGTCAATAAAGTTTCCCCTTCCTGGGACAATGAATTCACGGTGTTCTTATTTTAATTTCCAGGAGTGTAGTTATTGTACTTTAATTTTAACAGTAAAATTGCAGTCTAGGCACTGAAATGTTTTATTTTAATTTCCTTTCATTCATACCGCCGCCTCCTACCTGTCAAGTGATGCTTAGCAACACTACTGGTCATTAACGTTGCTACACCAGAAGAAATGCAGATGATAAACGAGTATTCATTGGGCAAATATATTATACTAGAACTGACATGTGATTGCATTTTCAAGCAATTTTGGTGCTTAGATCCTGAGAAATCAGTACCCAGAACAACCACCTCTGGCCATAATAACGGCCTTGATACGCCTGGGCATTGAGTCAAACAGAGCTTGGATGGCGTGTACAGATACAGCTGCCCATACAGCTACAACACGATACCACAGTTCAGCAAGAGTAGTGACTGGCGTATTGTGACGAGCCAGTTGCTCGGCCACCATTGACCAGACGTTTTCAATTGGTGAGAGATCTGGAGAATGTGCTGGCAGGGCAGCTGTCGAACATTTTCTGTACCCAGAAACGCCCGTACAGGAATTGCAACATGCGGTCGTGCATTATCCTGGCGAAATGTAGAGTTTCGCAAGGATCGAATGAAGGGTAGAGCCACGGGTCGTAACACATCTGAAATGTAACGTCCACACTTCAAGGTGCAGTCAATGCGAACAAGAGGTGACCGAGACGTGTAACCAATGGCACGCCATACCATCACGCCGGGTGATAAGCCAGTATAGCTTTGACGAATACACGCTTCCAATGTGTGTTCACCGCGATGTCGCCAAACACGGATGCGACCATCATGATGCTGTAAACAGAACCTGGATTCATCCGAAAAGATGACGTTCTGCCATTCTTGCACCCAGGTTCGTTGAGTACACCATCGCAGGCGCTTCTGTCTGTGATGAAGCGTCAAGGGTAACCGCAGCGATGGTGTCCGAGCTGATAGTCCATGCTGCTGCAAACGTCGTCGAAATGTTCGTCAAGATCGTTGTTGTCTTGCAAACGTCCCCATCTGTTGACTCAGGGATCGAGACGTGGCTGCACGATCCATTACAGCCATGCGGATAAGATGCCTTTCATCTCGACTGCTAGTGATACGAGGCCGTTGGAATACAGCACGGCGTTCCATATTACCGTCCCGAACCCACCGATTCCATATTCTGCTAACAGCCATTGGATCTCGACCGCCGGCCGGGTGGCCGAGCGGTTCTAGGCGATTCAGTCTGGAACCGCGCGACCGCTACGGTCGCAGGTTCGAATCCTGCCTCGGGCATGGATGTGTGTGATGTCCTTAGGTTAGTTAGGTTTAAGTTGTTCTGAGTTCTAGGGGACTGATGACCTCAGATGTTAAGTCCCATAGTGCTCAGAGGCATTTTATCTCGACCAACGCGAGGAGCAATGTCGCGATACGATAAATCGCAATCGCTATAGGCTACAATCCGACCTTTATCGAAGTCGGAAACGTGATGGTACGCATTTCTCCTCCTTACACGAGGCATCACAACAACGTTTCACCAGGCAACGCCGGCCAACTGCTGTTTGTGTATGAGAAATCGGTTGGAAACTTTCGTCATGTCAGAACGTTGTAGGTGTCGCCACCGGCGCCAACCTTGTGTGAATGCTCTGAAAAGCTAATCATTTGCATATCACAGCATCTTCTTCCTGTCGGTTAAATTCCGCGTCTGTAGCACGTCATCTTCGTGGTGTAGCAATTTTAATGGCCAGTAGTGTAGTATTTGTTGTTGATGACAAAGAGGAAAGAGAGACGTAAACGAAGGACGTTATTACTGAGCGTGCTTGCAAAATGGTCTAGACAACAGTGCACAAATTACGGAAGAACGGTTTGTAGAGAAGTGGTGTTGAGTTCTCTTTGTGCGCTATTACACAGCAGAGTTTATCGCGCGAAACCTTTGTACTGCTTTCGATGCTGCAGATGAACGTTTGACTTCAATCGGCCGCGCCAAGCGGCGCCTGCAGAGGTAGGGTGTGGTGGCCGCGGCACTGCACGCGATCAGTCGGGAGCCGGCACTACTGCGCCCTGCGGCTGTCCTCTGGCGAGCGCCGCGTCCGCTCGTTTGTCAGAGGGCGGTCGCCGGTGTGCATAATTACCCCACCCATACCTACCTGCTGGCGCGCACTGCCAGCAGGTGGCGCCGGCTGCACTGCAACTGCCTGCAGAAACCTGAGCCGACTATCAAGCACTGCTACTACACTTGGGCTCGTGCTGCCTCCCGGAGTCTCTGCCGGCGTGGGATACCGCTGCAGACAGTGGACGGACGATAAAGGTAGCGGAATAAAAAGGGCGCGTCTGGGGAAGACTTTTTTGTTAAAAGACGAGGGAAGCTTTTGAAATGTTATGCTTCCGAAGAATGCTGAAAATAGGGTGGGGTGACTGAATAACTAATGCGGGAACTGTCATCATCATCATCATCTTGTTTAGTTTCCTGTCCAGGAACATAAGCCTCGCAACTAGTACTGCTTTCCCACCATCTTTCTGTGTTCCCTCTGGTCCAGTCCTCGCCTCTTTTTTAACAAACTTCTCTACTTTATTAAAAAACTAGAAACCCGCCTCGATTGCGAAAAAAGCACCTAGTGTTAACCTAGGTTTCGGCGTAGATAACTACACCTTCTTCAGAACAAGAAAACCCACAACTGCCTAAGAAGACCTTTGTCAATGATTAAAAGAACGCCATAGCTATGCATTTATAAACGAAAAAAAAAGGCAAGCACAAACAGTACATATGTACAAAGTCTAAACAACTACTTAATGGTGTAACCACCTCACACCGGCCTATGTTCGATGGGCGGCTGCAGTTTATGGCGGGTCATGGCCCATCGAACATAGGCCGGTGTGAGGTGGAGGTTACACCATTAAGTTAAGTAGTGGTTTAGACTTTGTACATATGTACTGTTTGTGTTTGCCTTTTTTTGTTTATAAATGTATAGCTATGGTGTTCTTTTAATCATTGACAAAGGTCTTCTTAGGCACTTGTGGGTTTTATTGTTCTGATGAAGGTGTAGTTATCTACGCCGAAACCTAGGTCAACACTAGGTGCTTTTTTCGCAATCGAGGCGGGTTTCTAGTTTTTTAATATATTAACCAACGATTGCTGACGCGCTGCGATGTTGAAAGTTCTTACACTCCTCTACACCTTTCAGCCATCTATCCCTTGATCTTCCTCTTGCTCGTTTCCTTTGCATCCCCATTTCACGTATCTTCTTGGGAATCCTCTTCCATTCTCTTTAAGAGCCCAAGCCAACTTAGCCTTGACGTTTCTATCCTGCTCTGAAATGATCCTTTTACACTATTACCCTTACGCTTTCATTCCTCATCCTATCTCTCCTTGTTACTCTCATCATTCTTCTGAGAAACATAATTTCATATGCATGTAATCTCCTTGCATCCCTGTTCTTCAATGAGCATTTCTCGGATGCGTAGCGCAGTACTGCATGTAGTTATTTATATATAGTACTTATTTGCTTTTTGCTGGGCGCTTTACTTCCAAAAAAGGCTCTTAACACATCGCAGTAATACTTTAGCGTGTCTGCCACCTTCGACGATTTTTCCCAGCTTGCTCTAGCACACTTCCCAAGTACTTGACACACTCCAACCCCTACTCCGATCTTTGGTCCTCTTGTATTTCTAGTTGTAACCTGGATTTCATATTTGTTTGAATTAAATTTCATTCCATAATGTCTCATAGTTTCTTGCCAAGCATCCAGCTATTCCTGAATCTCCTCCTCCCGCTTTCCACACATCAATAAGTCATCTGCGTACACCATTGCTCTCATGTTGTCTTCTCCAGTTTTTTTTCTGCCACCTTAGTCGTTATCTTATCCAAGAGCACAATGAATAGGAGAGGTGACAATGCACTGCTCTGTTTCACATCGTTTGTTTGCTTGAACCAATCCGTCTTTTCATTTCCCGCTTTCATACATTTCTGGTTATTCCCTCTTTCTCCAGTTCCTTCTTCTCTAATGCTTCGCAGACTTTTCTTCTACAGAAACTATGAACTGCCTTTTCTGTATCGAGCAAGGCCATCACCTGGTCTTCCCTAAATTAACAGAGGTGGTCCTGGAGCTGCTTAACCGCAAATATGAGAACAGTAGACCGACCCCTCCTCCAACTCGTGGCAGGCATGCAACAATGCCAAGTAGGGGATGGCCTACAGGGGTGAAGTACAATGGGGACCGATATGGCAGCTGTGAGGGCCCTATCGGAACTCCGAAATGTGGACGATAAGGGGAGTGTGGTATAGGTGTAGCAGACAACGCTAGGCAAGAGTGGATCAACAATCAGCTAATAAGGAAGTAATGAACTGAATTTGTGAGAACTTGACTAAAAAGAAGGGCGTAGTTTGTGGGACACATCCTGACGCATCAGTGAATCGTCCATTTGATAATATAAGGAGGTCTGGGAGAGGTAAAAATTGTACAGGATGCCAAGGCTTGACGACAATAGGCATAATCTATGGCATCTAGGTGCAGCAGTTACGCGGAAATGAAGAGATTCGCACAGTGTGCAGTAATGTACAGCATTGCGTCAATAATAAAGACCAGAACAACAGCAACCGTCTGTCGCACGTCTGGTGCAATGTGGACCACCACAGTTTCCACTCCTGTAACAATCTGTCTAAGCAACACCTTCTCCCAACAGTTTCGTTTATTTGCTGATTTTTACGATTACTTACCACACAAGGTGTGTCATCTATGACCCTACGGCTCTCTGTAGCGCAATGGCAGACACTTCGTAACCAGTTTTGCGAAAACACAATTCCTTGCTGTATCAATACACTTAACTTTCAGCATCCTTCTACAACACTACACCTCAGAACTTCCTAGATGTTTTAATTATAAGTCTCAAGTCGGATAACAAATGACAAAATAAATATATTCTTCGTGTGATACAATTGCGATTGAACGATTTTCTTACTTTTCCCTGTACTTTTAGTGTGAAACCTTGTTTCCTGCTAAATTTCATGATTTTAGGTCAGCGAGAAGTACGCTTCACGCTTTGTTGAGTGAGTTTGCGAGCATCAGATTATGTGACATACACGGCGCTATCTTTTGATTGGGTTGATTTATAAGCTAACGTTTTTTACCTTACCAAGGGATTATAGATCATAGTATGTGACATAAATTTCAACTTCATATGCGTGCCCATTCCTGAGAAAAAATGGCCTTAAGAGACGGTCAGACAGACAGTCGGAAAAAAGTGACATTGATGGCCGTATCTTTTGATTGCATTTACTTACAAGCTTAGGTTTCGTACACCACAAGGGAACCATAGATATTAGAGTGCGAAATAAATTTCAGCTTGATACGTCAACGAGTTCCTGAGAACAAAATATTTTTTAACAGTCAGGCAGACGGACAACAAGGTGATCCATTAAAGGTTCCGCTTGTACCGATTTAGTTATGGAAGTCTGAAAAGTGCGCAGAAAGGACTTCAGGAGCGCAGACACTCCTCTGCCCTCAGACCCTTATGAGCTAGTTAGTGGTTATTCAAATGTAAGATTTCAGGGGACAACAGTTGTGCTCTGGAGAAAAGTTAAGAAAAGGAGTCTAGGCCGAGATCCGTTCAGGAGCAGATGGAGTGTCAATAGAATTCCCTGACGTAATCAGTTTCGGTTCTGCACAACAGGACCGCAAACTAATAGCTTTTTAAAAATCTATGAAATAATGCTCTCTTTAGTTTTTTGTAAGGGAGGGTGAAATGAAAACGAGATACACGGAAGAAGTAAGAAAACTCTTTACTATTATAAAAGCAATCACCATAACTGTTAATACACGTGCCCACTGTAGGACAAGACATCCACATGTTGCTAAGGTTGTTTAGAGTACGCTGCAGAGCTTTCGCTGGTAAGCCTTAACACATCCTCCATTCAGTCCCGAATATTCCCCATGCTATTTCCATGTTTTTGGAGCCATAAAGAAAGACATTCTTGCCCCTCGGTCTGCTTCGTATGAAGAGGGGCATGCGTGGGTACAACCATAGTTCTGTAGGTTCAAATGGCTCTGAGCACTGTGGGACTCAACTGCCGAGGTCATCAGTCCCCTAGAACTTAGAACTAGTTAAACCTAACTAACCTAAGGACATCACAAACATCCATGCCCGAGGCAGGATTCGAACCTGCGACCGTAGCGGTCTTGCGGTTCCAGACTGCAGCGCCTTTAACCGAACGGCCACTTCGGCCGGCTCATAGTTCCGTAGGCAACCGTAAACATTTTTCCTTGAAGATAGTGACCGTCATGTGTCACAGTGAGATAAATGTATTAATAGCTATGGCGATTACTTGTGAAATAATCAGCAGTTTACCTACTTGTCTTCCCTCGGTCTCATTTTCATTTGACTTTCTCTTATAGAAATTCTGCTGTCGTTCGATTGAACTCTTGGGACACGTATACTTCGTATGTGCACTAGCACGTATTTAAAATATAGTCACTTACAAAACAGGCAAATTTAAAAACGCTATGTTTTTTGGTTGCTTTTCTAGCTTCCAGTTCCTTCAAAGGATAGTACCTGCTGCAGTCTTAAAGACAACGGATGAAGAGATGAAATTTAGTTTGCGCCAGTAAGAGAACCAAAATTGTTAAGGCACATGCGTTAATCATTTGTCTTCGCCCCTCTAATCGACGACTTAATTCGTCAAATATGCATGCGGTGGAAAATGATCATTACTAGTTTTATTTGTTGGTAGAAACAAGCCAAGTGTCTGCTATCGTGGGACCCTCAACTAGTATGCAAGTCAGGGGGCAGAAACACGACGTTATCCAAATCACACTCAAAAGGGTTTATACTGAATCCGTAAAAGGGTGTAACGCAATTTTACCATTTCCCTGATGGAAATTCTATGTGGAGTACCTAAACTCTCGTATAATGTATTCATTCAGTTAACTGGTTCAAATGGCTCTGAGCACTATGGGACTCAACATCTGAGGTCATCAGTCCCCTAGAATTTAGAACTACTTAAACCTAACTAACCTAAGGACATCACACACATCCATGCCCGAATCAGGATTCGAACCTGCGACCGTAGCAGTCACAAGGTTCCGGACTGAAGTGCCTACAACCGCACGGCCACCGCGGCCGGCCACAATTAACTGGCCAAAGTTCATCTCCTAGAATAGTGATGGGAAACGATTCTGGTAATTGTTTAACAGATAAATGCCGCCCTAAAAACATACAACGACAATTGTTTTCTTTAGATGCAACACAGAATTGATCATGAATCTGTACAAGAAACAATCATGCATGTTAACATAAACTAAACATGTAAATAGATAGATAGAATAGATTGATAGAAGTCTTGGCAAGAACCTAGTATAAACGACACTACATGGAATACTGCGTGCGTCTCTGCTACGAAAAGGAGTACCTAATAGAATAGGTCAAACGTGTAATATAAATAAACAAGTCGGTAATCAGACAGAAGAACATACCATCAAAGGAAGAAAAGAAGTTCTATGCATGGTACCGCTGAAAAAGCTCAATTCGAATTTTGGGCGGCTGAAAAATCAACTGAAAGCCTAAAGGCCGGAGTTGCGTACATTACCGACAACATGGCACAAGGTAGTGTGTTGATGATGGGTGCTACTCGTGGTCGGCTGCGCTGCATGCAGTTGTAATTCCGCCTTGAAAACTGACTGAAGAGTGAGTGCGAAAAAAGAAAAGAAAGACTAAATGTTTGTCCTAGTTGCAGGCCATGTGAAACTGCAAATTACTCTGCACCAAGGAAGGAATAGTACGCGACCGATTCCTGCGGCGGGTATTAACCATCCTCACTCTATTCTCTTCCGTCATCCTGCCCAGTAGTCGAGTAACGGCGTCACAAAGAAAGGCTCTTTGCTTGCAAAATATGAAGTAGAAGAATTTATTTTTTTATCTTGCGTATAAAGTTAAGAGTCAGTTGAAAAAAATGGTTCAAATGGCTCTAGGCACTATGGGACTCAACTGCTGTGGTCATAAGTCCCCTAGAACTTAGAACTACTTAAACCTAACTAACCTAAGGACTTCACACACATCCATGCCCGAGGCAGGATTCGAACCTGCGACCGTAGCAGTCACGCGGTTCCAGACTGCGCGCCTAGAACAGTAAGTTGAACTAAGTTTTCGACCTCCAGAACCCTCGGAACTTTGTGGCAATAAAACTAAGAAATCGTGGCACTTTTTCAGATCTTCGCCTATTACTCGGAAATTACTCTTACCAAAATGAAAGAGAAGTAAATTTTAAGTCGAATGACCTACTTAAATGTCAAAATCGGTGCAGCCATTTGCCCGCAATCAGCTGTCGAAGTTCGGCTACCTTTACCTATTTGGCCAAAATGTAGGCTCCAATGCTGGATCTCAAAAACGACTACTCCAAATCAAAAATATCAAGTTACCGGAGTTGTAGAGCATTAAATTTCATGTTATAACAGCATCTAGTTTTTTCAGCTTTTTGAACTATTAGGGGTTTATACACTTGAAAGCCAAGGGAAGTACGTATCTTTTTTTTTTTGGTAAGATTAAATAAAATGAAGTTTCCGGTGGGAAGACGGCTCCGTAACGAGAAAGCCAGTGTTTTCTATGTATATACTTTCAATTTCCCTCATTCTTATGCCTTTTTATTCATTTTTATCCATGCCTTAAATGGTAAGAGTGGGTTGCTAAAATGAAAACCAAGTACTTAGTAATGGCCAATATGTATTTACCAATGAGTAATATAAAAATTTCTACAACTGAATATCAGAGATTCACATCATATCAAATCTGAATCCCACCGAGATCGTTTGGGAAACTTTGGCAGGTCCCAGTCCAGCATCCGACCTTCAGGATCCATTGCGACATCTTCACCAACTTCTTCGTCCTGGAAAATATCTTCCTCATCCTCGTCGAATCAAAGCGATGAAACCTGAATTAAGAATTACTGTTATTGGGGTAGCTGAAAGGCGAGGTGATGACTGGGCACGCTAAGTATTGGAACGTATTCGTGATGAGGATCTTTGTGCTAAAGAGTCAGTTATGTAAACACCTGTTCCCCAAGTTGCTGAGTCTGACAGTGTGGCAATCGTGAGTGGGGACTTTGTAGTGCTTGTTCTCCTAACAGGTCGCGGAAACAACAACCCGCACTTCCATAAACGGAGAAGACGTGTATCACCAGAAGTGTGGTACTCCAGTAATTCCTCCAATTTCGATCCTGCATTTGCCCCTTTCAACCATACTTTCAAGGAATGGGATACCATATTCTTTTTTTGGTCAAAGGGAAATTACTAAACCTTATGGAGCAACAAGTACAAACTGCTGAATGTGTTAAGCCCTTAGTCTCTCAAGATGTAATAACACTGGCAGGAGAACTGCTGATGTTAGCACTGTATGGGAATTGCAACTGCCCGACTTTGGACGAGCTCCGGTAGGGGATTTCTATAAAGTCTGCCTCGAGAAAATCTTTCAAACTTGAGAGGCTACCGACAATATCAGACGCAGGAAGGTGGTATTAATTGTGATCCTACCACCAAGAGCAATCTTGGTAGGGGAAGAAAACTGATGCGTGTCAATGGGGCTGGAAGAAAAATCTACCAGATTTGTTTCCCCTGACGATGATAAACGATGCGGCACCACACATACTACTGAAGGTAGTTTTCTGCGCATGCAAAATAGGACGCACAGCAGTATGTGAAGGTTGCAAATTGGACTCAAGTGCTCCTTGATGTGCAAACACTGTTGTGGCTTATCTTGCGAGAACGCCCCACAAACTGGGTTTGATCGAGGTTGCGAAAGGGATCAGGATATGTCCCAGGACGAGCAAGTTGGTGAAGGTGTCGCAATGGATCCTGAAGATCAGATACTGGACTGGGACCTACCGCTGTCTTCCTAACGACCTCGATGGAACTGAAATTTGATAAAATGTGAATCTTTCATTTTTAAACTGTGTTTTTTTTAAAATATTGTCATGCTCTTTTGCTTTGTTCATTTGTAGAAATTTTTATTTTTTTACTCATGTAAATAGATATTGGACATTACTGTGTACGTGGTTCTCATTTTAGCAACCCACTCTTACCAATTGAGGCATGGATAAAAATGAACAAAAATACACAAAAATATAGCTAACACATATGTGCTCATTAGAGAGCCGTCTTCACACTGGAAACTTCATTTCATTGAACAGCTTTGAGTTACAAAAAGAAAAAAAATGGAATTACTTTGGATTTCATATGTTTAAACGCTTAACAGTGCTTGAAACTGAAAACCTACATGCCTTTGTAACATGAAATTTCGTGCTCTACGACTTCCACAACTTGGCATTTTTCATTTAGAGTAGTGGTTAATAAGTTATATGCCTTGGAAATATGTATTTGCCAAATTGGTGAAAATGAACGAATTTTGACAACTGACTGCTTCCAAACGACGGCGCCGATTTGGAAATGTAAGTGGGTAATTTGACGAAAATTTAATGCTCTTTCATTTTGGTAATGGTAATATTTTTAGTTGGATGCATAATTCCCGAGTATTCGGGGAAAAATTGAACAAAGTACCAAAATTTCTTGGTTTTTTCACCACAAAATATACCTTGACGGTTTTGAAGGTCAAAAGCTTTGAGTCAACATATTACCAACTAAATGCACAAGATAAAAGAATAAAATCTCATTCAATCGTAGCAGATAATAAAGGTATCGCTCATTATGACTTTACAACAAATTCGTCTAGACTCCCATTGCCATACTCTGTCGGCGCGCGGGATTAGCCGAGAGGTCTTAGGCGCTGCACTCATGGGCTGTGCGGCTGGTGCCGGCGGAGGTTCGTGTCCTCCCTCGGGCATGGGTGTGTGTGTTTGTCTATAGGATAATTTAGGTTAAGAAGTGTGTAAGCTTAGGGACTGATGACCTTAGCAGTTGAGTCCCATAAGATTTCACACACATTTTGAACCATACTCTGTCAACCTGTGTGTCAATACCATTTCTTACCGCCAATTCCCTACGGTGACCGCAAATCTGTGCACTTGGAACAGTTTAGCAGCCTGCCATAGCCTCCATCAGGACTTCACGCAGCCATCTTCCTGGCGACGTGTGCCAGCGTAATGTGATGATTGGGTTATGACAAGTGGCGCCCTTCTGTTGGCTGTCCTTTGCTGCTCAGCAACCATTTCCCTGAAATAGCTGCAGCACCGAGCTGGCGTGTTCCTGCCCGAAACAAGAGGCTTTCACAAGAAAACTGCTGTTAGCCATTGTGATAATAGTGAGCATCCGTTGCTCTGGCCCCCGAGACTCGACATCAAAACATAAGGCTTCCAGTCTGAGGGCGGGACTCTGTCCGCAATTCCCAGTGGCCGGATGCCCCCCCCCCCCCCCCCACCTTCCTGCCTTACTCCTGCGCTCACGCTATGTTTTTATGCAGTGTGTGTCTCTCACTCGAGAAATGGGGATAGTGTGACACAACACCAAAGCTTGAACATTTCACAACATGCCCGAAGAAACCAAAGGGTTCAGTAAAGAAACAGAGATCATGGACAGGTAACCCTCTAGCCTTGATCACAATTAAGACAGACAACACAAAGATGTCCTCTGGAACACCACACTTATTCGCTCAGTTTATCACACACATTTGAAGAACTGGACATAAGGCTGCTGACCAAGATGTTTGAAGTGAGTTTGCCAAATTGGACAGAGATCCTTAGAATTAATGTGCACACGTAATGAATTGCAGTAATTAAAACGAAATTTGTGCGAGTAAGAAAACACTACAGATGTCCACAAAGAAAACAGAAATGGAGAGCAACACACAGCCCAGTTGAACATCCAACTAATGGAACCAACACTCACAAACATGTGTCCCAGAAAAACAAATGTTCAGTGTATAATAAATAAAAGTTGATCTAATATCCAACCTTATTCATTCATTCGAAAGACTTGTGTAGAGTAAGAGTCAAACCTCAGGCACACAAATCATAAAAGTAGAACAATGTAACATAATAATTTCCATAATGATGGAAACAACCTAGATCAAAGAGAGTAGAGTCTATACAGACATGTAGATTATCACACAAAGAAAGTTTAGTATGAATGTATCCCTACAACGTGTGCCTTATAAGCATACTAATTACATACGAACAGAAAGAGATAAAATGCCTATGAGTTGCTTGGTGAAAGACATATTAGAAAACATAAAACAACAAGAATGTGCCAGTAGAGTTCGTACACAGATGTGTAGATACATATGAGTTGAAACTGGGTTGAGCTTTACTCATGGAACTAATGAAAAACTTACCACAATGACTGAAATGTAAAGAAAGTTCCACTCGCATACCTGAACTCACAACATTTCTCACACATAGAGTCTTGAGCGTAATGTGGTTTGTCCAGGTAAAAGGCAGGCGCTGTCATGTCAAGGGTGTGGCGGGAGAGGGAGAGGAGACTGGAGATGGCACGCAGTCACATGTATCACGCCTGCTGTAGAATGTCGGGAGCGATGGAGCTGTCAACTGCACAAACTCTCTTCAGGCGTCCATCAGGCGGATATTTTGGTGGTGACACATTGTGAAAGAGGTGGTCAAGTAATATGTTGACTCGCTGTCGTCTGCGCCGCATGACGATGTGTGCATTCTCCGTGCGCTGCGCCATAAGCCGTGCGCGTGAATTGGGTAGCGAGGCGTACCTCGGTCACCTCCGTCGCGTGAGTGTTCATTGCGTCAGTTCAGTCCTCTTCTGTGAGCTGGACGCCAGCGGGTACATTGGTCGTGCCTCGCGCCCTGTTCCAGGCCAGTGCCAATGGGCGGGCGAGGTAATCCGACTGATACAGGCGACATAGACTTGCGTCGACCATTCTCGTCCACTTCCCCTGGGGAGACCAGTAATCACGTAGTGCAGGTGTGTGGGAGACACCCGTGCTGGGCTGTGGCACCGTCATGTTTGATGTGACCCGTATCCGTGAGCGGGTCCCACGCCTGTGTCCGCCACCCCTTCTCGCCGACAGCAAAACTTGTTATGGCCAGGGTTTATGTCATTCCCCGAACGGCCAACGTTCGGGGAAGGACTCAGGACTCGCGCTGCATATCAGTGAGCTGCTCAGCTGTTCTCTTCCTCCAGCTCACCCTTCTGCCGACTACTCGCATACTGAGTCACACGATGTGTCACAACCCATACAAATGTGTTGCCGGCCGAAGTGGCCGTGCTGTTAAAGGCGCTGCAGTCTGGAACCGCAAGACCACTACGGTCGCAGGTTTGACTCCTGCCTCGGGCATGGATGTTTGTGATGTCCTTAGGTTAGTTAGGTTTAACTAGTTCTAAGTTCTAGGGGACTAATGACCTCAGCAGTTGAGTCCCATAGTGCTCAGAGCCATTTGAACAAATGTGTTAAAACATTGTTGAACATTTTCAGTTTACCAGTTCATGAAAGCAAAGAACCGCACAAACCACACGTACTATGGATCCCAGTATTTCTCACTCTTGTTTGATGTAAAAATAAACATGAGACGAAGATAACCGAATTTCTATACTCATACGGGTGTAAAAGTGATTATGATATGCAACTTCATCCTAGGGGTTGCGTAACTAGTGTATCAATTTCTAACTTGTACAAGTTAAGGATCTAGACTTGAATGGTTGGGGGGCTCTTTTTAGGACTAATTTAGAGTAGTGTTTATCATTAACGAAATCAGAAATCCAATGCTATCCGTCACCACCAACTTTTAAAACGCCCTTATGAATTACTATTCAAAGTCAACATGCAGGTATTTAAATTAAATATGATTTTATAATTATCCTAGTACAGCTAATATGTAAGTTAAAAACTCGCAGAAACTAAACGAGAGACATGCCAGCTCACCAGGGAGTTCCTCAACGTCACGGCAGCACAAAGGACACAGCAAGCACTCAAAGTAACATGGACTGAGAAGTATATAGCATCCCTGTGGATGTGTTGTTTTCAGCTTGCGTATACATACTCACTTATAATTTTCTGCCACGTCGGTGAAAGAGGCGGCCGATGTCCTTTACAATTTTTTATCAAAGTCTATTTGTGAGATATGTTGCACTATATCAACAGGTGATGTCCTCACGAAAAACGGAAAGGAAGCAAAGAATAAAGTGGAAAGAGCCCTAGGTCTGACACATATAAAAAAAGGAAAAAAAGAGAGGGAGTTATCCATAATGGATGTCGGCCGCCATTTACACAGACATGGCCGAAAATTATAAAGGAATATGCGTACGCGAGCTTGGCGTGCCTCCCGTTTGATTTCTACGGGTTTTGGATATATATGTGGTCTGCACACTGCCGAACAGGATGCTCTGATTTCTCTGAAACTCTTAAGATATTAGTCATTAAGACCTGATAGGTCCTACTACTGATCATGTGCAAACGAAATTTGCTAGACCCTCAAGTTAGTAAAGAAGGTGTGAGTTCATTGAGTCATAGTACTGGTATCAGTATGGGGTGTTTGCACAACGAACACGTCACTATTGGTGACAGTAAATTGTACACGTGCCCAAGCGCGTCGTGATATAGTGACAGT
The DNA here is from genome assembly GCF_023864345.2 of Schistocerca serialis cubense. Lineage (NCBI taxonomy): Eukaryota > Metazoa > Arthropoda > Insecta > Orthoptera > Acrididae > Schistocerca > Schistocerca serialis. The sequence goes on from NC_064638.1 coordinate 762,867,939, forward strand.
CCCAAAACGATGGGGTGACCCTACGCAGAGATGGCGAGGGTGGCCTCTATGATACCTTTAACACCTTAAGCGTTTGACTACGGAACTTGGCGCTCCCAAAACTGACAATGTCTCACGCCCTCATCTAAAAGAACTCCTGATGACTGAGCATTTTTCGTGAGGGTTGGCACTTTGATCAACTTGTAATCCTAAGCACATACAACTATTCCGGGGACGGACCTATGCAGTGATGTGGGACAATGTTCACCTGAAACAAAACCAGAAGGGTGCCATGTTACCAACGAGTGCATTAATCTGTCACCCATTTACACTCTCACATAGAGTACACATGAGTGATGGACCAAAATTTCTGACTAAACCAAGGAAAATTAGACAACAAACACGGCAGTGCACAGGAAATGGAAATGTTCGACACTTAGAGATATTTGCCTTTAACAGAAAACTATGACTTTGAGAACCTATCCTGACATATGCACGTATAATTCCAGGGACGGTCTCTGTCACTGAACTGTCATTGACAAAAAACAAATAAAACAATGTTCAAGGTACTAATCTGGACCCTATTCTAAACACAGTAAGACATAAAGACAATTTCACATAAATGAGAGGATCAAATCTAATTCTACCAAAGAAATGAAAACAACAAATGTCGAAGTTCCTATTCTAGAAATGGTCTGACATGACTCGCATGGTGGAGTCCAATGGTCTTCTTCGTCCTTAGTGATTCCAGCCTCAAAGAGATTGCGTGAGCAATCATCCTCTTACGAAATGCTCGGTTATAAATCCAGAAAAGCTTAAGGCACTTTTGCTTTGCTTTATTTGAGAGGTGAAAGGACATGACAAATACCTTCTCACCAATACGAAATTCCTGTTCTCTCGTCGTTCTACCAGCACGAACCTTTTTGCTCCACACTGCCACCTTAATCCGTTTAACAGCGATGTGAACAACACTTAGACGCTGCACACGAGACTTGGGCGGGCAGTACATAGGTCTTCTGACAAGGTCCCTAGGTTGCCTGTTGCGAGGAACTGCGACTGGTGCCAGTTTCATGACTCAATGTGGTGTCTCGTTCAACACACTCTCGAAATCTTTCAAGAAGATATCCCAGGTGACGTGTTACCATCTTTAGAGATTCCCCAACTCTTTCATTACCTGCTCCGCCGGGTTGGAGCTCAGGTGGAGTGAGGATATGAAAAAGAGTGATATTTTATATCTCCTCATCGTACATTTGCACAATGACGCCCGAAATTACCGATCGTTATCATAGATCATTTTATCGGCATGCTCCAGTTCTGGAAGGAACTCGTTTCGGAGTGCCCTTGAAATGGTCAACTCTGCCCTCTTTATAGGCGTTAAAGTGACGAATTTGGACGTTACTTCAACGTATACTAAGATGAAGCAATACCCCCTCTTCGTTCGGGGTAAAGATCCCATAAGGTCTGTGGCAGCGAGCTGCTTCAGTTTGCGGCGTACAATGGGGAAAAGGGCGCTTGCGTACTTGTAGTAAAATGCTTAGCTTCCTGGCAGTCCTTGCATAGTGACAGAACACAGTAGATCTTACGTTCCACATTGCTGAAATGGTCGATCGCTCTTAATTTCAGAGAGCATTTCGTCGCCCCAAAGTGACCATAACTGAAATGGGTGTGCCAGAAAATACCGTCAGTCAGACGCAGATGCCAGAGGGAAAAATTCTCACTGCCCATATGGAATGAAATTCCTCTCTGAAGGAGATACAGTTGTCCGATCGCAGCCTCTCTCCAGTCTTTCCATTACAGCTTCATGTTGACTATTCTTGGGTCCTCATCCTGCTTTCTTCTTATGTCACTCCTGGGAACTGTCACGACGTCTTCTAACGGAACCTCTCTCATATAGTTGGAATGGTCTCCTTTGCGTTCATCATTATTGATCTCAACAAAACCAGACGGCGATCGTGAAAGGCGTCAGCAATGATCTTCGTACAGCCCTTTGTACGGATGGTCTGAAAATCAAACTCCTGAACCAAGAACACCCAGCTGGTAAGCGACGTATTTGTCAATTTCTTGAGCAGGAATTCGAGCGCTTTGTCGTCTGTATAGACCCTTATCCTTAGACCATATAACGATATCTAAATTTCTAGAATATCCACACCACAACGAATGTTTCCAACTCAGTTAGGGAGTAGTTTTTCTCACTTTTCGTGAGGAAGTATTTCCCAAAGGCGATTGTTTTCCAATACCGGATTTCCAACACCATATATTTTAGGAAAATCATCACGCCAAGTTTGGGGTACGCGCTGTGTGTCACCATACAGAAATCCTCAAAAAGATTTGTGAGTGACAGAATAGTCGCCTCCAGTAAGGTCCATATGAGAGCCGGGAATTGTAGTTCGGCCTCCTCGCCCCATTCCCCATGTGTATTATTTCCCAAAAGGCGTGGACAACTTTGTGTTTCAGTAGGTATGAATCGTTGGTAGAAATTGATGACACCAAAAAATGCACGCTATTGTTGCGTTGTCGACGGGTGCGGTACTTCAAATGGTTCAAATGGCTCTGAGCACTATGGGACTTAACATCTATGGTCATCAGTCCCCTAGAACTTAGAACTACTTAAACCTAAGTAACCTAAGGACATCACACAACACCCAGCCATCACGAGGAAGAGAAAATCCCTGACCCCGCCGGGAATCGAACCCGGGAACCCGCGCGTTGGAAGCGAGAACACTACCGCACGACCACGGGCTGCGGGCGGGTGCGGTACTTCACCAATTCGCGATTACCTCTATTTTTTGGATATTTCCTCTACTGCAATCGGATGTACTTATAAGTCAACTCTTGTAGATCTGAAATGTTGACTTCCTTGGAGGTGTTCAGTAATTCTCGTTGGTCTACGTTGTGTAACTGCCATGATTTGTCTGCTATTAACAGATCATCAACATACATAGTGAATGTCTCCTTGAAGAAACCACTGAGGTTGCCATGTAGTAATCTGATAAAGGCAGCATCCTGAACTGATTACAGTTTCCAAATGCAACGAAGGCTGTGTGCTTCCTACATTCTGCGTGGAGTTGAATATAATAAAAGCTATTGCGCCGACCGATCGACGAGAAAACTAACACATCATGGAAATTCTGGAGCAGTCCCTCCAGCTTATTGGTCTGTCGGTCTCTGTATCGAGTATCGTGTTAATTCGTCGAGAGGCCACAAGGCGAATCGACCCGTCTTTCTTTCCCACTTCCTCGATGGGATAGTTGTAAGAGAACTCGCCGGTTCTATCACCCCATCTTTCAATATCTCTGAGATTTCGGACGCAACCTTTTTCTGTTGCACATGCATTACTCATACACAAAATTTTTGATCGTACCTATGTTTGCCATAAACACTTCAGTGTTGGCCATGAGCACACTTTCGAATTCCTTTTGTCCCGTAAACCCTACGTTGAGGACCGGACCACTTTCTCCTCCATAATCTTCATATGTCATTGTATGCAAAACATTTCTTCATCATGTAGGGTGACCGATCTATCAAATCTATTGTTGTCCACTAGTGTGACGACTAGATTGAGACTATCAGCCGATAGCTGAGCTGGAATAGCTTCGTTGTCATGTTTTATAGTCATCTCGGTTTCCTTATTAAGGGTAACCGGGACCCTTCCCAACTCAAGGAATGCTTGGTGCTGCCTCAGAAAATTCATCCCTAATACGACTTCAATCGAGAGATTGGGGACCACTAAGAAATTTGTCTTCAGACACTGCTTGCGGGCTTTCAGATAAAGATGAGGTGGCGTGGTGGTGGCCCTCAACTACGTTCCCTCTGACTCAGTGTTGAAATATTAAAAGTTTTGGCTGGTTTCATTGTCTAGGGGCTGGGAGACGTAGTTGCCGCATTACAAGCCAAACACTGCTGAGTCTACAGTTTACAATATGAGTATCCACATGAATCTAATGGTCGAAGGTTCCTATCACTTGGCAATCACGAATGTAACGTAGAAATTTATAAATGAGGGATTGTAATTAAACAAAATCTGCAGATACTATGTTAATGACTTTAAATGATGAGTACGATGTAGAAGTACTTTTGAGAATGTAGTATATTTCTCCAAAACACTCATTGGTGTCGATGGTCCAGCAATTAAATAAAATATAAGATGAATAACAGGGAAACAATAGATTCTTACTACACGTAATTAGTTATGAATAACAACATAGCTTGCGAGATATTCGCTTCTAAACGGACACTACATCTACATCTACATCTACATCTACATTGATACTCCGCAAGCCACCCAACGGTGTGTGGCGGAGGGCACCTTACGTGCCACTGTCATTACCTCCCTTTCCTGTTCCAGTCGCGTATGGTTCGCGGGAAGAACGACTGTCTGAAAGCCTCTGTGCGCGCTCTAATCTCTCTAATTTTACATTCGTGATCTCCTCGGGAGGTATAAGTAGGGGGAAGCAATATATTCGATCCAGAAACGCACCCTCTCGAAACCTGGCGAGCAAGCTACACCGCGATGCAGAGCGCCTCTCCTGCAGAGTCTGCCACTCGAGTCCATTAAACATCTCCGTAACGCTATCGCGGTTACCAAATAACCCTGTGACGAAATGCGCCGCTCTTCTTTGGATCTTCTCTATCTCCTCCGTCAGACCGAAGCCACGGAACTCTCACAAGTGCACAAGTCGGCACTAAGAAGTATTTCTATCTGCCGCGACCACGCGCAAACCGCTCCACACACTCCATGTCTCTCACGCGACCGCCCGTCGTGCCTGCTCGTCCCGCACTCCCCATGTCCTGCCCCGTACTGTTCTCCCACTTCCATCCAGTCTCCCCATTCACGATCGCTGTGATTGGCTAGAGCGTTCCCGCCCTATCTTCAAGCCAATGCAATCACAATCATAATGAAACACATTGGAAATACTGGATTTACATTTAAATAACTTGAAATTAAATATTCCTATTCCTGGACCATAAACACACTCTAACACACATTATTAAATACATAAACAAATTAAATAAACATATATCAAAGGAATAGCGGTAAAGGTAGGCCAGTAACCTAATGTCTCTGTGCTTTCCAAAACGCAGTAAATATTTAACCAATTTCTTCATGATAATATATATCGGATTTAAAGAAGGACACAGATGAATAAATATGTTTATAAGCATGCTGTTACCATTTCTTCGTGTAATTCATGTACTATTCAAGCTACATGCCTGTAATTTATATCAATTTAGGTTTACACTAATAGCTTTCTAAAGACACGTCGATCGACAAAATCGGATGAACGGTTTAGATTTTGAAAATTCGTTGCTGGGTTTTACTTCTATAATTTATCGACAGATACTAAACTTTAAACTAATAAAGATATTGAAAATCTGATTACATCATCAGAATCGTTGTGCAAATAATGGTAATGTATATGTTTCTTTTTGGAGTATCATTATTCATGTGGCTACAATTAATTTCTATACAAACAGTGAAATGTCTGCTATGATGGTTTCACAAAGTCCGCCATCTTTGTCACTCTTGTCATACAAGTCTCCTTCATCGACACAGCGTCACCATGGAATTCCCAGCCAAGCGGTTCCTGGACTCCGGCTAACGTTCGGCACCACGTTTGCTGCCGGGCCCCTGCTGGCCGAGCGGCCCGTGCGGCGACGCCAACTCCGAACTTAGAATATTTCCAGGGCGCCACAACTCGCCCCTTACCTCACATGATCTTGATAGTTAAATTCGAGTCTGGTCTGTAGCTCAACGTTAGTCCTTCTGCCTGCCATTGCACTCTATATCTTAGTTGTTTTCATTGCGAGAGTGGGTCTGTTCCTATCGGCAGCTCATCGACAGAACGCCTGTTCTGAGACGGATGGTAATACTGCTCCAGATATCAACCATCCACTGCAGCTCAAGATTCCCAATTGGTAACCGTAATTACTGGGTGTAGGTCATCCCTGTTGATCATCTCTTTTCGTTTCATAAACAGTTCGCGTGTGTCCTCACAACCACTTACATTTATGCAGTTCTAACCGAATCCCGATTAGGAGTTATTCTGAACCGCATCCGAGAGTTTCTGACGTCACCTATGATTGCTGCCATAGTCCACTGGACTTGTTCTGTCTGCCCTATCGGTTGCCTCTCTGCTGGCTACGCCCCTGTTTGCGTCAGTTTCTATCAAAACTTCGGGCATTCTCAGCTCCGCAGCCCTAATTCCCGTATGTCCTACACTACGGCTGTGCTACTCTTTCCTGTCGCACACCTGCTGTTCGTTTCGCTCATTCGTTCGTTATTCTTGCGGGGTTGCTGATTATTTCCTTCGTTTGTCATTCTTCTTTCCCTGGTAATTTGTTTGTCAAATACAAGTTCCAGTTCGGACAGCAAGCACTTAAAAGATTCATTGTTGCCGCCGTATCTTTCAACTAACGCTTGCCGGTAGTGAGTGGGGAGATTGCTGGAACAAAACCGAATATCTAAGACACGCTACATGGAGAGTCTAAGAACTAATTTTTTCTAAGAAATCCGTCGAACATTTTGAGGGGATTTTTGTAACCGGACAATTCTCGATCTGGGCACACCATTATTTCTTGCATAACGCCGTCTTGCATTTCTCGCGAACAGTATGTGGCGAGAAAAGCGTCTCTAAATTCGTCGAAGGAACTGCAGCATTCTGCAACGTCTCTCATTTTTTCCGCAACGACACGCACCGTGTGAGACCAAGTGAAAACCTGCTTAGCATTGATTGGCGACGAAGAGTAGAGCAACTTACTAAATTGTCCCAGCCAGATCTCCGCTGTAAAGTACTCCCAACCTCTTTGAAGGCCTGAGATTTCAAGGTAAACAGGAATTGGTTGCGATCGAACGCAAGAGTTCCTTCCAAGTTTAACTCTCATTGGCTCCGATATCTGAACAGATTCGACATGTCTACAGCGACTATAGTAGTCTGGTATTGCTTCTCGCATCCGTCAGGAATATCTGCGTGTACATCGATCGATTTTCTGTTTGAATTGTACGAGCCGCCGCTTTAACCGGAATCCATCGCTGAATACTGAACCGACAGCGACCCATATAATCGTACAGGTACCTGTTTATCTTCCCTTACAGCACCTGTTTTGAACGCTTGCTCAAGGTGAGCCGCTGGAACATATATTTCTGTGACTTTTTTCGAGATGCGCTCTACCACGACCTCACCTTGTCTTAGTCGAATGGCGAAGGTCTTTTTATTCTGATTCACTGTTTTATTCGCGTAATTAGCTCTCCTACTGCAGTGATAGCTATCTCCGTGGCTCTTGCCGCTTCTAATTAAGCTAAACGTGCGTCTCTTTTTGCGCCTATAGCAGTTTGTGTTGTTGCTGAACAGTTTTGCTAATTTTAACATCTTTTCCACAAGTTCACTAATCTTTGAAATAATAAATAGATTGCCTACTTATTTTCCCTGGGTCTCGTTTTCATTTGACTGTTTCTTATACAAAATCTGTTGTTCTTCGACTAAACTCTTGGAACACATACACTTTGTATGTGCACTAGCACATTAATTTACTTGAGTAAAACCATGTTTGAAGCATCGTCACTTACGAAACAGGAAACTTTAAAAACGCAGTGTATTTCATCGCTTTTTCATCTTCCGATTGCTTCAAAGAATAATACGTGTTCTAGACATAAAGGAAACTGAAAAAAGATATGAAATGTAATCTGCACCCTTAAGAGAACCGAAATTGTTGAAACACATGGGTTAATCACTTGTTTTCGCCCCTATAACCGACGATGTAACTGGTCAGATATGCATGCAGTGGAACATGATCGTTACTAATTCGATTTGTCGGTGGAAACTGGGCGCATGTTTACTATCGTGGAATCCTTAACTGACACGCACGTGGGAAGACAGAAATGTCACCCAAATGAAACCCAAACTGGTTTATATTGAATCTGTACAACGTGTGTAACGCGATCTTATAAATAAAAATATATGTCGTGTGACGAGTGCCTCCCGTCGGGTAGACCGCTCGCCTGGTGCAAGTCTTTCGATTTGACGCCACTTCGGCGACTCTCTCGTCGATGGGGATGAAATGATGATGAATAGGACAACACAACACCCAGTCCCTGAGCGGAGAAAATCTCCTACCCAGCTGGGAATCGAACCCAGGCCCTTAGGATTGACAGTCTGTCGCGCTGACCACTTTTTTTTTCTTTTTTTTCTTTTTGATCGTTGTGTTTTTTTTTCTTTTCTTGGTCGTTGCGGGCGTCACATGACATCCGTTCAAGTTAGTTTGTTGATCCTTCCTCTCAGTTTTTTTGTTTTTTTATTTTTTTTATTTTTTTATTTTTTTTATTACAGAGGCCAACCAGCTCTCTGATCGAACACGCTGAGATACCGTGCCGGCTACCACTCAGCTACCGGGGGCGGACACGCGATCTTATAATGACCTTGATATAAATCCAAGGCAGGGAGCCTAGCTTCTCATACAATTTATTCATTAAATTAATTGATCAAAATTCCCCTCCGAGAATGTTGATGGGAAAGGATTCTGGTGAATTTGAATGTTTAACGGATAAAAACCAACCTAAAAATATAAGGTTACATTTATTTTCTTTGAATGGAAGACAAAATTGATCATGAATATGAACAAGGAACAATCATATGTGTTAACGTAAACCAAAATGTAAAGAGTCCTCACTTGATAGAGGTGTTGACAATATCCTAGTACAAACGACACTACATGTGAGCCGTGGCACCATTGAGTTAGTAGAATGTTGTGTCTGGCGCCGCTGGCTCAGGTGTTGTATCGACTATTTCTCTTGCGGCCCCATGGCAATATCTATGAGGAAGAGTTGGTATATGTGGATTGTGTCCTTAGAAGGTTTCTTCTTGCCAATATATATACGGGGTTTGCTGGCCCGAAAAAGAGGCACAAAGTTTGGGGACTGTCTGTGGCATCGGGGCGATCAGGAACCACCCCTCTGTTTTCTCTTCTGTCCTGCACCTAGGGAGTGACCGCCCCGCTTGTGCTAGAACTCGGACAATTGTCTCCAGTACACGAAGCTTTCACCAGTTACGGACTTAGAACAATTCGTGTAAACTCGCACTGCCATCCATACTCTGTCAAACTAGGTGCCAACAGCGTCCCTTCACGCCAGTTACTGACGGTGACTGCAAACGCATGCTATCCCGTGGAGCTCGACAACCATGTCCCCGAAACGTCCTAGACAACAGAACCACAGCCGTGGCGCCGAACTGAGGTGTTCCAGCTAATAACTTGAGCCTTTCACAAGAAAACTGGTGTTGGCAGAATCGAAGGTTGTCAAGAACGTCGTTCTGTTGCTCATCTCACGCGAACTGTCGTTTTCGTGTCGAAATCAACGCTCCAGGAAAAGGAGAGGTTTCATTGATGCCGTTTATGTCACCCCTTGAGGACTTCTCATAGAGATTCAAAGCAGCGGTGTGTCTGGAATGTTTTCTTCGGCCACTCATAAGAAAATCGTATGATTTGAACTCTAGGCGTCGCGGTTATGAACTCCACCACAGAGACGTTGAAAGAAGGGGTGATACGTGAGTATCCGGCCGAAGTGGCCGAGCGGTTCTAGGCCCTTCAGTCTGGAACCGCGCGACCGCTACGGTCGCAGGCTCGAATCCTGCCTCGGGCATGGCTGTGTGTGATGTTTTAGGTTAGTTAGGTTTAAGTTGTTCTAAGTTCTAGGGGACTGGTGGCCTAAGATGTTAAGTCAGAGCCATTTGAACCGTGTCTAAGATTGGCGTTGTTAACTATAGACAGTACCGCTTACCCAATTTGTCTCTTTCTTCTTTCAACTCGCTATATGAAATTAAATTAAATCCATTGGAACTCTTTAATAATACAAATACGGTTAGACAAGTAAAGGGTCACTCACTCTTTTAAAGAGAATAGGTTCTTTTGTTTGCACAAAATAATATTAATTGTTTTGCTTTCTGTGTTAGTCATACAAATTCGAATAAAAAAGGAAAAAATTTGCAGTCCATACAGTTCACCCGAGCGAAGCAGCAAACGCTAAGCTGGTCAACCATAAAATCACACACAACTCTCCATAGCATTATATCTCATGTTATTCATGTCAATAATAACCTCTCAGATGAATGCCATACAAGTACACGCACATAGACCACACTCACTGTGACACGTTCCTTCCGTCTTGTTGTCGGAATTTCTATGGTGTTGCGCCAAGTCCCACTCACGGCCGCAGACGGAATCCACGCACTCTTAGCGGTATGGAGCGCGTGAGACGAACTACTTGATGTATCGTTCGAATTGTTTACTGGCACACCCGGATTGGTCCTCTGCACTGCCCAGACTCTCACGCCTGGCCACCAGCACGGAAGACGAGCACCGCAAACAGTCACTACACCGTCTCCAGCTGGTTTCTCGCAAAGCCACTGCGTTTCCAACTGGTTTCTGGCTAAGTCACCACGTCTCCAACTTGTTTCTAGCAAAGTACCTATGTCTCCAACCAGTTTCTGGCAAAGTCACTAGTCTCCGACTGGTTTCTAACAGCTTAGCAACTGCCGCCAATATCTCCTCCATCAACAAAACAGACGTCAGGAAAAGGGCACGCTTCAAATTTACAAAGGAGCAAGTCAAATTTAATGTATTTTCTCTATTTCAAACAAGCCTTTCAGAGAGTACGACATAAAACACTGTTTCCATTCCTTGTTTTCAACTACAACTTCCTATCGGCCCACATATCTTCCATTCTTCGAAAATGTAGTTCCTTCCCTTCTCGTGTCCACTTCCTTCCAGTTCTTGATTTTTTTGTTCCTGTCCTGAAAGTCTGGTCTTTCTACAGCTTCTTTAAATGTGCTCTGTTTCTTATTTTCTTCTTGTCGTCTCCTACAGTTCCGGTATCCCCTCCTGCTCCTCTCAGCTGTTTGGTTGTGGACTTGCAATTGTTTAATAAGTCAAAAAATTTGTTTATTTGTGCTGTCATTACTCATCCTGTATGTATGTCCATAAAATATTAACCTTGCTTTTCGTATTAAATCTTCCAGATTTTCAACTTTCAGGTATAGTTCTGCATTATATCTTAATCTCTATTCTATTCACTGCCGTTTTGGGTCCTACCTAGTATTTCTCTTAGGATTATTCTTTCAATATTTTATAACTTTTTGAGCTCTCACTTCGCTTCAGAGTTATTATTTCACAGAGTTATTATTTTACAACTATTATACATCTACATACATACTTCTTAAGCTACCACACAGTGAATGGCGGAGGGTACCTCGTACAGGTCGTTTCCTTTCCCATTTCACTCACAAGGGAGGGAAAAACGACGGTCTGTTGGCCTTTGCACAAGCCCTAATTGATTTCATCTTATCTTCGTTGTCCTTACCCGGAAAGCACGTCTTCTTCCCTCCAATGATTCCCATCTGAACTCGAGGAATAGTCGTGAGTTGATCGGACGTACCAGTAACAAATCTGGTGGTTCGCCTATGAATTACTTTGATGTCTTCTTTCAATCCAACCTGGTGGGGACCCCAAACAATCTTGCAGTACTCAAAAATGGGTGGCACTTAAATTCTATATGATGGTCCCTTAGAGAAGAGCTACACTTCCCTAAAATTCTCCCAATAAATCGCAGTCGACTATTCGCCTGCCCTACTACCGCCGTTACGTAATCGTTCCATTTCACATCGGTTGGCAGTGTTACGCCTAGATATTTAATCAACGTAAATGTTAAGCAGCAATCCACCAATGCAAAAATTATAACATTACGGGATTGTTTTTCCCAATCGCCTGCATTAACTCAGATTTTTACATACTTAGAGCAAACTGCCATTCATCACAAGATCAAGAAATTTTTTCCAAGTAATCTTGTATCTTCTTGCAGTCAATCATCGGCGACACGTTCTCGACACAGCTTCTTCAGCAAATAGCTACCTATTGCTGCTGACCCTATCCATGCGGTCATTTATCTATACAGGTTGTTACAAAAAGGTACGACCAAACTTTCAGGAAACATTCCTCACACACAAATAAAGAAAAGATGTTATGTGGACATGTGTCCGGAAACGCTTAATTTCCATGTTAGAGCTCATTTTAGTTTCGTCAGTATCTACTGTACTTCCTCGATTCACCGCCAGTTGGCCCAATTGAAGGAAGGTAATGTTGACTTCGGTGCTTGTGTTGACATGCGACTCATTGCTCTACAGTACTATCATCAAGAACATCAGTACGTAGCATCAACAGGTTAGTGTTCATCACGAACGTGGTTTTGCAGTCAGTGCAATGTTTACAAATGCGGAGTTGGCAGATGCCCATTTGATGTATGGATTAGCACGGGGCAATAGCCGTGGCGCGGTACGTTTGTATCGAGACAGATTTCCAGAACGAAGGTGTCCCGACAGGAAGACGTTCGAAGCAATTGATCGGCGTCTTAGGGAGCACGGAACATTCCAGCCTATGACTCGCGACTGGGGAAGACCTAGAACGACGAGGACACCTGCAATGGACGAGGCCATTCCTCGTGCAGTTGACGATAACCCTAATGTCAGCGTCAGAGAAGTTGCTGCTGTACAAGGTAGCGTTGACCACGTCACTGTATGGAGAGTGCTACGGGAGAACCAGTTGTTTCCGTACCATGTACAGTGTGTGCAGGCACTATCAGCAGCTGATTGGCCTCCACGGGTACACTTCTGCGAATGGTTCATCCAACAATGTACCAATCCTCATATCAGTGCAAATGTTCTCTTTACGGATGAGGCTTCATTCCAACGTGATCAAATTGTAAATTTTCACAATCAACATGTGTGGACTGACGAGAATCCGCACGCAATTGTGCAATCACGTCATCAACACAGATTTTCTGTGAACGTTTGGGCAGGCATTGTTGGTGATGTCTTGGTTGGGCCCCATGTTCTTCAACCTACGCTCAATGGAGCACGTTATCATGATTTCATTCGGGATACTCTACCCGTGCTGCTAGAACATGTGCCTTTACAAGTACGACACAACATGTGGTTCATGCACGATGAAGCTCCTGCACATTTCAGTCGAAGTGTTCGTACGCTTGTCAACAACAGATTCGGTGACCGATGGATTGGTAGAGACGGACCAATTCCATGGCCTCCACGCTCTCCTGACCTCAACTCTCTTGACTTTCATTTATGGAGGCATTTGAAAGCTCTTGTTTGTGCAACCCCGGTACCAAATGTAGAGACTCTTCGTGCTCTTATTGTGGACGGTTGTGATACAATACCCCATTCTCCAGTGCTGCATCAGCACATCAGGGATTCCATGCGACGGAGGGTGGATGCATTTATCCTCGCTAACGGAGGACATTTTGAACATTTCCTGTAACAAAGTGTTTGAAGTCACGCTGGAACGTTCTGTTGCTGTGTGTTTCCATTCCATGATTAATGTGATTTGAAAAGAAGTAATAAAATGAGCTCTAACATGGAAATTAAGCGTTTCTGGACACGTGTCCACATAACATCTTTTCTTTATTTTTGTGTGAGGAATGTTTCCTGAAAGTTTGGCCGTACCTTTTTTCCCTTCTTGTCTCTCTTTTCTATTATTTTGTTTTGTTATTATTATTATTATTACTTGCGTAACAACGCATATACGAAAAGAGCCGCGAAATACCTTTCAGTAATGCTGTGCCATGCATTTCTTTATAAACATTAATTTTCAACAAAACAGAATATATCGTCTTGTTATTGTCTGTATCTGGCTTTCTATTAAAGGAACATTTTTACGTTACTGTAACTCACTATAAAATTCAACATATCTTCCCTACTTTATAGTTATTGAAAATGAAAATTACTTTGTTATGAATACTGATGTTACAGTTCGCAATGATTGCTCAACATCAAAATTTTGCAGTGGATTTTTGTTAACAGTAAAACACCAATAATTACCACGACTAGCACAAGAACATGAGACTATTATCGGAGAAAAAGACGTTTTTTCTATAAGGTCTGCCAGACCAGAACTAAGCACAGCAAGATTCCCATTATGTTACGAAGGTAAATTATCTTTTTTGTACTGTTAGTAATATATTATCAGCACCCCCCATCAACCTGCAAAACACATCATAAAATCTGCTGCTCTGCTCTGCATGTCCGAAAGCTGAAAGAAATAGTTTTATTTCACTATTACCTCCCCGCTTCCTTGCGGTATGATAGATTTCATTTAATGCAGTTTGAATGCGCCGCGGCAGCAGCTCGTTCGTTCGTAGCGCAGCTCTGCACCACGGATAGTATTTAAATAACTGAAAATGTCTTAAATGGATGGGATAATATGCCGAGCAAGCTATTACAAATAATAATGCAAGGTTTCATTAAATAACTCTATTCAAAACATTTAAATATGTTAATTATTACACACCTTTAAAATGAGTACGTCATGGCGTACATCTCTCAATCTTGACAAAAGAAGGCTACGCTAGCGTACAATACAACGTCACAGGCTATCCTACTCCCGTAACTCCAAGAAGAAGACAGAGAAATTAATGTTCGTGCTGTATTATTTATACTAGTCACACATTCTCATCTTTGTTTGATATTTATCGTCTGTGGCGGTTTCAGTACTCGCCGACACAGATATTATCTAAAATAAATAATAAAAAAAAGTACATAATTCCATACAATAGCAAAACATGATACACAATGTTTTCTCTTTACTACATAATATGTCTTTTGCTAATAGACGTTACAATGCTCCCTGGCTGCAATTGACTAACGTTAAGAATGTTCGGCAATATGCTGCCACTAACGTCCGTTTTGTCTTTGTCTATCACCTTATTTGGAATATTCACTGTTCACTTCCTTGCTCTTTTGCACTATAGTTATAATTACACTCTTTATGGTTTTCTCACACTTTGCGAGGTGACCATAAACCTAGTCCCAGGGTCATTGCAGTTTCCTGGCTCCCCCATTCGGGCTACGTGCGGTCAGAAAACCTGGGAAAACTGCGCCGGAGCCATGGTCATCTCGCCTGGTTTGTCTTAAAACACAGTTTGATTGTTCTTCAAAAAAGGTTGGACTTTATCCAATGTTCATAGATAACAAAGGTTATTTGTGACAAAATGTTAAACTCTTAGTATCCTTGTTAAAAATGTACCTTCTACACTCTTTCACATTTGTGTTCTGTGTCACACTGAAAGTCAATCATTAAACAGTTTTACAGTAGTGTTATGGATTGTCTCTACACTTACTAACGACAAATGTTCTACCATGGTATGGCATTCGTGTCAGTTTGCTTGACTAATGTGACGAAAACATATAACATATATCACTGAACCAATGAATATTTTGAGTCTATACACAGTAACAAAAGAAAAAAAATGTTTGTCACGTAATTTCGTGTCCAATAAATCATTTTCATATTAGTACATTAACAACGTAGTTGGTAATGTTCGGTTGAATGTCAACAATGTACGAAGCGGGCGGCGTGAAGCAATTGTTGCTTAGCGTCGTCTGGAACGCGGCGTGCCAACGACCGCTGGGGTCGACGACCTGCTCGCAGTAACAGCGACGGCGTGCTGAGGTGTCGCCCGAGCAGTCGCGAACCGCGCCGAACCATTCACCAATGTCGGCGTGTTGCAGTGATTTCCCGCGACCGTCTGGCTGGCGGCACGGCACTCGTCTCTGCTTCTCCGCATGGCTCCCCGTCGTAATGCATGAAACAAATATTCCACAACGGTGTACTGTCTTTAAGGATACAGATTATTAGCTGTGGGAGAAAATGCAACTTGGTTAAAAGCGTTTATTGTTCAGTATGCCGTCGCTTAGCTGGTATGCACAGAATGTTTTGGCGTGATAACAGGTTTCTTGTGACACTAGTATTCAGGGTTCGTCACACACACGTTGTACTACACACTTTCACTTATTCTCACGGTCAATACGCTGCCAGAGCGTCTCTCAACACGCGAAAATGTTTCGGTTCACACACACTAAATGGTTCCGTCGAGCGATGTTCGTTTGAATCAACTCAGAACGGATCACTAACTACCGTTTTTACACACAGTGTATTGTTCGTTGAGCACTGCACTATGACAGTTAGTCACTCAACACTTAACTTATACCGACTTATATATTGGTGCAGATACAACAGTCATTTTCTGTCCCTACTACACACAATATTCCGTCCTTTTCTAGATTGTTTATGCACACAGTTTATTTTTAATGCATATCAACTGTTCTTAGCATAATCACTCTCATCTACATTGAGTCCATTGTTTTTACCTTGTCATTACACACTTTTAATACTATTACTAGGCATATATGGCTTTTTTGTAATTATTTAAAGGTGTGTGATTTTTGGTACATAGCTTTCTTTTCCTTTTTCAGTGTAGCTTGCCAGGTTATCACCCATCTAGCAAACAGATTTTACCATGTGCATGACAGCTTGACTTGGGCATATTGCTCAATAAATACTTCATCTAGTACTAGTATTATTTTTAATAATCTGTCCTACAGGACTACAGTGAAGTTTCCGCGTGACTTGATTCGCGTACCGCGTAATTAATATTCAAGGGCGTATACCAAGTACACAGGCTTCAATTGAAGCATCGATACATACAAAGCGTAGGTTACACGGAACGGGTTTGTTTTTGATCGAATTCTGCTCCAGTGTCGTTCTCAGATCACTACTGGCAGTAAACGTTACATCACATAATTGTTTCATACTACAAAGTCAATTTTTGGCTAGTAGAGACTCTCTCTCAGGGTTACTTAATTCTAACACAATTACATGTGTTACATTACTATATGAGATTTCATCATTAATTGTACTTATTTACTACAAATGAAAAATGATTCAAGAAATTAATCATTATTTTATCAACAAAAAGATTATTCATTGCTTGATGAGCATATAGTATTTTAATGACACTAATTGTCTGTAAACAAAGTCTTCCATTTGCATGCTATTGCTCAGTTTACTGATTCTACTTCCTCAAAATTACACAAATTCTTTCTTAAAGCTAACATACTTATACTCTAAAACACAACTGAAATCTTCTCATAACTACTACTATTTACATCTGACAGGTCATTGAATAAATAATTTTATTATCCCACTCTAACCTCTTTCAAATCTCTCTAGCCACTACTTCCCTCCTCGACCAAGGGATGGAGTAAGATGCGCGACAGTATGTTTTGTGGGGCAATACCTCTATGTGATAGTGGTACCCCTTGAATATTCCTGGTCGGTCGGTAAATACCACGGTATATTCCGATAGTAGCTGCGTCAACTGTTGCTTTTGTATGTTGCTTAAACCTTCAGATTCCTTGTACTTTGGTTTGAAATTCAACAACATTTGTTTCAAAATTTCGATCTTCTATACTCGGATAATAGAGATCTGTCACAGGTGAATAATCATTGAGGTGTAGTACCCAGGGGTTCCTACATTTGATATTAATTCGATTGCAACATGGCACAAGTACCTCCTTCGATTTCATCATAGACAACTCAATCCTCCTACCTTTATTAACTATGCTTAGTTTTCCCGAGGAAAGGTCGATCACTGCGTCCCTCTCACGGAGAAAATCTACTCCCAGAATGCAGGCCACCTTTAACCCTTTAACAATGAGGAACGAGCTCACTATGGCTTCGCCCTCCTTATAAATCTCCACCTGCACCTGGTACTTAACTAATTGGCTCTGTGCACTTATAGCTCCAGACACCTTGCAATTATTAACCGGGAAAGTCGGTATGCTACGTCCCTTTCCCAGCGCTTTACACAACTCTGTACTCATTACACTCACCGAGGCACCTGTGTCGATGATTATGTTCACTGCAACAGCACTGATTTTCGCTTCTATTATGGCTTGCACATTTTCGTTGCTATCTTTCTTACATTCATGCGGTTCGGTCAGTAGATCTTTATCCATGCTGATACCGTCGTCGTATCGCAGCATATGTATTCCAGGGATATTATTGTCATTCGTGTTGCTCTCACTCCACCCCTCGGCCAGCGATGGAGAGCATATCGAGGCCGATTCTAGTTTGTTGGAGGGCTTGCTTGCGAGGTACTTGGACGGCTATTGTCCGCGACCTCTACTATGTGTACGTTTTGATTTGTTGGCCGCCACGACTGCGCAATAGGCGCGTATGCAGTGGTGGTCTGTTGTTATCGTACCGGTCATTACCCTGCCGCTCTGGGCTTGGTCGCTGATTCTGATTCCAATTGCGATTACTGTCGCTGTAATTGCTATGCCACTGACCTCGCGCATTTTTCCAGCGGTTGGTTCCTGGCAGTCCGGAATCGTACCGGTCGTCAAATCGACGCTTTTTATTATGTGACTGTTGACTATACCCGTTCTGACTTCTCCCATTATTACCATTTTGCGAATGCTCTTGCCTCTTGTTACCACCCCCACCATTTCCATGGTTGTGGTTTTGTGCACTATTATTTCGATCATGTTTACACCCTGATCCATTATTCCGCGAGTGATCACACGCTGCTTTTGCGTCTTCCTGGATTAAGTCTATTGAATCTAGAACAGACAGGAAATGTTCCATGTCGCTCTCTGGTACGCGTATTAATTTCTCTTTGATATGAATGGGTAAATGTGATTTTAGGAGTCTTATTATGTCTCTTGGTGAGATAGGCTCGTCCCAGTAGCGCGTTTTGTTTATATATTTCTCGAAATACCGTCTCAGATTCCCAAGACGGGGTGAGTACGGTTCGGGATTGTATACTTCTTTTCTTAGCCGCTCTTGTATACAAGGCGACCAGTATTTCGACAAAAACGCCCTTTCAAACTGTTCATACGTCATGCAGCTGTCTGCTACTTCCGTAGCCCACAACGCTGCATCACCCTGAATGTATGACATTACGTATTGAATTTTCTGTGCTTCGTTCCACACACTAGGCAAGATATTTTTAAAGCTTTTTATGAATACTACTGGGTGTACTGACTTCCGTTCAGTGGTAAACGTTTGAAACTGCCCATTTTTTATCAAACTTTCTTCAACTAATATTTTTGGACTATACTGGTTTGCTCCTGGGACATAGGCTGTGTGCTCCGAACCTCAGCTACAGCTCTTCGCATTATCGCCTAAAGATTCACCATTGTTGCGTCGCGTATAAGTTTGTGCGTTGCCAAAAACATTGGCTGTTGGCGACATAGTTTCATGTTCAAGATGTTTGTTACTCTGTGCTAAACCCTTTTCCAAGTCGGATATCCGTTTGTTAATATTCACTTGCCTGTGCGGAATATCCTCACTGAGTATTTGTTTGATGGTTTGCACGTCGTTCTGTACCTGACTATTTACTGCGGTACTGAACGATTCGGGATCTCTATCTGCCATGGCTGCTTGTACCTTAGAATTAATATTTTTGTCGATCTCACTCTCCTTCGCTTCTAGCCATGAGTTGAATTCGGTTTCCACTTCTGCTCTACAAGCTGTGTGGAATCTATTTCTAGCTTTTCTAATCGGTTGGCTAAGACACCTATCTTGTCTACCCTGTTAGTGTTTGCTACTTGCAGGTTGTTGACCTGTACAGTCAACTCCTGCACGGCCTTAGGTATCGACTCATAATTCTGTTTCATACCGGCAATCTCTTTTTTTCATATTTTCTAACGATTGCACAAGTTGCTGGTCCCGCTCAGCTTGCTGGCGATCCCGCTCAGCTTGCTGTTGCGCAAATTTTGCCTGGTAATCCAGCACGCGCTCTAATATCGCCTGAAGTGAATACCCCCCAGGCAGATTACGACTCTCTGGTTCCTGCTTTTCTGGAGGTGGTGCAATTTCTTTATCTACCTCTCCTTGAGCACTGGTGGGCGGTGGCATCACTTCCTGTACCCCTGCCCCCACATATTCGCATGGTATATCCTCAAAGAGAGTACTTGTACTGCTTAATGCGCCCGTTTCTACATTTCCTGCACTAACTAATGGCTGTTCCTCAGTATCCATATTGCTCGGACGTTGACTACGCAATTTAACCATATTCATAAATTACCTACTCGAACACAAGGTCAGACAGTTTTTCCTTGCACACAAAATATCTTAATTTATCTACAATACACAGCACACTAAAAATTACTATCTACAATCAACTTTGCCCTGTCATAAACACTAACTTCAAACTACGCACACCACTAGCGATATGAGATCACTTCACTGGAGTTAAGCTTCTACAAACAGGACAACTACACTGTAGTCTTACCTTTAGTTTATCTGATTTCGGGGTTCGGCTGCCCCCGGATTATGTAGTCGTTACAGTTTCTCAGTACTATCAGGATCGTTTCCTCTGACTCGCTTGCAGTGGTGCGTTTTTTCATGAAAGAATGTTTGTACATTCATTAATACATGGCATTAATCATGATACACATACATACATTTATCACTAAATACATACATATATATAACAATAGACACTGAAAGAAAATACATAAAACAATTATTTTCGTGGCCACTGCAAATTCGGGCCCCGCGTTTTTGGGCGACAGTTTCCCTTCTTGTCTCTCTTTTCTATCATTTTGTTTTGTTATTATTATTATTATTACTTGCGTAACAACGCATATACGAAAAGAGCCGCGAAATACCTTTCAGTAATGCTGTGCCATGCATTTCTTTATAAACATTAATTTTCAACAAAACAGAATATATCGTCTTGTTATTGTCTGTATCTGGCTTTCTATTAAAGGAACATTTTTACGTTACTGTAACTCACTATAAAATTCAACATATCTTCCCTACTTTATAGTTATTGAAAATGAAAATTACTTTGTTATGAATACTGATGTTACAGTTCGCAATGATTACTCAACATCAAAATTTTGCAGTGGATTTTTGTTAACAGTAAAACACCAATAATTACCACGACTAGCACAAGAACATGAGACTATTATCGGAGAAAAAGACGTTTTTTCTATAAGGTTTGCCAGACCAGAACTAAGCACAGCAAGATTCCTATTATGTTACGAAGGTAAATTATCTTTTTTGTACTGTTAGTAATATATTATCAGCACCCCGCGTCAACCTGCAAAACACATCATAAAATCTGCTGCTCTGCTCTGCATGTCAGAAAGCTGAAAGAAATAGTTTTATTTCACTATTACCTCCCCGCTTCCTTACGGTATGATAGATTTCATTTAATGCAGTTTGAATGCGCCGCGGCAGCGGCTCGTTCGTTCGTAGCGCAGCTCTGCACCACGGATAATATTTAAATAACTGAAAATGTCTTAAAGGGATGGGATAATATGCCGAGCAAGCTATTACAAATAATAATGCAAGGTTTCATTAAATAACTCTATTCAAAACATTTAAATATGTTAATTATTACACACCTTTAAAATGAGTACGTCATGGCGTACATCTCTCAATCTTGACAAAAGAAGGCTACGCTAGCGTACAATACAACGTCACAGGCTATCCTACTCCCGTAACTCCAAGAAGAAGACAGAGAAATTAATGTTCGTGCTGTATTATTTATACTAGTCACACATTCTCATCTTTGTTTGATATTTATCGTCTGTGGCGGTTTCAGTACTCGCCGACACAGATATTATCTAAAATAAATAATAAAAAAAGTACATAATTCCATACAATAACAAAACATGATACACAATGTTTTCTCTTTACTACATAATATGTCTTTTGCTAATAGACGTTACACTTTTTGTAACACCCTGTATAGAGGATAAGAGCGGTTCTATCACATTTTACTGAGGCACTCCTGACGGCACCCTTGTCTCTGACGAACACTACGCGTCGACGACAATGTACTGGGCTCTATTACAAAGGAAGTCTTTGAGCCACGCACATATCTGTACACTTAATACGTATGCTCGAACCCTCTACATCTACCGGGTGATCAAAAACTCAGTATAAATTTGAAAACTGAGTAAACCACGGAATAATGTAGATAGAGAGGTAAAAATTGACACACATGCTTAGAATGACATGGGGTTTTATTAGAAAAAAAAGAAAAAGTTCACAAAATGTCCGACAGATGGCGCTGGACAGATGGCGCGTGACAATCGTGTATAGAAGGAGCTGTAATGAGACAGAGAATCAGATGCGCCAGCAGTCGCAGCATATTGACGTTACCTCAAAAGGCGCTTTTAGTGAAACTATATTATCGGAATGGGGAATGTGCTAGTTCAGCGTTACGATCCTATCGCCGTAGGAAGGGGATTCGAACGGATAAAGGTCCGTTGACAAATGCAGCTGTGGCGAGAATGATTTCGAAGTTCGAAGCCACGGGTTGTTTTGACGACAGACCCCGTAGTGGGCGACCGAGCACAAGGCGTAATGTTGCTGAGACAGTTCAGGAAGAAATGGAGACTGTAGCGGGTTCGTCTATGCACGGGGATGTCAGCGCTCTTGCAGTCGCACGTCGCACCGGTATTCCATACACTACTGTTTGGTTGGCACTTAGACGTACCCTCCGATGTTATCCGTACAAAATCCATTGGCATCATGAACTGTTACCTGGCGATTTAGTGAAGCGGGGGCAATTTGCGGTGAGGCCGTTTCAAAAGATGGCAGAACATGACGGTTGGTTGAGTAAAGTGTTGTGGACCGACGAAGCTCATTTCACGCTTCGAGGGTGTCAACGCCCACAACTGCAGAATTTGGGCTACCGAAAATCCTAGAACTGTCGTGGAAACTCCATTGCACGACGAGAAGGTCACGGTATTTGTTGGATTTACCACATCTGCCGTTAGCGGGCCTTTCTTCTTCGAGGAAATGCGTGATTCTGGTTTTGTAACTGCTACCGTGACGGGTAAGAGGTACGCCGATATGTTACAGAATCGCATCATCCCCAGCCTGGCTGATATACACCTGCTGGAACGTACGATGTTTATGCAGGACGGCGCTCCACCTCATATTGCTAGAAGCGTGAAAGATCTCTTGCGCGCGTCGTTTGGTGATGGTCGTGTGCTCAGCCGCCACTTTCGTCATGCTTGGCCTACCAGGTCCCCAGACCTCAGTCCGTGCGATTATTGGCTTTGGGGTTACCTAAAGTTGCAAGTGTATCGTGATCGACCGTTATCTCTAGGGATGCTGAAAAACAACATCCGACGCCAATGCCTCACCATAACTCCCGACATTCTTTACAGTGCTGTTCACAACATTATTCCTCGATTACAGCTATTGTTGAGGAATGATGTTGGACATATTGAGCATTTCCTGTAAAGAACATCATCTTTGCTTTGTCTTACTTTGTTATGCTAATTATTGCTATTCTGATCAGATGAAGTGCCATCTGTCGGACATTTTTTGAACTTTTGTATTTTTTTGGTTCTAATAAAACCCCATGTCATTCCAAACATGTGTGTCAATTTGTACCTCTCTATCTACATTATTCTGCAATTCACACTTAAGAGCCTGGCGGAGGGTTCCTCGAACCAACTTCAGACTACTTCTCTATCGTTCCACTCTCTAACAGCAAGTAGGAAAAATGAACACTTAAATTTTTCTGCACGAGTTCTGATTTCCCTTATTTTATTACGTTGACCATTCCTTCTTAGGCAGAAGGGCGTCAAAAAACTATTTTTTTCATTCAGAGAAGAAATTTGATGATTCAAATTTGTTGAAAATATCTCGCCGCTGCAAGAAACACCTTTGTTTTCATGATTGCCACCCCAACTCGCCTATCATATCTGTGACACTCTTTCCCCTATTCGCAACGGTACACAATGAGCTGCCCTTCTTTGAGCTTTTCCGGTGTCCTTCGTAAATCCTATTTTTTAAGGATCCAATACCACACAGCGATACTCCAGAAAAGGACGGACAATCATATCGTCGGCAATCTATTTAGAAGAGCTGTTGCACCTTCTGAGTCTTCTACCAATAAAACGCAGTCTTTGCTTCGACTCCCACACAACATTTCCTGTACTATTGTTCCAGTTTAAGTCATTCGTAGTTGTAATAGCCAGGTATTTGGTTAAATAACAGCCTTTAGAATTGTTTGACTTATTGTATAACCGATATTTAACGGATTCCTTTTAGAATACATGTGGATGACTTCACATATTTCCTTATTTTGAGTCAGTCGCTACTTTTTGCACCATACAGGTACCTAAATTATTTTGCAATTGCTTTGTATCTTCTCATGACTTTACTGGACGGTAAATACAGAATCATCTGCAAACAATCTTAAGATGGCTGCTCAGATTGTCTCCTAAATCATGTCTATAAATTGGAAACATCAGAGTGCCTATAAGACTTCACTGGGGAACACCGACTATCACTCCAGTTTTACCCTACCATTGTGCGTCAATTACTCCGAACTGTGACCTTCTTGAGAGCAAACAAATCGTACAACTAAAGCGACATGGCGTAGGAATGCAGTTTGAAGTCTCTTGTCAGGAACGGTTTCAAAAGCCTTTTGGATATCTAAAAACATGGAATCAATTTTGAAATTCTCTGTCGATAGTATTCATTACTTCGTCCGCGTGAAGAGCCTGTTTCGTTTCACAGAAACAATATTTGCTGAATCTGTGCTGACTAAGTGTCAGTGTACCGTTAACTTCGAGGTAATTCATGATATTCGAACACAGTATATGTTTTAAAATCCTACTGGAGACCGACAACAGTGATACTAGTTTGTAATTCAGCAGATCTGTTTCGTCTCTTGAGTACTGGCGTGACCTGTACGAGTTTCCAGTCTTTGGTGCTGATCTTTCGTCGAGCCAGCGGCTCTCTGTGATTGCTAAGTATGGACGAGCGGCTGTATGTGATTGTTAAGTATCGCTATTGTATCAGCGTTATCTGAGATGAACCTAATCGGTATGTAGTCTGAAACTCAGGCCTTTATTAAATTCGTTAAGATGGGTAGTCACACCGGTGGTATCTGCTTCTGAGTAACTTATGCTGGCAGCTGTTCTTGATTCGATTTCTGGGATAGGCACTTCGTCTTCTTTGGTGGAGAAATTTTAGAAAACTGTGTGAGCCGTGGCAAGCTTGCTTTGATGCCGTTTGTTCTTTGGTGGTTTGTCACAATCGAGTGGCGTCTTATTACTCCCTGAGTTACCACCATAACGAGTTTCTGACTTGCCTCCGTCAGTGGCAGCAGCAGTGCTTATCGATACTAGTACTGCTGTACCATCTTTGGTGTGACCGCTATATTTCCGTGTGGTGGTGTGTGTGCCAGTCAGTTGATTGGGACAGAGCAGCGAGGAATTCTCTGTGGCGCCAGGTCAGGCCGGGTCCACTGGCGGCATGCACGTGCGATCAGATTGTGGGGCACTAGGTATGAGAGCTACGAAGTTCATTGCCCACCGAACCTGGACACTCAAGTTGAGTGATCTCTTAACTTGTTATGAAACCTCAACTGCCGTGACATCTCTTTGTTTATCGTCGGTTGTTGCTTCCTGGGCCGTTCTGGCTGGCAGCAACGTATGGTGTGTTGGAGTCGGCGAAAGTTTGCAGCCGTCTTCCTGTGTGGTCTTTAACTCTTGAATTGGTTGTTACTTATCAGTGAAGTGAACCGGCGGTATTTTCTGCCTTGTGACCGTTAACGCCCCTGTTACCTGCCCTGGTCGCTAGCGTAGTTTTCTGGCAGTGTGGTTTTCCTCGCCGTGTTGATGCTGTCCGGGACAGCGCGTAGTTTGACAGCCTTTTAGTTGTTTGTTCATATTTTTTTTCATAAGAGTGGTTATTGTGCCATTGCTGTTTTTAGAAGCCAGTTTTGAAGATATAGTGTGGCTGGTATTTTCGTCCTCGGCTGATATTTTCCGTTGTCGTACCATTGGTCGGGGGGAATTGATTAGGTTGTTGGTCGGTCCTTGAGCCGTCCGTGGATCAGGTTGCCATCCGATTATTTAACCTTACTCTTGTCTGCCTGTCTCACCTCACCTTACGTTAGAGCTACCTCCTCAGCCCGACCCTTGGAACACTTCTGAGTTTTGGATTGTGATTTTCATTTTAGTCTGATGTACTGTGCGAGGCCTTCAGCCGTCTATTATTTTAGTCTGTTTAATTTTAAAATAAGGCCTTCAGCTGACTTAAATTAAAATTTATAGATTCATTTGTTAAAAACTAAATTTTGAAAGTTTGTTCTATCTGAAATTCTTGTTATCCAGGCCTTAAGCTCTGAGTTGTTCAGTGTCCGGTGAGTGGCCTTCAGCTAAGTATTTACGTGAAGTATTTTTGTTTTAAATGAGGCCTGTGTGTATTGTCTAAAGCAATTTTTATAACTTATATTAAGGCCTTCAGCCGTTCTTGTTTTGGGTGTGGTTCAAAAATGGTTCAAATGGCTCTGAGCACTATGGGACTCAACTGCTGAGGTCATTAGTCCCCTAGAACGTAGAACTAGTTAAACCTAACTAACCTAAGGACATCACAAACGTCCATGCCCGAGGCAGGATTCGAACCTGCGACCGTAGCGGTCTCGCGGTTCCAGACTGCAGCGCCTTTAACCGCACGGCCACTTCGGCCGGCTTTGGGTGTGGTTTTGGGCTTTCAGCCCAGGAGGTATCACAAGTTTTCTTAACTAGGACTTCAGCCGTATTGTTTTAATTATATCCTTTTAAGGCAATGTGTAATTAAATGGAAAATAAGTTTGTGTGTTTTGTGCAACTAACAGTAACTGATTACAGCCCCCTCCACAACCATAACCTGATCCGCTCTGTCCTGCGAAACCAGTAGGGCTATCATCGGTATATAACCATTGGTATCGGACAGTGGGGGTACTGATTGTGCCTTTTCGCCGGTGTACTTTCATGTGATTAGAATCTCTTTGGATTTCCCGTCACATTTCGTTTTGGAAGCTATTAAAAGCATCTGGCACTGATATCCAGACTAGATTTCGAACTTCAGTGAAACATAGCCAAGTCTGGAGATTACGCTTTCTTTTAAATTTTGCATGCTTCTTTCGTTACTTCTGCAACAGTATTCTGACCTACTTTGAGTACCATGGGGGATCAGTACAATAATTTATCAATTTATTTAGTATATATCTCTCACTTGCCTCAGATATCATTTGTTTGAATTTGAGCCACATATCATGGCTCTGAGCACTGTGGGACTTAACTTCTGAGGTCATCAGTCCCCTAGAACTTAAAACTACTTAAACCGAACTAACCTAAGGACATCACACACATCCATGCCCGAGGCAGGATTCGAACCTGCGACCGTAGCGGTCGGGTGGTTCCAGACTGTAGCGCGTAGAACCGCCCGGTCACACCGGCCGGCTTGCGGTCATCGATGTTCCCGTATCGCAAATAACATTAAGCTCATTCTAATTACTCAGTTCGTTTGATACGTAACCAGAGGATCTGCCAGAATATACAACCCTAGTTATTTACGTTCTGTTACACCCGACAGCCACACCGTTTGATGTGGTATTCTACGACGCTCAGCTTGTAATATGGCGGATTTGTCATTGTCAGGCTCAGCTCTGCTGTCCCGTTCACAAGCTTCTACAGTGCGGCGCATCATTAACTGATCATTGACATCTGCCAAGACTGCACTGATTTCGTCAGCGTATGGCTGTACAGATACTCTGTAGCTATACATTGTTACGCCCGCGAGAGTTCCATACAGAGTGGTCAAAACAGTCTGAAAAACTTGCAAGGCTTCTAAGTGTGTTGGAGGGTAGGGTGTGCTGGGAATTGTTAAGAAAATTCGAACATTGCGCCGTTTCTGAGTTAATTACAATTGAAGTCACCCAATCAGGCCATTGCGCGTTCAAATTCAAGCGACGCTCCAAAGACGGTGTCGCCAAACGTGTTCTTCCGTTGGTTTCCTAAAACTAAACCAAGGGCTTAGTAGTTTCGTACGCTGTCATCTACGTTATGAGAATAACTGACACTAATTGAATCTGGTGCGCCTCTTGAATTTGTGGGCACAATGCCTGATTGGCTGACTCAGACGCTAAGTAACTCGAAAACTGTACAACATACCGAATTTTTTTCTATATAATTCTGTCTCACTGTCAGCACAAACTACTCTGCAGCGAGGGGTAACAGCGCGGTCTGAGGCGCCTTGCCAGTTTTAGTTGGTTTAAGTTAGATTAAGTAGTGTGTATGCCTAGGTACCGATGACCTCAGCAGTTTGGTGCCATAGAAACTTACTTCCACCACCACAAACTACCCTGAAACGCCCTAAGAAGCTTTTCAGACTGTGCCCGGTCGTCCCGTATAACCGTTGTATCAACTGTTCTAGCGCTAAAGCAGATAGTGTAGTCAATAATGGACATCCTTGGCGGCGTCCTCGTCGTAAGAATGCTGTTGCCATGAGGGATTTGTTAACTTTAACTTTGGTGGTATTGTAGTACTAGCAGTACATAGCATAATTATCTAAAAAAAATTGTCGGTGATACCGCTTTTAATGACATATTTTTGTACACAGGAATGATCAACTGGATGTTATGAACTTATAAAGTCTAAGAATGCAGATAATACAGGGAAATTAGACTGACAGGGCATCGCTGATAGGACACAATATGTTTCCATTATATTCATCATACATCGACTGGAAATAAAATTATTTTCGTAATCACCTAAGACTACTTTACAATTTGTCTTAACTATGAATTGAGAATACGAGTGCAGAATTTAATATTGAGACACGTTACTTGGCGAAAGTTTTGTGTTTTCTTCGGAGAAAAAGTTGGCAACAAACCTTCGACTGTTTCGGTATTATCATATACCTGGTGTAAAGGCTTGAATGGTCAAGTAAGGACATGAATGCCTGGCACTGCCCTGTGGGAATACATATCCTGGAAATATCTTAAAACATGGTTCATTTATCTACTGTTGGGTGTCACACAAACGGTTCTGTGAGTCTGCTAGAGATTTTATGATGTGGTGCGCAATGAGACTCTTGTATGATATGCTATTACAAAGCCGTGACAAACTCACGCAGGAGGATCTCCAACAGGCAGTTTCTTCTGAAAACTGTTTTAACAGGCCGTTTTAACAAACGTTTAAATTCTGCTTACGAGTAGAATATCCTCCATTCCATACCATTCTAAATCTCGAAGGAAGAAGCGAGTCAAAATTATTGTTTATTTCTGTCTGCAATAAATCATTGTAAGTTGTTGAAACATGAGTGCCAAAGGTCTCGTACACTATAAACTATTTTCTTTAGTTTGCTTCCAAAAAGTATCACAGATGGAGTGCTCAGAAATGTGAAGTAGCATTTCAGGCTGTGCGTATACACGATAGGGTCTGCTTGCTGCATTGTTTATGCGTGAGGTGATCTTTACGCCACACGTCGGTGAATTTCTCATCTTTGACAAGGTTTTGCAATTCGGACTATGATTTAAGTCTGGTTCTTAATCATTCTTCTCTATAACACTGTTTAAATCTACAGCAATAACACTGGATGTTCGCGTCATTCTAATTTTCTGCCACATTGATTAATTATCTGTCGTACAAATGACATGATATTCCTCTTCCCGATGTAAGAAGAAGGCGATATTGCGTGGTACTCTTTGTCTCTACAAAACAGACGTATCCGCGGTCTTCCCTGAGTCATGTTTCTTCCAACTATGTCTGCAACTGCGGGAGGCATTATGTATGTCCATCCCTGTCTCATGTAAGTGATTATTGAATTCTGTTTGTTTCTTATGAATGATAAAATTTGTTGTTGCTATACAATACTTTTGTAGAACCTTGTTCACTTAATTACATTTTATAAGCATCAGATCACTGCATGCCAGGATCACGCTCTAAATCTTTCGGTACAGTACTTCTTCATTTCATGCTTCAGTATTAACTGCCTGGATGACACGATAGACCTCTCTTGCGGTTTTATTCCGGTCATGATATCGCTATTTTTTGTTGCGTTTCCGCCACAGTAACTATTTGATGTCGCTTTGGGTACGAACAGTGTTCTGTTGCGTGTTTAACGTTATTTGTGCTCGGGTGGTGTGGGTGGGTTTCTGATAAGGAAACAGTACCACAGACTTTGTCCAGAGACTGCGCTCGTTTCCTCTCTGGCAAAGGTCTCACAATTACGTTAATCATGTTTGTCTTCCTTACGGTGCGTTTACACCCGTGCGCCTTGCGGTTAGTCGCCATGCCGCTGTGCTTGCCCCACACGCAAGTAGAGGAAGATGTCTCCCCGTCTTGTGTGGGTAGACCGTTGCGCCTCCGTGCACGCAGTTCAGAGGCATGCGCTACGTGTCTCCTTGCCGTTTCGGTTGCGTGAGCCCAGTGCGAACGGAAAGTTGCATGGGTAGAAACGCGCCTTTAGAGTCATGTTTACTTTATTCCCTATGGGTTGTATTTCAGTTTGTATGGTAAGGAGAGGGCATGTCCCCTTTCAGACTGTGAATATAGCCTTTCATCTATATGGGGCGTCACCATTTCGTTCTGTTGTTTCGTCTGGGCAATAGGTTTTTTCGGTCTTGGTTGAGCTTCAACAGGTGTATCTGTTACCGGCAAAACCCTATTTCAGGATGAACTAGCTTCGCCTAGGTCAAACTCGTTCATCCTGTTACCGATAGGATAAAACAATTTAGCCTAGGTAGAATCGGCTTATCCCAGTTAGAATTTACATGCTTCAGGATAAACTGTGGTACGTCCTAGACTGAACCAATTTTGCCTAGTCGGAACGCATGTCGCTGCCTGTACGACTGCGGAATGTGCGAATCATCTGTGGCTCGCCCCTTGCGCCTCTCAACCGCTCTTCGCTCGTACTGTTCTTTGTTTTGAACGTCATTCTGTATCGACGAGTGTGCGTGTTAAGTTGCTGGTTGCGTTTAAAAGATTTTATTATATTACTAGTATAATTATTGTGAGCCGTTTCATCATGGATGAGCCATCGTGTAGTAGCCAAGCCAATCAAAAGCTGTCGGGTGAAAAGATTCTGGAGGAAATTTTGCAGAATGAAAAGAAAAAGTCGTCTCATTATAATGAGTTATCAGTAGACGAATATGCGGATTTGGTTAAACAAGTATAAGACGCGGACAAGTTGAAAAAAAAGAACATCATTACAAAAAAAACACTGAAATGGTTTGCTATTTTGAAAATTGATGTGAAAATACTCATTGCACGCTGTGAAGGGAATATAAAATACTTTGTTCCATATGATGAAGTTATTGATGTGATTGACGCAGCTCATGTAGCGGTGGGTCATGGTGGTCGTGATAAGATGTTAGCCGAGACATCAAAAAAATATGCCAGTATCACAAAGGAAATGATATGCCTCTATTTACCAATGTGTGATGTTTGTCAAAGGAAGACAAAAAGGAAAAGGGGGCTAGTTTCAGAGCCAATTCTCCATTCGGAAACGAATAGCAGATGCCAAGTCGATCTGAATGATTTCCAAACGCAACCAGAAGGGGTTTTAAAATTCATTATAATTTACCAAGACCATATCACAAAAGTTGTTCTCCTTCGTGCGTTAACATCAAAGAGTGCTGAAGAAGTGGTTTATCATTTGAATGACATATTCATAACTGTAGGGCCGCCGTGCATTCATTAATCTGGTAATTTCAGAGAATTGGTCAATAATGTTATAAGTGAACTCGTAAACCTTTGGTCAGAACTGAAAATTGTGCTTGGAAAACCAAGGCAAAGCCAAAGTCACAGTTCTGTTGAACGTGCCAAACAACACATTGAAAATATAAGTTCTTGGTTAAAGGACAACAATTCGACGAAGTGGTCGGAAGGATTAAGGTATGTCCATTTCATGAAAAATCGAGCTTACCTCTCCGGCGTCAAATAATCACCTTACAGAGCATTATTCGGAATCGAACCTAGAGTAGGACTTTCCACTTCCTCGTTGCCTCAAGAAATCAGAAATAATATTCGGGAAGAAGATGACCTAAAGGACATTGAAAATGCTAGAAAAATTGCGACAGAGAATTTAAAAAAAAAACAGGCTAAAGAATGAAAGCTTCCTCTGACAAATCCCATCCAAAAGCTGACATTGGAGACAATGTAACCATACATATTCCCGGTGTAGATAAAGGCAGAGGTGACCTTCGAAAAATAATTGGAGTATTACTTCAAAAGACTGATGAGGGCCTCTACAAAGTTGGCACCAAACATGGCGTACTTCAAAAACATTATAGCAGGTGCAATTTTATTAAAATTTGCCATAATTTTTTGTAATAACATATTAAATATTTGTTTTAACTTCTTTTTTATTTTTTAGAACTGATTTCGACGTCTGCATTCAGAAGTTTTTAGCTGTAGGAGATATTAACAAGGATATTGAAATACCTTTAAGGACTCCAGCCACAAAACATTCTGTCGGATCAGGGCAAGGCTTCGTGAATTGCAGTTGCATTAGAAACTTCACAACAAACAAATACAATTGTAAGAAAAACAAAGTACTATGAAATTCTAAGCGCCACCAAAGTAAGCCTTGCGAAAATAAGTAAATAAGCAAACTGCAGACAAGGTGATTTCTGTGGATGGATATATGTGAGCTGATCTAGTGATGGACGTGAAATTACTAATTAGTTAATAAATAACTTTAAAGAATGATATTGACTATTTTATTTCTAGTCCTTTATTCAGTTTACTTTGAAAAGCTCATGGAAGTTACAAAATAGGTGAAATTAGTTCAGACGAGGACGTACCAGTTTATTCTAAAGCATGTAAATTCTAACTAGGATAAACCGATTAGACCTAGGCTGACATGTTTCATCCTATCGGTAGCAGGATGAACGAGTTTGACCTAGGCGAACCTAGCTCATTCTAAAATCGGATTTGGCTGGTAACATATCCAATGACATTTTCTCGTTTGATACAGCTGATGCATAAGATGTCGTGGCAATATTTCTCTGTGGACTTCCTACTATGCTGATTTGCGGTAACTATATAGTTACAGTAGCTGATCACATTCTGCCCGCAGATGACCCGTCTGACAGCATAAGGTGCAAGTTCGTAGCCTCCGACGTATGTACCAAAAGCGCGGTATCTATAACACTTATACACGATGGGACACGTATCGCAAGATAGATTCTACATCTACATGGATACTCTGCAAATCACATTTAAGGTCCTGGCAGAGGGTTCATCGAACCACCTTCACAATTCTCTATTATTCCAGTCTAGTACAGCTCGCGGAAAGAATGAACACCTGCATCTTTCCGTACGAGCTCTGATTTCCCTTATTTTATCTTGGTGATTGTTCCTTCCTATTCCGCAGCTCGTGGTCGTGCGGTAGCGTTCTCGCTTCCCGCGCCCGGGTTCCCGGGTTCGATTCCCGGCGGGCTCAGGGATTTTCTCTGCCTCGTGATGACTGGGTGTTGTGCGATGTCCTTAGGTTAGTTAGGTTTAAATAGTTCTAAGTTGTAGGGGACTGATGACCATAGATGTTAAGTCCCATAGTGCTCAGAGCCATTTGAACAATTTTTTTTTGTTCCTCCCTATGTATGTCGATGTCAAAAAAATATGTTCGCATTCGGAGGAGAACGTTAGTGATTGGAATTTCGTGAGAAGATTCCGTCGCAATGAAACACGCCCTTCTTTTAATGATGTCCAGCCCAAATCCTGTATCATTTCTGTAACACTCTCTCCCATATTTCGCGATAATACAAAACGTGCTGCCTTTCTTTGAACTTTTTCGATGTACTCCGTCAGTCCTATCTGGTTAGGATCCCACACCGCGCAGCAGTATTTTAAAAGAGGACGGGCAAGCGTAGTGTAGGCAGTCTCCTTAGTAGGTCTGTTACATTTTGTAAGTGTCCTGCCAATAGAGCGCAGTCTTTGGTTAGCGTTTCCCACATTTTCTGTGTGTTCTAATTTAAATTGTTCGTTATTGTAATACCTAGGTATTCAGTTGAATTTATGGCTTTTAGGTTAGACTGATTTATCGTGTAACCAAAGTTTAAAGAGTTCCTTTTAGCACTCATGAGGGTGACCTCACACTTTTCGTTATTTAGGGTCAACTGTCACTTTTCGCACCATTCATTTATCTTTTCTAAATCGTTTTGCAGTTTGTTTTGGTCTTCTCATGACTTTATTAGTCAATAAACCACAACGTCATCTGCAAAAAACCAAAGACGGCTGCTCAGTTTGTCTCCCAAATCGTTTACATATACAGGGTGGTCCATTGACCGTGACCGCCCCAAATATATCTCGAAATAAGCGTCAAACGAAAAAACCACAAATGACGAAACTTGTCTAGCTTAAAGGGGGAAACCAGATGGCTCTATGGTTGGCCCACTAGATGGCGCTGCCATAGGTCAAACGGATATCAACTGCGTTTTTTTAAATAGGAACCCCCATTTTTTATTACATATCCGTGTAGTACGTAAAGAAATATGAATGTTTTGGTTGGACCACTTTTTTCGCTTTGTGATAGATGGCGCTGTAATAGTCACAAACATATGGCTCACAATTTTAGATGAACAGCTGGTAATAGGCAAGTTTTTTAAATTAAAATACAGAACGTAGGTACGTTTGAACATTTTATTTCGGTTGTTCCAATGTGATACATGTACCTTTGTCAACTTATCATTTCTGAGAACGCATGCTTGTTCAGCGTGATTACCTGTAAATACCACATTAGTGCAATAAATGCTCAAAATGATGTCCGTCAACCTCAATGCATTTGGCAATACGTGTAACGACATTCCTCTCAACAGCGAGTACTTCGCCTCCCGTAATGTTCGCACATGCATTGACAATGCGCTGACACATGTTGGCACGCGTTGTCCTTGGATCACGATAGCAAATATCCTTCAACTTTCCCCCCAGAAAGAAATCCGGTGATGTCAAATCCGGTGAACGTGTGGGCCATGGTATGGTGCTTCGGCAACCAATCCACGTGTCACGAAATATGCTATTCAATACCGCTTCCACCCCACGCGAGCTATGTGACGGACATCCATCATGTTGGAAGTACATTGCCATTCTGTCTGGCTGTGAAACATCTTGTAGTAACATCGGTAGAACATTACGTAGAAAATCAGCATACACTGCACCATTTAGATTGCCATCGATAAAATGGGGGCCAATTATCCTTCCTCCCATAATGCCGCACCATACACTAACTCGCCAAGGTCGCTGATGTTCCACTTGTCGCAGCCATCGTGGATTTTCCGTTGCCCAATAATGCATATTATGCCGGTTTACGCTACCGCTGTTGGCGAATGACGCTTCGTCGCTAAATAGAACGCGTGCAAAAAATCTGTAAAAATCTGTCATTGTCCCGTAATTTCTCTTGTGCTCAGTGGCAGAACTGTACACGACGTTCAAAGTCGTCCCCATGCAATTCCTGGTGCATAGAAATATGGTACGGGTGGAATCGATGTTGATGCAGCATTTTCAACACCGACGTTTTTGAGATTCCCGATTCTCGCGCAATTTGTCTGCTAGTGATGTGCGGATTAGCTGCGACAGCAGCTAAAACACCTACTTGGGCATCATCATTTGTTGCAGGTCGTGGTTGACGTTTCACATGTGGCTGAACACTTCCTGTTTCCTTAAATAACGTAACTACCCGGCGAACGGTCCGGACACTTGGATGATGTCGTCCAGGATACCGAGCAGCACGTATAGCACACGCCCGTTGGGCATTTTGATCACAATAGCCATACATCAACACGATATCGAACTCCTCCGCAATTGGTAAACGGTCCATTTTAACACGGGTGCCCGCATCTCGTGGTCGTGCGGTTGCGTTCTCGCTTCCCACGCCCGGGTTCCCGGGTTCGATTCCCTGCAGGGTCAGGGATTTTCTCTGCCTCGTGATGGCTGGGTGTTGTGTGCTGTCCTTAGGTTAGTTAGGTTTAAGTAGTTCTAAGTTCTAGGGGACTGATGGCCATAGATGTTAAGTCCCATAGTGCTCAGAGCCATTAACGCGGGTAATGTATCACGAAGCCAATAGCGTCCGCACTGGCGGAATTTTACTTGATACCACGTACTTATAAGTTGTGACTATTACAGCGCCATCTATCACAAAGCGAAAAAAGTGGTCCAACATTCATATATCTTTACGTACTACACGAATATGTAATAAAAAATGGGAGTTCCTACTTTTAAAAAAAACGCGATATCCAATTGACCTATAGACGAGTTTCGTCTTTGTAGTTTATTCGTTTGAAGCTTATTTCGTGAGATATTTTGCCCGGTCACTATCAATGGACCACCCTGTATAAGGAACAGAAAAGGGCCTATAACACTACCTTGGGGAACGCCAGAAATCACTTCTGTTTTACTTGATGACTTTCCGTCAGGTACTACGAACTGTGACCTCTCTGACAGGAAATCACAAATCCAGTCACATAACTGAGGTCATATTCCATAATCATGCAATTTTGCTACTAGCCGCTTGTGTGCTACAGTGTGAAAAGCCTTCCGGAAATCCAGAAACAAGGGATCGATCTTAAATCCCTTGTCAATAGCACTCAACACTTATTGTGAATAAAGAGATAGTTGTGTTTCACAGGAATTATCTTTCTAAACCCATGTTGACTGTGTGTCAATAGACCGTTTTCTTCGAGGTAATTCAGAATGTTCGAACACAATAGATGTTCAAAAATCCTGCTGCATATCGATGTTAACGATATGGGCTGTAATTTAGTGGATTACTCCTACTACCCTTCTTGAATATTGGTGTGACATGTGCAATTTACCAGTCTTTGGGTACGGATCTTTCGTCGAGCGAACGGTTGTGTATGATTGTTAAGTATGGAGCTAATGCATCAGCATACTCCGATAGGAACCTAATTGGTATACAGTCTGGACCAGAAGACTTCCTTTTAATAAGTGATTTAAGTTGCTTCACTACTCCGAGGATATTTACTATCAAACTTGTTATTTAGGAATCATTCTTTACAAACACCGCATTTTGTAAGACATGTTGGCAGCTGTTCTCGATTCGAATTCTGGAATATTTACTTCGTCTTCTTTTGTGAAGGCATTTCGGAAGGCTGTGTTTAGTAACTCTGCTTTGGCAGCACGGTCTTCGATAGTACCTCCATTGCTATCGAGCAGAGAAGTTGTTGATTGTTTCTTGCTGCTAACATACTTCACATACGACCAGAATCTCTTTGGATTTTCTGCGGGGTTTCAAGACAAAGTTTCGTTGTGGAAACTGTTATAGGCATCTCGCATTGAAGTCCGCGCTAAATTTCGAGCTTCTGTAAGTGATCGCCAATCTTGGGAATTTTGCGTCTGTTTATGGATCTAACTTCGTTAGGAATTTTAAAGTGAGCATTCGTGTTCCACTGCACCTGCCGAACTTGAAACTCTTTCCTACAATATTTCAGTACCAATTCGATGTGCGCATGTGGATTTTCAGAAGAAAAGTTCTAAACGTGGGAAGCACGCAAACCCAATCCCGCATCCGACACTATCCTTAATTAAGTCTCTCAAAAAGTTATTAAAACGTACCTCCTCTATTATGCAGAAGTATCAAACTTGTTATTTAGGAATCATTCTTTACAAACACCGCATTTTGTAAGACATCAAATTGTAACCCGATATATCTTCAGAGGTAAGACTAATAGTCGTGAGACCGCAGTCATTTATCTCTCTAATTCTCGGTTTGGTATTACCAAATGGAAATCAATCCTCAGCGTAGTCCTTCGAATGTATGAGTCTGTGATTGAAGTGCGTTACTTTCATGCTGTTGTCTAGAGTAGCTTTGCTCGCATCACCTGGCCCAGACACATACTCTATCCTTCCGCCGGCTGCTAAGGACTGAGTTCGGTGGAAACAACAGTACGCAGCTTGGTGTGCTCAGCCAAGAAATTTTGAGAGACTGCTAGAACTGATAAACGCTAAATGACAAATACCTGCGCTCCGTCGGCTTTCAGCTGGCGACCCGCAGCACGTCAGCCAGCGACGATGACCCTTAAGTCACAGACATGCACGTTTGTATAAAATTACATCTCAGGACACAGTAAGTCTTAAACCTATCCTGGATAACCAAAAACAACTGAAAAAGGCAGAGGAGGGAGATGAGTTGATGGACACAGTAGGACTGACGGAGATCACGAACCACGGAAGTTTTACTACTCCACAACCAGGCCGCGATAACCGCACGATGTCGACTGGCCCGGTTGTATTTGACTTGAGGCGGATGTTGTACCGAGGCGCATGGGGTGGGGTCACCACACGGATGACTTTCCCGATCGTGGAGCCGCTACTGTTGGGTAAGGTGATCCTCAGCTGCTATCACGAGGCTGACGTCACCCCATAAGTCTTTCCACCAAGGAAAATGCCCTGGCAGTAGCGAGAATTGAACCGAACTTCCGCATGAGAGTCACACACTGTGACTGCTCGGCTACGGAGGCGGACCAACTACAGCATAGTTAAACGAAGTAGTCAGAACTCACATACCTAAATTCTGACGAAGACAGTCGTTGCAGGACTTTAAGTAACTAATAATCCGATCTTTTGCAATTCGAGAAGCTGTAATGTGTTGGAAGTCAAATACGACATTCATGATACAAGTATTTGGCGACCAATGTTTCACTCTGAAACCAGTGTACAACAGATCATCGATAGTGGCATTACCAAATAGTGAAAGTCTTTGATATATAAGGGGTGATCAAAAAGTTTCCGTTCGAGGCCGTTGCTGCAGCTTATATACAATGTAACGCGACTCAATGATGACATATAAGCATCAGCACGTAGGCGAGAGGGTAATGTGGCCTTCATGTCTTTCCGATGTGTGTGCGGTAAATGCGAAAACGTGAACTATGGCGACGTTATTACCAGATGCGATCAAACAAAGCCAGCCAGCGTGGTGTTAATCTTTTCTTGGCTGTCGAAGGACAAACAACGGCGGACATCCCTCGGAGAATGAAGGATGTGTACGGCGCAGCATGTCTGTCGAAAACCATCACGACAAGGGGTGCTGTTGTCTTACTAACGCACGTCCCCACATCGCTAATGTCATAACGCAGAAGTGGGAGACACTCGAGCATGCGCGTGCTGTAGCCATTATCTCTCCACATGTCATTATCATGACTTGGATATTATAGATAGATATATATTCAGCGATCACAGGCCCTGCAGGCCACGTGCTGCTTCCACAAATTGCCTCTATTCCTTTCTGTTTTGTGCCCGTGTCTTCAGTTCTCATGGCTGCTAGGTCCTTCGCCAGGTCGTCCATCCAGCGCTGCCCTGGTCGTACAATGGGGCGTTTGTTGTTTGGTTTCCCCGCTAGTGCTATCTTCGCCTGTATTCCATCTGGCATGCGGGCTACCCATTGTATTCTTTTTCTTTGTGTTCTGTAGGATAGTTGGTTGTCGCATCAGAAGGTAGATTTCCTCGTTTACCTTCTCCTCCATTCTCCGTTATCTAAAACTGGTCCCCATATCTTCCTCATTACTCTTCTTTCAAATATTAATAGCTTTTCCGTTTCTTGATTAGTCATGCTCCATGTTTCTGAACCGTACATTACTGCTGGGCATGTAGCTGTGTTGTAGATTTTCATCTTAGTGTTCACTGAGATCAATTTAAAACCGAGCGTCTCTCTGAGGGAATGCATGCATTTCATTCCAACTGCTATTCTTTCCTTGGTATCCATTTTTATGTTATTGCCCGTGGTAAACCAAGATACCAAATATTTGAACTGGTGTACTCTCTTGAACCTCATGCCATCTGTCTCAAGAAATTCTTCTTGCTCTTGTCTCCTTCTTATTGCATGAACTCTGTTTTGTCTAGATTCACTGTGAGCCCTACCTTCTGTTCATAACAGTCCATTTTCTGGAACATTTCCTTCGACTCATGCTTTGATTCACTTAATAGTACTATGTCATCTGCATTTGCGAGACAATTGAAGTTACCGTCCATCTCTACTCCAGCCCACTCCTGTTGCCTACACTCTTTTATTACTTTCTCTAAGATGAAATTGAACAGAACACATGAGAGAGCATTCACTTGTCTGAGGCCTGTCTCAGTCTCAAATGTTTCTGATGTGGTTCCTCGGAAACGTACTGCTGCCTTTGACCCTTCCATACAAGCTTGCACCGTTCTCACTAACTTCTCTGGAATTCTGAATTCACACATTGCATTGCATAGGCTATTCCTGTAGATGCTGTCATATGAACGTTGAAAATCGACGAACAGGATGTGGATAACTTTATCATATTCCCAGTATTTTTCAAACAATTGTCTTAATGTGAAAATGTGATCTACTGTCGATCGGTTTTGTCGAAAGTCAGCTTGGTACTCCTGTATATTGTTCTCTATGAATGGTTGCAATTTTCTGAGGATAATGATGGACAGCACCTTATACGTTACATTCAACAAGCTGATTCCTCTGTAGTTACCGCATTCCATTTTGCTTCCGTTCTTGTATATTGGGCATATTATAGCCGATTTCCATTCTTATGGTTCTTATGGCAGTGCCTCCTTCTCCCATATCAACTGCATCAGTTTATGTATTTCTAAGGGTAAGCTCTCACCTCCCTCCTTGATTAATTCTGATGTTATTCTGAACACTCCTGGGGTTTTCTTGTTTCTGAGTCCTTTGACTGCGATCTTCACGTCTTCTTCACTTACTTCCCATTTTTCTTCATTTTTACTTTCCTCCGTAGTGTTTGCAGGTAATATCTCATCTTCGTCTGTGCGATTCAACAGTTCTGAAAAGTATTCTTTCCATCTTTCTACAATTCTTTCCTTGTCATTTATCAAGTTACCGTTCTTATCTCTAATGAAAAAATTTGGGCTCTCAAATCCACGTTTCCGATTTTTTATGTATTGGAAGAATTGCCCTGAGTTCTTGTTGTGGCTCTCTGCCTCAACTTATTCTACCAAACTGATTAGATATAGTCTCTCCTCTGCTCTTATGATTCGCTTTGTATCCCTTCTGATGTTGATAAAATGATTTCTTTTCTGCTAATTCTCCCTGTCAGCTAGCCACTTTTCCCTCATCTTCCTTCTCTTTCTGTAGCCTTCTGGCATGTCTCGTTGAACCATTTCCTCTTCTTCATTATCTTCTTTCTTCCCATTATATCCTCCGCTACACTTAGTACCGCGGACTTTACTTCTTTCCACCTTTCCTCCGCGTTCTTTCTTGGTTCCGGGGTCTCTAGGACATCAAAACAGATTTTGATTTGTATAGCATATTGTTCTTTAATGGCACTTTCTCGTAGTTTCTCAATATTCAAAGCAGGTTCTAGTGTCCCCTTCTTCTTATGCATGTAGGTGAACTACAGTTTAAGCCTGCACACAATGAGGAAGTGGTCTGACGCACAGTCGGCTCCTCTATACGACCTGACGTCCATGACTCTATGGCTATAGCGCTGGTCCACCAAGATGTGATCTATTTGGTTGGTTGTTCTTCCATCCGGTGAACACCATGTTACCTTATGTATTCTCTTGCGTTCGAAGCAAGTCGAACTTACTCTCAGGTTCTTTGAGATAGCTAAGTTGATCATCCTCTGACAATTCTCATTGGTCTCATCATGCAAACTGTGCCTTCCTGTAGTTGGTATGTAGAATTTTTCTTTTCCTGCTTTTCCATTAAAATGTCGCATCACTATCCTGATATTTCTAGTTGGTGTGCTCTCAATTGTTTGTTCTAGTTGGTTATAGAACTCATCCATTTCCTCATCTGTTTTATCCTCACTTGGGGCATGAACATTGATGAATGTGATGTCTGACACTTGGTTTCCAAGTACTATGTAGGATATTTTCTTGTTAACAGCTTTGAGTTCCTTCACCGAATTTGCTGCTTTGTTGCGTATTACAAAACCAGTACCGAATTCGTGTTTATCTGCACATCGCCGTAGAATTTCTGAGACCATAGTCAAATGGCTCGGAGCACTATGGGACTCAACTGCTGAGTTCATTAGTCCTCTAGAACTTAGAACTAGTTAAACCTAACTAACTTAAGGACATCACAAACATCCATGCCCGAGGCAGGATTCGAACCTGCGACCGTAGCGGTCTTGCGGTTCCAGACTGCAGCGCCTTTAACCACACGGCCACTTCGGCCGGCAGACCATAGTCGGGATAGTTCCTGGTCTATACAGGCTCTGAACATTCCAAGATCCAAAATTAAAATTTCTAAATCGTATGCCGTTTGTCCTTTGTAGTTTTGTATTCCACTGTATCCATTTACGTCCGAAGCAATTTTATTTTTCGTAACAAAGAGTTTTTTTACAGGATTGGGTTGTTAGCCCAATGCCCATTAGACACTTGACTCGCATTCGGGAGGACGACGGTTGAATCCCGCGTCCGGCCATCCTGATTTAGGTTTTCTGTGATTTCCCT
This sequence comes from Schistocerca serialis cubense, assembly GCF_023864345.2. Classification (NCBI taxonomy): domain Eukaryota; kingdom Metazoa; phylum Arthropoda; class Insecta; order Orthoptera; family Acrididae; genus Schistocerca; species Schistocerca serialis. The sequence goes on from NC_064638.1 coordinate 762,909,983, forward strand.
AAATCACTCCAGGCAAATGCGGGGATGGTTCCTTTGAAAGGGCACGGCCGACTTCCTTCACCATCCTTCTCCAATCCGATGAGACCGACGACCTCGCTGTGTGGTCTCCTTCCCAAAACAACCGAACCGAACCGAACCCAATGCCTAACCCTCCCCCTTTATGCGGGATTGGGACCGGCAGTGACTGTTGCAAGGCAACTGACCACAGGCGGAGTTATGACTTGAGGCCCTTAAAATAAGGTCTTGAAGGATCGACGATTCCCATCGGATGAGGATGTTCAGCAGACGGCTATGGACTCCTTCACGCAGTAAGACACACTGTTTTACCAAACGAGTACCTTCAATGTGGAGCGTCGGTAGGATGTCTGCCTCAATGTTCACGGCAGTTTGGCTTACCGATTCTGGACTGTACGCTCTTCGAACGGAAACTTCTTGATTGCCCCTTATAATATGAGATAAAGAAACGTCCGACCTCTACTTATCATGCATGTAGTATGCTAATAGATACTGTAAAACAGCGATGCCTGACAATGTAGTGTTAGTACTATGCACCGCTGAAGGAAGGAACGGTGACAGAGATTTTACAACGCTTGCTTGATTCATAGATTTCCGCTGCGGCCTATTGATGTGCTCCTACTTCTATCAACACAACATCCGGCGAAAGTGCTGCGAGGGATTTCCAGAGAAACGAGACCACGACCTAACACAAATGTAATCATGGCAATTCGCAGAAACGCAGGCGAGAGGAATCACTGCAGTTGAAGTTTTGAAATAAAGCTGCGCATTGCAACTCTGGCGGCGAATGGAAAAGATGAGCAGTGCCTCTATGAACACTGGTTGCAATAAGGACCGTCGTAGCGCAGTAACATCTTTCTCGTTTAATGTGCTTTGCTGCTTTCCCTTTGCTGCAACACAAAATACAAATATTTTCAAAATTTAAGAGACAAATATCTTGGCTTACAATAATAAACCACATGAAGACAAACTTATTTTCTTTGCATTATTAGAAAATTCTAAGGTCAAGTTGCCCATACGCTAATGCTTTTCTCTATTAAAGTAGGCTGGCGATCCTTTATTTCCTTCGTCCTTCTGTATCTTGCACATTATGTACTTATACTTCCACGTAGGTTTCCACCGCTATGACGAATTCTCCAGTATGGCTCATGAAAAACAAAGATCGTTTGTATAGCTATTGAGATTCACGAGTTTCGTTTTTAAAATGCAGCCGTCCTGTGACGGGAAACGACCAAACCCCTGCCACGTCATTCACGAAATCATCTGTTTACGGGAGTGCTGGCTGTCTATTTTGCGCACCTAACGGAGATTTTTCTGGCAAACTCCAGGGATTCTGTAAAATTAACGAATCAGGAAATACAAAAATCTCTCGATGTTGTTTCTTTATTTGGTGTCACATACCGAGCCTTTCCTGAAAAAGCACCTGCAATTTTTCAGCTTTGGGGACCCACAAACAAAATTAAATTTCTGCTACAAACCGTTTCTTACAACTGTACTGAGCACGAACTTTTTAAAAGGAATTTAGAGATAGAGACAGTTGATAACCATAGATCTATACAGGGTGAATCAAAAAGAATAATCCGATTTAAAAAAATTATAACTATTATATTATTTGAGATAGGTGCATGAACCATGTGCTGTTGGAAAGAGCAAACTCTCAAGTCGTACATGGTTCCCGCTAGGTAGAAGCAGTGTGCGCTCCCTCCAGTTCTAGTAAAAATGGGTCGGAACAACAGAAAGCGTATTGTGTTTGACGTGTTGCGCAGCATAACTATGTGGATCCTCCTGAAGCACAGGGCATTAGACAATGACATGAACAATTCCGAGAAACAGGTTGTTTATGTTAAGCCAAATGACCGGGCCGTCCCCGAGTGTCTGACACAGACGTCGAACGCATCCGCCATAGTTTCACAAGGAGTCTTCAGAAACCCGTTCGCTGTGCAGCTCGACAGTTCAAAATGCCCCCGATGTCCGTCTGGCATGTGTTTCATCGATGTTTACTCATGAAAGCACGCAAAATTCAGTTACTGCAATTTCTTCGTGAAGGTGGCAACAAAGTGTGGAGTTCTGTAATTTCGTTCTTGGCAAGATGGAGGATGGCAATTTTTTCCACATTTTGTATGTAGTGACGAGGCAACATTCCATTTAAACGGGAAGGTGAACCGTCGAATGTGAGAATATGGGGTACGGAACAACCACATGGAGTTGTACAACATGAGAGGGACCCTCCCAAATTTAATGTGTTTTGTGCAGTTTCACGGGAAAAGGTGTATGGTCTCTTTGTCTTTGATAATGACACTGTTACAGGAAGCACATATCTCGATGTGCTTCATTAATTAGTTATCACAGAGATGGAGACTGATTCAAACGACTTCATTTATCAACAGGATGGGGCACCACCACGCTGACATCTGGAAGTGTGGGAATTCTTAAATCAAAGGAATAATGAACGATGGATCGGTCACACTGGACCAAATGATTCAGCCTTACATTACTGGCCTCAAAGTTCACCGGACCTGACTGTACGCGATTATTTCATGTGATGGTTTATGAAAGACTCTGTGTATGTGCCTCCGTCACCAACAACAAAGAATGAACTGAGACATCGCATAACAGCAGCTGTGGAAGCTATGACTGAAGACGTGCTCGCTGTGGAAACAATCTGAATACCGCATTGACATATGCCATGTATCTCAAGTGGGGCATGTGGAACACCTATGAAAAGGTACGAAGAAAAAGCTTTTGCATTTTCCCGCTCAACAAAAAACAGAATTCGTTGTATATATTTATTAGTGACATAAATATAGACGTGCCAAATCGGTTGATTCTTTTTCATGCATCCTTACGTGCATACAGTAACATTAAAAATGTCGTCCAGGTGTTCGGATGCATATTTAGTGGCACATGTTTATAGAGATATTTTCAATGATGCAATCATTTTTAAAAACTAATAATAAAATGACTTTTTAATGAAAGCGAAAAAACTCGAAATGCAATGTATGTCTGAGGTGCTTAAGAAAACTAGAAAGCAAAAACCTAAAAACTGAAATATAATTCAGTAGCATCTTTTCAAAAATGTGGTATTGAGGAGATTTATTCTTCATTTTTTTGTAAGAAAGCTGAAAATGAAAACATGTGATATGACTATTGTATTGCTAGTTGCTACATCGAACAAAGCGCTCAGGAATCTTCTTAACATGGACTGAATATACGCTACTGTGATATAATTATTTTCGCAGGGACAATAAAATCACTGAAATGAAGGATTTTCTTTCTCAGGTAAAGGCCAGTGGGTACAAGCCTTTGAGAGATATTGGGCTATATCTTCTTTGGTAGAATGGTATTGGATCTTAAGAGAAGATCTTAAGAGAAGCGTTATCTGAAGTCTTTCCTTTGTTATAGTGGAAAATACGTTTGCGATAGATACACATTCAGGATTAAAGTGCTGGAGGTAACCTCTGAAAAAAGCTAATAATGGACTACAATGAGACTTTTTTATGTCACGATAAACGAGTGTGGGGCTGCTTCTACAGTTTCTGTGAAAGGCTTTTAATACGAAAGTACATTTGTTCTGTCAGAATTTATTATCAGTCTAAGTGTACCATAATTTTCACAAATTTAAAAACTTTCTAGAAAACAGAAAAAATGTGAAAAGCATCAATGTTCGTTAATATTAAGAAAAAAAATATTGCTGATGTCCACGATTTTTCCTGCAAAATATCACTACAGTTGTCAATTATGCAGCGAGACTTGCTCTTATGTGGAAACTGAAGCCACCATCAGCTATACACAAATGTGATAAACTATAACTTACGTTTATGATTAGGACAACTGTGAAGCTTTTCCTATAATCTCCGTTCAGCGCGACGCCCCTAGGCTAACTCACACAGCTGACAGTACAATACTTGGTGAAGGTACAGGAGGCCTTTAAAGGTGGCTAATGTGCACCTCATGTCTGATGATGACGGCTGGTGTGGTGTGATGGAAAGTCTCGATTTTTTCCCTTGTATTTGTTGCCACTGTGGGGACAATACACACTGCGGAGGAACGTCGAACACTATCGCTTGTGTTAATCTAAGCAAGTATCATGAATATTTGCGGATTTACGTCATCAAAAGTTTTTATTGGCACCCATATTATATACTTTTTATATTTATTTGATGAATACTGTTCCTGTGGATTGGCTGTTGCATATCTTAATTATGTGTGTCTTATTTATGTTTATCAAGTTTGCTTTTGTAAACTGGTGAGCATGTTCAATATATGTTATGTTCTTGGTGTGTTATTTATATGGTGTTCGCTGTGTGTTTTCTTTATGTATGTCTTTCCTAAAAGCTAGGCAGGTACAGTTCTACTGAATTGTTTACTTTTCTCCGAAAGAGATGACCATTTAAAGGCTACTAACAAAAGAGGTACACCGCTGACTTTGGAGCTGCTGGGGATACTTAACCGAAGCACAGGCATCCGTATTACGCACAATTAGGTCTGTCGTCAGAATACTATCTTCATAACAACCCATCGATGCATAAAAACATCTATAGCAATCTGCTGGGGAACCAGCAGCCGACAGCGAGGGAGTGAGGGGGAAGATCAGACTTCAACGTCCCGTCGACACACGGTCATTAGAGACAGAACACAAGCTCGGATTCGGAAAGAAAATATATGGACTGTGCCCTTTTTAAAGGAAACATTCTGGTATTTTCCTGGAGCGATTTGGGGAAATCATGAGAAACTTAAATCTGTATGGTCGGACTGAGATTTGAAGCGTCATTCTCCCGAATGTGAGTCCAGTGTGCTGACCACTGCGCCGCGTCGCTTGGTGCCAACAAAGAGGAACACCTTAGATCGATAAGAGAGTTCCCGTATTATACACAGGCTGCTGCCCAGGAACTTTTCAACTCTTACAGTCGGAAGTTTTGGCACCCTGTACGAAGATAGGAGGCCGTGGTCATACAGTGTTGTTCTTTAGCTGGATTGCTTACTGGACCTACCAATGAAAAAGACCATATGACAGGAAGTTCAGTGTTCTGGTGGACAGAGTGGGAGATGAGGGAAAAAGCTGACAAGCTAAGGCAGCGATGGACTGGATAGACAGAGAGACAACAGTCAGTGAGAGACCAGACAGGAAGTGAGCGATCGATCAGGGAGACGAGGACCCAGAGATGCCATAGAAGAAACCATTTTTTGTGCTTCTTCGCACACAATACTCTAGCTTTGCACCGAGCGAGGTGGCGCAGTGGTTAGCACACTGGACTCGCATTCGGGAGGACGACGGTTCAATCCCGTCTCCGGCCATCCTGATTTAGGTTTTCCGTGATTTCCCTAAATCGCTTCAGGCAAATGCCGGGATGGTTCCTTTGAAAGGACACGGCCGATTTCCTTCCACATCCTTCCCTCACCCGAGCTTGCGCTCCGTCTCTAATGACCTCGTTGTCGACGGGACGTTAAACAATAATCTCCTCCTCCTCTATCTTTGCTTTCTGGAGGCACGTTAGCCAGTTTTCGACTCATTTTTAGAATGAGTCAGATACCTGCATTCGTGCCAGTTCGTGTCATCCCGCTGTGACACGCTAATTTTGACACATTCCATGCGGAACAGACTTTCTTATGTTTAGGTTCTTGGCTCTTTAAGCATCCGACTGTCTTTTTGTATCTGATTTTAACTCAAAAATGTTACTCTGACACCACCAGACGTCAGTCGCAAGTAAGACAGCACTGCATCGGGTGCCAGACAGTGCTATACCCAGAAAGCGATTAGGTGGGGAGTGCCAAAGGAACGCCTAATTTAGCTTCCAGGGCGTCACCTGAAAGCCGCACAATATGAAACATGACGAGAGGTGATCGACACGACGCGCCGAGATTGCATCAGCCGCCCGAGCCGGCAAGTGGTGAGATGAAGTGATTAACTCCCTTCTGCTTGCCCAGTTATTGGCAAGCCCTGAGATTATATTTGTATTGCGGATATGTGAATAATATTAATCAAAGCTACTGATTCCCTGAATGATTCAATTTCTGGTTTCTGACAACTACATTTTCCCCCACACTGGGGCCAGCTTATTTGCATAGTAATCCACGAATCTATTCAATTTATTTACTATATTACGTGTTTTTATCATTTACTCTGCCAGTTCTGAAGGAGCACTGTGAATCCCCTATAGCCCATAGCTATGGACATGCGGCCATAATTAGATTCGATAATGGTGCATTGTATGTCACACGGAACAGAGCTCTCGTGTGAACAGTCCAGCAAAGTCAATGTCATAATGTGTCACCTGCCGTTTACATGGAATAGTTAGTGAAGCACCTCTACGTATCTTCTGCACTTCAGTTACTTAAAGTTGTGCAGATAAGATGAAGCTCAGTAGTCTTCGTGTTTCCAGATCTCCTGAGAAGACTTGCAGAAATACGTAATACGTCTGTGTATAATACTAACAGAGGAGGCAGTGTGGTGAAGGACATTTAACACTGAAGTTAAAACAAGGAATATTCACAAAATGTCAACCCTCAGTGTCTAAACTATATCTGAGGCTCTTGCGCTGTCATTTGATCAAACGACAAGACTGTGTAACGTCAGACATCCTGCTGTAACTGCTAAAGTTGTGTTTACAGGTCAGATATAAAACTCTATAAAGCTTGGTACTTCAGCAGAAAATCAAAACTCTGCATAGCAGCACATGAGAGCAAAAAAGTAGTTAGCAGCGGAGTTTTCAAGCATCTCAATACCAGAGAACTGATACACAAATGTCAAATAAATGGTGTTGCTGAAGTGAAGTACACAAACGAGTGAACGGTGGAATGAAAAAGGGTGATGTTACACTGACCCACACTTTTTAAAAGCCTAAAAATTTGCGGAGGACTGGGGTTACTTCTCTAAAAGTAAGGTCGTATCAATCCCATCAAATACGCATTGCTAACAATTTCTGTAGGTTATCTTCAGCTGCAAAGGCCAACAGCACAGTCGACCAGTATGGTATGTTGCAGTGCAGTGAAGTCTTAAATGAGGAGAAAGAAATATAATAGACAGAGGTAATAGACAGAGGTAACACAGAAAGTATTAGAGGCCACACCGCACCCAAAATTAGCAAAATCATTCGTAAAAACTGTCAGGTAACCTCAGCCGAGGAATATTAATGATTCTGCGCTAAGGGGCTGTGATACACACAGAAAGCACAATATCAGCGAACGAGGACAAACTGCAGTGGTCAAATTCGAAAGAGATGAATATCGCCTGTCAACTCTTGCACCCACTATCAGTTTCTAAGCAATTACTTCAACAGTACGCTTGGCTACAAGGCGTATACTACCACTAACAAAGCTGCTGAGAATGAAACACTTACAGTCTCAACATACTGCTTCCATATCATGTCCCTTTCGCGAGGTGTCGTACCTGATATGGAGTAGTCATCTTCGGTGTTCTCCAACCCTCACAGAGTCGCCTTAGTGCAGAGTGTCATTCCGGTAATCACTTCCCAAAATACCGACAGGATGGAACAGCATCTGAAAACAATTCGTCTTGACGGATACACAACACATCTGGCGCCTCACAGCAAATGAATGAACATTGTGCCACAGTCCAGGATCGTGTGAATATAATCAGGAATGCAATCCGTCCTCGCAGAGTATCCTTAGTGCAAAATGACATTCCGGTAATCACTTCCCAATATACTAACCGCACAGAACAGTGTCTCAAAGGAAGTCGTCTGGATGAATCCAGGGTACATCTGGTGCATTACAGCAAGATGAATGAACATTGTGTCACCATCCAGTATCGTGTGGATATAAATAGGAACAAAAGCCCTCCTAGCCAAAGGCCCTCCTAGCCACCGATCCACCCGTTCCGAAGTCTTGAGAGCACCTGCAGGAACTGACATTTGCGTAATGTTGTGATACAACCGGCTAGCTAGTAGGAGCGAGCGTGCGTTACCTCCGGCGGTTCAGTGTCGACAATCTGCAGAAAATTCTTCAGTCTTCTGGATAACGTAAACCAAATCCGACAAAATTATTAAAGAAACACGAAAACATACCACATACAGGCATAATCAGCAAATCAAGTATCCAGGAATGCCTTAAAGAAAAATAAGAGAACCTGACAGAACATCTCACATACACTGAGTGACGATTCAGCTACCCCAACCGATGTCGTACTATGGAACCCGCAATGTTACATCTGGTCTTCAAAAACCATGCTCGAGAACTTCGTGTTCTCCCACTCGCTACGCATAAACTATTAGTCCCACAGCAAAAAATGAACAGGGCGTATTTTGTAGGAAATTTAGCGTAATAAAATTTTTTACTGGGATACGTTTTCGCTACAGGCCATCGTTTTCGAGTTATTCAAGAAAACAGGTACAAAAGTTACTTTCAATTGCACCTCCATTCCTTCGCTCAGCCCCCAAGGCACTCCCTCCTACCACTATACAAAAATTTTCCAATGCAGTAATTATTTTCCACTTTAGACATTTTTATCTTCATTTACTGGCCCTGTTACACCACTGGCTTCGTTGGGTACTTACAAACTGTATAACTGTTGTCTGAGTAAATTTTCCTAACAATACTGTGAATATTAACAGCATGAAATAATTACATCTTTGTGTTGCTTGAGGCTTTCCCGACGGACATGTTGTATATATGGTTATCGGGCGAGACGTCGGATGCCATACTGAAAACACAATATTTCATCAGCGCAACTGGCCGACATCTTCAGGTGCAACGAACACACTGCTAAGGAAGGACCAGTCTTAGGCAGGAAGTTCGCATGCGTGGAGGCGCCAAATTCGATGGCCAATAGCGACGATATCAACCGATAGCTGGAAGGACAGCAACACCATCTACAGGATGAAGAACCAAAGACTTCGGCGCACGCTCGGAGGCTGCCGTTACTGCTCTGCGCTGCCATCGGCCACTTCAGAGACCTCTGTCGGAAGCCGCAAGCAAAAATGCGCGGCCGCGTAGGCGCGTGACTATCCTCCCGTTGTCAACAGAATATTTATGTTGCTGGCGAATCGTCATCCGTCGTATGACCAAAAGTACTCCTCTCTGCTCGATGCGACTTCAATATGGCCACTGCTGGATCACAAGCTGTACTGAGCTGAAAGTCCGCGTGTTTACAAGATTCGTCGAGCTACGTATTTCCACTGCTTCCTTAATAACACTGTCCCAGTACGAACAGAGGTGCATTTTAAGGCCACTTTTGTGAGTTTTTCTTGAATAACTTGAAAACCGTGGGATTTAGTGAAAACGTATCCCAGTACAACATTTAGCTACATTAAATTTCCTACAAAAATGTCCTATTGGCTTGGTTCAAATGGCTCTGAGCTCTATGGGACTCAACTGCTGAGGTCATTAGTCCCCTAGAACTTAGAACTAGTTAAACCTAACTAACCTAAGGACATCACAAACATCCATGCCCGAGGCAGGATTCGAACCTGCGACCGTAGCGGTCTTGCGGTTCCAGACTGCAGCGCCTTTAACCGCACGGCCACAAAAGGTCCTATTCTTTTTTCGTGTGTGTACGAGTAACAGTTTCAATATAGCCCGCAAGACAATTTGAAAATGTCATCGGTGGTCTATGAAGCCCAGAATCTGCCATTCTATTAATGTAAGGAAGCTGCCGAGAGCGGGAGTTCGAACAACAATTCCAATAAAGAGTAACTTTACAACTTTACCCACTTTACCATGGAGCAGAATTCAAAGTTCTCTGTTGCTCAAGGACAGTTACCTGAAACTGGCAGATTAAAATAGTATGGCGGACCGAGATTCGATCTTGAGACCTTTGCCTTCCTCGAACAACTGCTCCACCGATTGAGCTGTCAAAGCACGACTCTTGAGAGTTTTACTCCCGTCAGTATCGCGCTTTCTACCTTCTAAACTTCACGCAAGTTCTTCCGCTTATCTTGCAGGATCAGAACTCTAGGAAGAATTCCACAGATCAGTAAGGAGAGGGATCTTAGTATCTCTTTTGTAATCAGGGAAGAGCAGAACTTGACCAAGTCGATATCTCGGTGTTGATCTTACGAACTGGAGCATCTGGTAAACCACCGCCTTCTGTTGTATCTCGATTTCGACAACTTCATAGTCGCTCCCTTTGTCATACAACTATTAGTAACCTGATCCTTCTAGAGGCGGGTGTACAAGAAACTTCTTTACGCAAGCAATACCTCGAATGCAGAACCTCTATCCTGAGATCTACAATACAACTTGGAGGCGTAATATCGTTGGACCTCTACGTGAAAAGAGACTCTGATGACATTGCTGGGCTAGGAAGCATGTTAAACGTTGCCCTGTTTGGTGTCACCGTTAGTGGCTTCGATCGTGGGACCAATAGATACATTTCTAATTGAGAACTACTTCCGTCTGTTTTCCACCTCTTCCTAATCTGCACCGAGCGACTTGGGGCAGTGGTAGCACACTGGACTCGCATTCGGGAGGACTACGGTTCAATCCCACGTCCGGCCATCCTGATTTAGGTTTCCCGTGATTTCCCTAAATCGCTCCAGGCAAATGCTGGGAGGGTTCCTTTGAAAGGGCACGGCCGACTACATTCCCCATCCTTCCCTAATCCGATGAGACCGATGACCTCGCTGTCTGGTCTCTTCCCCCAAACAATCCAATCCAATCCAATCCAATCCTAATCTGCAACAATTGGACTTAACTAAACAGATTGGAGAAGTGGACTTTGCACACTGGTGTCAAATTTTCTGTACGAAAGACAACACGCACCCACCTTCGCCCTCTGTCATGTACGGTGAATTTACTCGATAACTACGTTGAAACAAACTTGCGTGGACGAGATATACGGTGAGGTTTCTCAGACTACTGTTTGACAATTAACTCCCTTCGATAGCGTTACTGTCAATCGAAGCACGATCGTTCAAAGCACTTTTCATTTCTTGTACCGATTGCGCATAAGAGCCAGGCTGGATTATTAAGCGTTATTTCAGTACGTCCATCACGTTTAAAGATCTTAGTCGCCATCTACCACTGATCGTGCCTATCTCTAATTGTCCCTCTTCTGATGAAGAAACTGTTTTGGTTGGCAGGAGAGCCAACACCGTGTTACTAGAGGAGGCCGAAAGACACGCGTTAGCTCACGCAGGCTGGCGTGAGGTCTGGAACAGGACAAGGAAATTAGAATTTAGAAAAACGGACGTAGCTGGTGGAATACTTAACTTTAATCCGTTAATGGTGAACGTCGGTCTTGACGGTACATGATTCAATATCAATAGTAACTAATAATGGCGCCTTGCTAGGTCGTAGCAAATGACGTAGCTGAAGGCTATGGTAAACTGTCGTCTCGGCAAATGAGAGCGTATTTTGTCAGTGAACCATCGTTAGCAAAGTCGGTTGTACAACTGGGGCGAGTGCTAGGAAGTCTCTCTAGACCTGCCGTGTGGCGGCGCTCGGTCTGCAATCACTGATAGTGGTGACACGCGGGTCCGACATATATTAACGGACCGCGGCCGATTTAAAGGCTACCACCTAGCAAGTATGGTGTCTGGCGGTGACACCACAGAAACAGCCTTTGCAGACACTAAACTGGTGTCTTTGTCTTGTAGCCTTTGTGACGAACGCCTACTACGATGCATCACAACTACCGCTTGTGCGTCGCACCATAAAGAACAAAATAAATGCCAACAGAGAGATACCTGAATCTTTACTAATCTGCTTACTTTTGGACCATCTGCAAGGTACAAATGCCTGACATATTTTGATGCGCTCTGGATTCTACACAGGGTGAAGAAAAAACGTCGTACTTGACGGTCGGCATGCGATTCCTCATCCCAGTTCAAAACAGAAGTGTATCTAGCAAAACCTAGTCCCGCCAAAAGTTTAATAGGAATTCAACGTAAAAGCGAGGCTCTGGTAACGCTGTAACTGTGTGCAGTGTGGTCAACGACAAGTAGCATGAACTCTGCACTGTGCCTGCGCTGCCTCGTAAATTCAGTGAGACAAGGCAGAGCCTTCAAGAACGGATATGAAGATTCATTGATGTTCGAGTCGCGTTGGCGCTGGCGCTGGCTCTAAGCTTTTTTCTCAGTTAAACATCAAATTGTATCTAGTTTACCCCCCCATACACTGTCTATTACCTTTGTTTAAACATTAACAGCCGGAGTGGCCGAGCGGTTAAAGGCGCTACAGTCTGGAACCGCACGACGGCTACGGTCGCAGGTTCGAATCCTGCCTCGGGCATGGATGTGTGTGATGTCCTTAGGTTAGGTTTAAGTAGTTCTAAGTTCTAGGGGACTTATGACCACAGCAGTTGAGTCCCATAGTGCTCAGAGCCATTTGAACCATTTAAACATTAACAGATAACAGGAACTTCTTACAGATGTAAACGATCATCGTCCATGACATAAATGAAGCCAATAGAAAGTAATAGTGGATACAGTAACATCGTCTATATCCAGTGAGGTACAAAGAACACAACAGGTTTGCTACACTAGACTGCACATTATGCTATGCACAATAATTCTGTTCTGTATGTTTGACATCCAGGCTTACCTTCACAGAGCCGGTATGTACACATATGAGCAACGTTCACTTTAGAGATATTCAATGTGACCACCTTACATTAGCAAACACTTTGCCGGTCCCTGGATCATACTCTACCGAACTCTACGCAACACGCCTATATCCACCACGCATCATGCACGTTACTTTTACATTGTGTACATCAATGGGTTGTGTACCACACACGTGTTCGTTTAAGCCCTCCCGCAAATAAAAGTGCAGTGGATGAAGGTGCGAAGACAGGCAGGCCAGAACATTGGAGCTCCACCACGAATCTTCCCCTGGAAACAGTTAATTATATAGTTACGCACATTCATTCCAATGTGTGGCGGTGCACCATCATGCTAGAACCACAGCTGTCGCCGAACAACATGTGGAACGTTTTCTAACGGTCGAGGCAAAAATTGCAAAGAAACGTACGATACAGGGCGCATTCAGGTTGTCAGCCAATAGGTGAGAGCCCTAAAGCACTCTTCATGGCAAAACATGTCAAAAAGCTATGTTCGTGGCTAACATATAGGTTGTGTCCCAACCAATACCACTTGGTGCAAAAGCTATTCACAGAACTGTAATCGTTGAATACGGTCTTCTGGCCGCGGTGTTGAGTTAACTTTTAATGATATCAATGCAGTTCTTCATCGTGCAACATTTCAACAACCAGTCTTTGAGATATGTCGAACTGCCTTGCATAATCACGGGTACTCCACCGGGGTGACTGACGAACGGTTTCAAGAATCGTGTCCTCTGTCTGTGGAGTACGCCTAGTCCTTGGACGACCTCCACTCATTACTTGTGGACGAAGACTGCCGATCTCCCGAAGACGTTGATCCAATCGACGAAAACCATACTTTTGGGATGGCGCGCTTGAGGGTACTGTGCAGCATACGCACGACCAGCACCAGCAGCAGTTTGGTTATCAGACGCACCCAGCACGTATTCATTGGTTGTGTACTCCATTGGGAATCCGCTGTACATGAATGGACCAGTTACGGTCGTGCACTGCGCGGTTAGCAGACATATGCATGCTATGTAATAAATGCCACTGTAATCTGATAGGCTTTTGTCATCTGACAAAATGATGTCCTGCTCATAAACGGAGGAGGAGGAGGAGATTAGTGTTTAACGTCCCGTCGACAACGAGGTCATTAGAGACGGAGCGCAAGCTCGGGTGTGGGAAGGATGGGGAAGGAAATCGGCCGTGCCCTTTCAAAGGAACCATCCCGGCATTTGCCTGAAGCGATTTTAGGGAAATCACGGAAAACCTAAATCAGGATGGCCGGAGACGGGATTGAACCGTCGTCCTCCCGAATGCGAGTCCAGTGTGCTAACCACTGCGCCACCTCGCTCGGTGGGCTCATAAACGGAGTGGACTAGTGAACGGACGTCTAAAAAATAAAAGAAAGCCTACCGAGGAATCGAAACATAGCTCCATGGCATAGCGGATGTGGTTTGATGTGCCAGCAGTGTACTCAGCTTTTTCATTATCGTTTTTTTCCAGGCCTCCATCCTCCCCTTCTAGCCAGTCCATACGCTCGCCAAAATTGCCCTCATTGGCCTGGATTCTCCACCGTTCAGAATTTTTTGTTCAGTACTGTTTGATTTTCATTTTCACACAGAGATAGTTTTCGATTTTGTTTTTCTTTGTTTTTATTAAATATTGATTAATTCTTGTTAGCATAAAGAAAATGAATGCTTATTCTTAATGATATTCAAAAAAATTAATATTCCTCTCAACTATTTGAAAATTCCTCGCAGAGGTATAACGTTAGCATCCATTGCCGATTAGGATGATCGGTGTTACCGTTACGCTGACATGGGGCATGGTGTACAGGATTTCTAGGTGCGTCCTCGTGTGATTTGTTACTGATTTGCTTTGCTTTTCCTCGCAAAGGCGGCCAATTGTTCAGCGTCCTTGTGAGCCAGTCCCCTCTTTTGTTTCCTTGAAGCACTGCCCCTTGGGGAGGTTTCAGCGTTTTCCATTGCCACGTTTGTTTCTTGCGCAGGGTCCTGTTCGCTGGCAGGTGGAGACTGGGTTTCCTTGTTGTTTTCTGGAGTCTGCTTCTGGCCTATAATCGGTTCTGGCGTTTATTCCGTCTGAACAGCTATAATCGGTTCTTATTCTTGACGCTTGGGTTGTGTTGTCACTGTCGAGACGCCAACGTCCCTAATCAATTCATTGTCGCGAGCAGTGTCATGCTGGACAACTTGAGGAGAGCGAGGCATGTCCATTTGTCCGGTGGCTTCCGCTGCATATGTTAAAGGCAACATTGGCATGGTCGGGGGGGGGGGGGGGGTCTCATAGATTGGCCGGCTGGTAGTTGGGCCACTCGGCATTGTATGCATTGCGAGCGGAAACGACCTGTAAGCTGCACGACGCGCAGGTTCTACGCTGCCCATCATATAGTACGATAGAGTGATAACTGCAAACATTGTGTAAATCTTCTCGCAGTTGTCTTTAACCACTCAAGACAGGAAACGTGTGATCAGAAGACCACTTCTGCAAAATTACTGATTATCTTCCCATAAGGATCGATCACCGAATTTATCTACTCAGCGGTTGTTTCAAAAGTTGCTGAAAGATACGAACAGTCCTAATTCAAAAACGTTCAAATGTGTGTGTGTATTCCTAAGGGAACAAACTGCTAAGGTCATCGGCCCCTAGACTTACACACTACTTAAACTAACTTATGCTAAAAACAACACACACACCCATGCCCTATGGAGGACTCGAACCTCCGACGGAAGGGGATACGCAATCAGTGACTTGGCGCCTCAAACAGCGCGGCCACTCCGCGCGGCCACTCCGCGCGGCCAGTCCTAATTCCATATCTAGCACTTTATGTTTGTACATAAATGTACCGC
The DNA here is from genome assembly GCF_023864345.2 of Schistocerca serialis cubense. Lineage (NCBI taxonomy): Eukaryota > Metazoa > Arthropoda > Insecta > Orthoptera > Acrididae > Schistocerca > Schistocerca serialis. Next base: position 762,925,370 of record NC_064638.1, read on the forward strand.
CACTAGATCCTACAATTACCTCATGCAGTTCCGGATTTTAACCTTTACACACACTACGCTGCTCGCAATTGAAAGATGAATGCCCAGCCGGCCGAAGTGGCCGTGCGGTTAAAGGCGCTGCAGTCTGGAACCGCAAGACCGCTACAGTCGCAGGTTCGAATCCTGCCTCGGGCATGGATGTTTGTGATGTCCTTAGGTTAGTTAGGTTTAACAAGTTCTAAGTTCTAGGGGACTAATGACATCAGCAGTTGAGTCCCATAGTGCTCAGAGCCATTTGAATCACTTTTTTTTGGGACGTGCAAGTCGTTTCTCCTTTTTCCAAATAATTTACTTTATTGATCACTTATTGTGCGACTGCACTTGCATGAGTATGTGAGACAATGGAATGTAACGCATCATGGTGATATCTAGAGAGGAAAAAATACGGTGAAGACGGAAACGACGGTTTGACTTCGAAAAGAACGGAACATTGCCTCCAGGAATTCCTTTTTGAGTTCTCGAAGCATCTCCGAAGCACTTGTGTTTTAGAAACTACGGGAAAAAATCTATCAGCCCGCCTCAGAATTTCTTCGATGTCTTCCCTCAATCCGACCTCGAGCAGCACTCAAGAATGGGTAGTATCAGCGTCCTCTATGCGGTCTCCTGTACAGGTGAACCACTCTGTCCTAAAATTCTCCCCATAGGCCGACGTCGATAATTCACCTTCTCACACGCTCGTTCCATGTCATATCGCTCTGCAGCGTTATGCCCAGATGTTTAAACGATTTGACTGTGTCAAACAGGGTACTACTAATACGGTGTCCGAATATTACAGGATTGTTCTTCTTACTCATCCGTATTAACTTACATTTTCCCACATTTAGAGCTACATGCCATTCATCACACCAACAAGAAATTTTATCCTCTAGCCGTGCCTCAATTTCGAACGAATTCGGTCTCTGAACGTTCTGGTGAAACACAAGTTTCAATGTGTTCTTTCTGTTTGGATGATTCATCTGTCCTTGTAATATGAGTCCATCAAGTGTTTCTAATAACGCAGCTAAGTAATGCAACCGGCGCTTTGACTTACCGCACGGAGCGCAACAGCCAGCAGTGCACAGCACACACCGCATGTCCGCTCACCACGGCCGCCAAACGCCGACTCTTAGTAGGTACAAGAGCTCGTAGCGTAATGCTTGGTGATACACGTTCCTCTCTAGACACGGATGCGCTGCACGATGTAACAGTGTTGCTAGTTCCTCGTTTTCATACATGTGTTTCCAAACTACAACCCATCTGATTTTGCTAGAGACACATTTGTCTTCAATCTGGATGAGGAATCGCACGTCGACGTCCACCACTGGGCAGTTTTTCTTCAGTCTGTATATTACAAACAAATAATCTGTCTAATCTGTCTGCTTGCCACGTGCATATAACACATTCTAGCGTGAATGCAATCGAATGAAAGAAATAAAAATCTTCTTTCTTGTTTATCGATTCTTCTGTCGCTTCTTGGTAGAACAATTTCATATCTGCTGTTGGAAAAAAACTGCCTTTAAGTTCTATCAATATTTATGTATTTTCAACCGGTATCAGACCAGGAAACGAATCACTGGCTTACACAACAGACACTAGTGTGGAGGAGACCAAACATTAGAAACAAAGACACAATCAACATAGACAGACTCTTTGGTCTTTACATTAGGTAACAAATATCAAATCTAGAGCTCATATTCGTGTCGTGATCGAAACACGTTCAATTACTGTCTTAAATTACAATTTACAAGTTGTTTAGTGTCAAACAAAATCCATACAAGAAAAATCACACAATATTGAAATAAGGGGTGGACGAAATGAAACCGGCTCAGAAATTATTTAGAATAAGACTGACGTGGTATGATTTTTATACGTTACAAAGCTAGTTTGGCGCCATGTTACTACGAAGTTTTGCATTGCAAACTTTGCTGGACGTTTTGTCAAAACATTTCCGGTCTTCGACTCATGCGCAAACAGCTCAGCATACATTTTCCCCGAACTGGGCCTCGCATAACACTCGACGACAAACACGGTCTGTTTTATCGTGAGCACCATTTTGCGTTGCATTTAACGGGTCACTAAACAAGTCTGCTCATTTCACTCACACAGACGTGTTGACACAGCAAAGTACAGGGGACAAAGCATGTCTGAGAGGCGCATGCGCAGACATGTGACAGAAACCGACTGGTGCGTCGAAATCACGGTTTCCATCATTTTCTGTAACGAGCAACTGTCCTGTACATTAAAAAGGCTCATTTCAGCGGCAGACTTATAAATGTTTTCTGGGTCACTTTTATTTTGCGCACCCTTCCTGAAATTGTATGAATTAAATAACTATAGGTGAAACGTGACGTATATTCACTTTCATAGTCATTAATGAAATGTATCACCGTGCGTCACAATCTTTTTCATTCAGTAGACGGCTCCAAAAGCTTTGGGTAGGAAAATGGGATGTGCAGCCGGCCGGGGTGGCCGAGCGGTTCTAGGCGCTACAGTCTGGAACCGCGCGACCGCTACTGTCGCAGGTTCGAATCCTGCCTCGGGCATGGATGTGTGTTATGTCCTTAGGTTAGTTAGGTTTAAGTAGTTCTACGTTCTAGGTGACTGATGACCTCAGCAGTTAAGTCCCATAGTGCTCAGAGCCATTTGAATCACTTTTTTTTTTGGGACGTGCAAGTCGTTTCTCCTTTTTCCAAATAATTTACTTTATTGATCTCTTATTGTGCGACTGCACTTGCATGAGTGTGTGGGACAATGGAATGTAACACATCATGGTGATATCTAGAGAGGAAAAAATACGGTGAAGGCGGAAACGACGGTTTGACTTTCCAATGGTAACGAAAACTTCTGTACACCGTACCTTACCTTGCTTTGAGCGTGACGAACACTCCCCTTGCGCCAGGAAGACGGCAAATTCTAACGTAAATCGCTCCCCTCCACCAGAGTTACTTAGAGAGTGAGAGAGGACCTTTGGATGAGGGAGACAGCAAAACACATAATTACGAAGATGAGAATCAATGGCGTGTTCAACTTATAACAATAATTCCTCCGCTCGACTCGGTAGAAAAAGCCGATTTTGGACTTGAGAAACGGGAAAGAAACAGAAAAGTACGCGTCGTGCACAGCTCTCGGTTGATGTGCTTCAAATCCACCGGTCACTTCTTCTCTCTCTACTAGTGGCTTAGAGCCGTTTTGGGAAAGACGATTAAAGTGAAGTTTCTCAAAGATAGAAGGGATCAGATTTTTAAGTCTGTAATGACTGAGATCGTTCAAAATCTAATCAGTTTTACTCTCTCATTTTGAAAGCGAAGGTAGCACTCGTGAAAGTATGGAGATGCCGGATAGCTAAATACAGATTCAGATGACGATAACAAATCTTACGTCAGGTGGAAATGATTTTACAAAGGGCTATTCCGGAAGTAAGATACGATGGGTCACGGAATCGTAACCACAAGGAAAATCAAAAATGTTTTATTTGCAACAGTTAGCTACACCTTCCAGCTACTTCTCTACATAGTCGATATTCCGAGTTAGACATTTGCCGTAGCGTTGTACCAACTTTCCAATACCGTCGTCGTGGAAGGCACCCGCCTGCACTTTCCGCCAATTCTCTACGATGGTCTACCGGCTCGTTGTCTGTGCCAATATGTTGTCATTTTTAGCCAGCGGACATGTGAGCAGAGATGAAACTTAGGGTAAGCTAATTACGAGCTGTGTAGCGGTGATCGAAAACGCTGCAGGACAATCTTCATTGCTCCTGCAGAGTGCGGCCTAGAATGTCAAATGGTTCAAATGGCTCTGAGCACTATGGGACTTAACAACATCTATGGTCATCGGTCCCCTAGAACTCAGAACTGCTTCAGGACATGAAACAACACCCAGTCATAACGAGGCAGAGAAAATCCCTGACCCCGCCGGGAATCGAACCCGGGCGCGGGAAGCGAGAACGCTACAGCACGACCACGAGCTGCGGACTAGAATGTCATGAATACGAAAACCCATGACAGTTATGTTATTTGGGTTGCATGACATTAGGCGAAATCTCTCACCAGACCCTCATACTTGACGGAAGACACTATTTTCTTGGCATCTTTAAGTGCTCACTATGCACTCAGAACTGAAAATAGCTACGTGACGCCATCAAGAGGGATTCTAGAGACACTGCCCAACACACCTGTGCAAAGGTTCAGTAGATTTACACTGTTGTTTCCGAACGGCCTTAGTAGCTGGTCTCTCAAATTCAACGAATTTTGATTTCCCCCACTCGTAAGTAGCGCGGAATGACTTGAGTTACGCGGGCAGACGGAGAGTGGCTTTTACATGGAGTGTGGAGTTAGGGGCGAGCGGCCAGATGAAGGAGGCGGTACTACGGCTATTTGTCGTGGTGAATGTGCCTTCACGAACGGGTAAAGTCTTCCGTAGTTCTCAGGGAGAGGGTATTTGGGTCATAACTGGTCGCGAGACGCCGCTTTCGAGTTTTGCATATCTGCTTCGGTAAAATGTTGGATGAAATCGTGGTGTTGTTACGACTCAAACTATAGCGGGGTTCAGCAGAAGCATTACTGCATATCCGTCGCGCCGGTGTCCTCCACTCTGTCATTGGTGATTGAAGTTGTAGTCGGTACGTAGCAGAGAAGCATGATTCTCGGGTATGTCTGCAAGTTATATGGGAGGACCACCATTTCCGCCTCCCAAACGAAAGATTTCCTCCCCACTTGAGTGTAATTTCACATCTTTAGCCGGCCGATGTGGTTGAGCGGTTCTAGGCGCTTCAGTCTGGAACTGCGCGACCGCTACGGTCGCAGGTTCGAATCCTGCCTCGGGCATGGATGGGTGTGATGTCATTAGGTTAGTTAGGTTTAACTAGTTCTAAGTTCTAGGGGACTGATGACCTCAGATGTTAAGTCCCATAGTGCTCAGAGCCATTTTTTTTTCACATCTTTACAGAAGCACAACTTACGGGGAGCACAACTTGCTGTGTAACGGTTCACTAATCATTCGTTATCTGTGACCTTGTTCATGTCTTATGAAATAAAAACTATTAATGACACTACGACAATTCGGCATTCTCCAGTCCAAGCCATCTTCCACCACCTGCGCTCGAATAGAAGCGTGCATTGCGCGGGATTTCGATGTTTACTAGCTCGGCAGCGATTTAATAGCTCATTCTAATTTCTAAAGCGGCAGGGACGGAAGCATCCACAAGTTAATATTCCATTCAGGATATCCATAGGAAACTACCTTTAAATCTATTAATTGCTTCATAGAATATTTTCAGTTTAGTATTCCTTGTGGGATGGACATTAAAGGTAGAGCAGTAGGTTCTCAAAGTTATAAAAAAAAACAATCTAAGATATAATGACAATTATATAGTAAATATACTGTAGAGAAAAATATGATACTTGGGACTGAGATCAGGAAGTGCGTGGCTGACTGTGTGGACCATGTAAAGCTTAAGAATGGGGATGTACTCAGCTGTGAATGATTATTTAGAACGTGCTGTGAGTTTTGTGCTAAATGCTTATTCACTTGAACTGTTTCTAGTAAGTAAATTAATATTTGATATACAATGCACATTATATAGAGATATAGTTGCCAAACCATAGTAAAAGATAATATCTGTGGCGTTCAATCCGCGAATGGGCATTCGGTCTGGCTGCTGGCAGAGAGTAGACCTCCATTCACTGCGGCACTAGGAGCAGCAGGGTGGCGACTCCCTCAATCTGGTCGCCTTCTTCTCTGGGAAAAGCAGACCGAGTGGACCTGGGGCTATCCTCAACGAGGAAAAACTCCCACTGCTAACTGTATTTGAACCTGGAGGCACCCAGGGCCAAAGTCTAATGCTTTGTCCAATAGATCATGACGGACCAAACACACACCAGAGCATAAAATACGAAAAAGTTTAGATTTTGTCGTCCTATCATCAAAATCTATTGATCAAAACACAGTGAAGAACTTAGCGAAGAAAGTTACTCCAAACAACATTACTGATGTGGAAGTAGATAAAGGCAATGCAGTTGTTTGTTCTATGAACACATGTGATAACGCAGGGAAAGTGTAAAGCGTAATATCTGAGTAGTATCTAGCTACGTATTTGATCAAAAGAAACCCAGTTTCTACTAAACTGTATGGACTTCCTAAACTACATAAACACGGGTGACCTACACAACTTGTGTCAACCTATTCAGCGCCAAACTATAAAGAAATTCAACTTTTGTATCAAAACCAATACAAAATTTCAATGCAGTTTCGGTATCGCAAATTCAGTGGACCTCTTACAAAATAAAAGATTTTCCTATCCCATAACTTTCCTATCACATAGAGATGTGATCTTTGATGTTAGCAGTTTATTTTTAAGCATACCAGCTAGGGAATATCTCTTTAAAAAATACTGTGCAGAGTTGGTTTCAACTCTGTACAAGAAATCCGTGCTTCAAAATTATTTTTCATTCCAAGGAACTCTCCATAGAGAGTTACATGGCTTGGCAACGGGCTCTCCACTCAGCCCTCGTTTACATGAAATCATCATTGATCATTTTGAAAAGGTGTTCCTATACAAAAACCTCTAAGTGTTAAACGTTAAATATTGTCTTGCATGCGTAGACTCCGTACTGTGTCTGAGGACTAGTACTTCCAGAAAGCTCAACATACTCCTGAAAAATCTAAACTCACAATATAAAAGCATGTGGCTCATGATGGAACTTGGTGAAAAATCCATAAACTTCTGAGATGTTGTCATATACGTCAGTACAAATGTACACTGTTTCAAACTTCACAGAAAGTCAACAACCACATTCACTGTAATGCCTTCGTGTTAACAACAACCAATAGTAAAGAAGCGCACTGCCTTCGATTCTTTAGTGCACTGTCTCACATCCACACGAGTGTCGATACAGGATTTCCAAATAGACGCAGACAGTATTAAATTCATTGTAGCTAATATGGGTACAAGCCTGACCTAGCTGACAACATTCTACTGAAGAAACAATGACAAATGTTGACACAGATTTATGGCCCCTGTGCACTAACAGCAATACCTAAAATCAAATTGATTACTATCCCACATTTACGAATATTATGCCAGATTCGCTAAAACTATCAAACCTAACAGCTATTAAACTACATTTTATGTAAGAGGCAGGACAGCTCACATGTTATCCAAGGGTACAACAGATCTATTATGTAATAGTAGCGCTAATCCAAATCCCTGAATAGTAGCCTTCGTAAGGTTGGCAGTGTGGGGGCGGGCGTCACCCTGCAATAGGAAGATTTCTTCCGACAGCAGTCCTGGGCATTTCGACATTATAGCACTTTAGATTTTCAGCAAAGTGTTTTCACAGCGCTGAACGTTGATTGTGGTTACACGCTATAGGAACTCGAAGAGCAGAGGGCCCCTGCAGTCGAGCTTTGGATTCCTCTGGCGGAAAAGATGTGGAATGTTTCCATTGTTGGCTATGCCATTTGCCATCGGGCTGTCGGAATGCTGTCTGACGGAATCATCCTATAGCACGACAGCGCCCGCCCCTGGCTGCCATTTGGATGAAGGCTACACTTCGGCAGTTTGGTTAGGAAACACTGCAACATCCTCCTACAGCCCGTATCTTTTACCGTTTGATTTTCGCATCGTTGGAGACCTGAAGAAAGACATATGTGGACATTGGTTTCAGTCGAACGTGGAAGTGGAAGAGTGGGCGCGGTTTTGGAACCGTCAGCAGCCGACCGCGTTCTCCGAAACATGAATTGATCGTCTCGTCTCCCAGTGGGGTATATGTCGGAACACGTGTGGTGATTGCTTTTGAATGGAACCATTTCACTGTCGCGTTGGGGCGGGTGTTCGGTTTGCATTTGACTGCACCTCATAAATGGTCAATTACAACTTGGTATATCACCATTCTTAAGATTTAGTCGCACACTCCCCAATTATCAATTCATCCCCACAAACTTGTACCACAATGTAATTGTCATAATACCATACTTAGTATTACATTTATACAATTGTCATATATTTTAATTTCTGTGGTTTCGTTGAGTACTGTGCTTAGTACCATCCATCCTATAAACTGTCATTTAACAAATTTGGTACATGTCACGAATGTGATGATGTACAATTTGACATTTCTCACTTAACCTCGCCAACAAAGAGTTTGTATGTGTTGATAGTACTTTTGTTTCTAATGTTTGCTTTCCTGCGTAGCAGTGTCCATTGTGGTTGCAGTCAGTCTTTTGCGTCAATGGGCCAAGAAGCCGAAAACAGTTTCGAAATAAAGACATAGTAGTAAAAGACAAACGGAAGTTGCCTATTTTACAGCCTTAATTCTTCTCCTCTAACGCTAAATAGATATTGTAAACAAAGTATCTGTGAAACCACTGCTGCGAGTCCCTCTGTACTATTAAGTGCTGAAGAATCTGCCTCTGTTACAAAGATCCCTTTCCCTGTGTTCGGTAACACGAGGGTTGTCCAGAAAGTAACAAGCCGCATTTTTTTCTTCAACAAATCTTTATTGAGTATAATGAGAATTACACACGTGAAAGAATGGTGTTTTATCTACACGTCCTATTTTTGCACGTGATTTCCATGTCATTTTATGGCATTCCTCCAGCGCGAAGCAAGGGCGTGTATGCCCTGTCGTTACCAATCCTTGTTCCGTTGGCGAAGCCATTGCTTCACTGTGTGAATCATCTCTTCATCGTTCTCAAAATTTCTTCCACGAATGGCATCCTTTAATGGCCTAAGCAAGGGGAAGTCCTAAGGGGCTAGGTCAGGGCTGTAGGGTGGATGTGGTAACACTGTCCAATGCTGTTTTGCGATGTTTTTAACAGTCCTCAGACTTGTGTGGGGCCGAGCGTTGTCGTGTTTCAAACATCTCCTGCGTTGCTGTGGCGACGAAATCGCTGCAAGCACGTCTTTAGTTTTTTTAATGTGTTGATATATGCTTCTGAATTAATGCTACCGCCTTTTGGCATCACATCAGTAAGAATCACACCTTCACAGTCCCAGAATACAGTGGCCATGACGTTACTGGAGGCAGCAGTTGCTTTGAATTCTTGCTTTTGTGGGGAGTGAGAATGGCGCCATTCCATCGACTCTCATTTTGTTTCGGGCTGAAAATGGTGAACCCAGGTTTCATCACCTGTCACAATCCGGGACAAGAAGGCCTCTCCCTCAGCTTCAAAACGTTGAAAGAAATCAAGACAAATAGTTTTTATTGTGTGATTTGTGATGCACCGTTAGACACTGCGGGATCCATCTTGCACATATTTTTTATATTCTTTGCTGATTGGCAGATGCAGCGCCAACTGCCGAGTCGTAATGCGCCTGTCCTCGCGATTGGCATCAGGTCGCTGCAACATATGAGGTGTGACAGCTTGCGTGGTCTCCAGACCGCTGTAAATCGTGGAGCTCCGCCGAACCGCCTTCTGATGACCTCACCCTCCGTGCCCAGCGACTAACTGTACTTATGTCGTCAGTAGATGCCCTATAGACTTTGCACAAGTGTTTGTGAATATCCCCTAAAATTTATTTCTCTGCAGCGAGAAATTCAATGACGGCGACACTATCCTGCAGCTACGCTTATCTTGTAAACCGCTATGACAGATGTTTAAACAAACACTGAAACTGTGTAAACACAGAGAAACATCTAATGAATTAAGTGAAAAATGTTTTTTGAGAAAAATATCCGATGGTTTAATTATAACAGTAAATGTCGTGACTGACTGAGTCATCATTGCCCAGCCTTATCTAAAAACGATAGAAACTTGAATTTTCGAACGGGTGTTGACCTTTTACTGTAGGCAATTTTTAACAATGGATTTTTCGGAATTCCACACCTAAGGTTGTGATATAGGAGTCGAACGGTTTTTTGAAAATATGTCGCCATTAAGGCAATTTGAAGCTAGAACAGCGAAAACTGGGATTTGGTTTATCGCTCAGAAACAAAGAAATTCGTGTTTTAGCAATTTTGGAAATTTAACCTGTATAGGTGTGAAATTAAAATAATCGTTATTGAAGTGCTGCTAAAGGATTTTTACAGCTAGATCTACGAAAATTGCAATTTAAATTCTCTGTTAGAAATTTTAAAAAAATTGTTTCAGTATTTCTGAAAAATAGAATCCCTGACGGCGTGAAACAGGAGACGAAAGTTTTTACGCAAACATTTCTTCATACAAGCATTATTGAACCTAAATCAGTGAAAATTTTATTTGGTTTCTCAGTTAGAAATAAAAAATAACATGTTTCAGTGTTTTTGGAAATTCGATAACTAAGGGGTGGATCAGGGCCTAACTGATTTACTGATTCATCATTGCCCAGCCCAAACCACGGATGATTGAAACCTGAGATTTGGAGAGGGTGTTGATATTCTGCTGGAGGCACTGTTTAGTAAGGGAGTGTTCGAAATTCTTCCCCTAAGGCGGTGAAGGTGGCCTGTAAATGCTTTTTCAAAAATCTCGCTAATAAGGCAGCTCTGAAGCTATAACTACGAAAATTGGTATTTGCTTTATTGGTCAGAAATTATATACTTGTATGTGCTTCGGCAGTTTTGGCAATTCAATCTCTAAGAAGATAAAATAGTGCTCGAAATTTTTTATTTTTTAAAGTTAAATCTTTACAAGTATTAAAAAAGGGATTTTTAAAGCTTCATATGTGAAAATTGGCATTTGACTTCTCAATTAGAAATAAAAAGTACGTATTTCAGTGTTTTTGAAATTCGGTCCATCAGGGAGTAAAATAAAGGATGAAAGCTTTCCTGGAAATGCTTCAATACTAAATAATTTTTGAAACTAAATCTCTGAATATTTGTATTTGTTTGTTGGTCAGAAATAATTTTTAAAAATTCGTGTTTAAGTGATTCTTGGAAATTCAACAACTAAGAGGGTGAAACAGGGATTGAAAATTTTTACGATAATATCTCGTAATATTAGTATATTTTTAAAGCTAAATCTAAAAAAATTGATATTTGACTTCTTGGTTAGAAATAAAGAAGTATGTGCTAAGGGATGAAAGTTGCTGTGGATATACCACTACAGGATTAACGAAGAACTCTGACTTCAGTTACAATAATCGCATTTTGGTCAGAAGTACAATCGGAAAAAAAATATATTTCTACTGCCATAATTAGCATGAAAAGTTTAGAAGATGTTGCAGACAGTATAAAAATTCGATTAAGGGAAAAATATCTGTGCTGTCCGTACAGTTTAGGCGAGAGAATTAGCGGGCGTTAAGCTGGTATTTTATATCAAATCCGATCTTACTTTCCGAACAACCCTCGTATTTTATGTTTGTTGAAGCCACCTTAAATAAGTGTCTCAGGTCCTGAACGCTGATTAAATTGTCACCAAATAGATCCTATACTTATGGCAGTATTGTAATGGTTGCTGTTGGACTGAATTACCACGGATTCAAATTGAATTCGCCGGTGGTGGTAAGTGGAGTACCATTTTCGTAGCTCGTTGTGGCCAGGCTCGTTTGTATTCAATCACGCTGTTCCATTTTCGAAGAGAACACGAAAATAGGGCCACCCTTTCTCTGCGAGCGAGCTCCGTCTTTCAGACCTCTCAGGCAAATCAATGTGCTCGGATTTCGGCGAAGGACCGGTGCACTGCTCCGCGCCAGAGGAACGCATTTTTCGCGGCCCGTTGAGCCTGCCCTCGTCCTCACCCCTCGCCCCTTCCCCTGGCGCGGGCTTCCCTGTCGACTACTGGAGTGGCCGCCACCCCCACTCCCAGCCCACCCCCGCAGCCGCCTATCCATCACACTCGGCCAGACGCCGCCCCGCAGCCAAGGGTTCTCTGGTCCATTATGCGGCGAACCACCGGCGCTGCGGAATGCCGAATCGGTCTGAGATGCACTTTCTATGCATTCAGATATCCTTTCATTCTCATCCGTCATATGATTAATTTATGCTAAAGACTTCTTCAAATAGTGATGGCTGAGAGAATAGAGAAAACTGATCATCCATTAATTGAAATACTTAGCGTTGCGAAAAGATTTGAGCATTTCAATGCAATTCTGCAGAAGACATAAAACATTTAGGATTCTCAAGTTTAATCTGTTGATACAAACGGCTTAGTCATATTAATGTGATCACCGTCTATGCCAGACGTCAACAGACAAAAGAAACACTCATTGACGGCAGGTTGTAGCACCAGCAGCGGACGCATATAAAACACGTCGGGGGAAAAGGGGGGGGGGGGGGGGGGTCCGTCGGGGACGAGCCAAAAGAATGCAGTCATTGTCGTAATGCGGAAATGAAGTGATTTATATGATTTCCGGAAGAACATGGCCATAGACTTCGGGCCAAGGGTGGAAGCATTTCTGAAACGGCAAAGTCTGTAAAGTTTTTTTTGTTACCGTGGTTAAAGTATAGAGTGCATGGCAAAATGGCGCTATCCTAAGGCGGCGCTGAGGCAACAGGGGTGAACGGTGGCTGCGGAGATGGGTACAGGCGAATAGACGTGCAACCGTTGAGCAAATGAGCGCACAGATCAACAAACAAATGGTTCAAATGGCTCTGAGCACCATGGGACTTAACTTCTGGGGTCATCAGTCCCCTAGAACTTAGAACTACTTAAACCTAACTAACGTAAGCAAATCACACACATTCATGCCCGAGGCAGGATTCGAACCTCCGACCATAACGGTCGCGCAGTTCCAGACTGTAGCGCCTAGAACCGCTATGTTACCTCGGCCGGGGCACAGATCAACAGATGAACTAAAGGGTTACCAATAGTGTTCCCTCAGTTTCATGGTATATATGTATTAGCCATACGCTAAATAAATAAATAAAATAAATAGTTTCCTCAATGACTATTCACCGAACGTTGCTGCGTATGGACTTCTAAAGCAGGCACCTGGCTCATGCACCCATGCCGGTTGCTCTTGATTGACGACGAAGGCTGGAATTTGCACGCCAATATCGCAGTTGGACATCCATTGTTACACAATGCCTTTCATTTTTTATGCTCCATCGCATAAATGGTCATTGCTATGTACAGCGTAAAATGTCTGAATGCGGAAACCCTGCAATAATCTTCTGAAGGGTCCAGACCGCAGGAGGGAGCGATATGGTCAGGGGAACGTTTTCGTGGCACTGCCTGGGTGATCTCGTCGTTACGGAAGGTAAAATGGATCAACAAAAGTATGCATCCCTCCTTCTGGACCACACTCATCCCTACATGCAATTTGCTTTTTCTCGGCACAGTGGAATCCACCAGCACGACAAAGCAACGTGTCACACAGCTCACAATGTACGTGCGTGTTTCAAAGAGCATCAGGACTACCGTAGCCACCAAACTCTTTGGATTTAACACCAATCGATACTGTGTGGGATCAGATTGATAGGGGTGCTCGCGCCAAGGATTCTCAACTTTGGGCAGCTGGTCATGGCACCAGAGTCGATATGGCAATACATCCCTGTAGTATGGTACCTTCCAGAACCCCATTGACTCTCTTCCTTCACGTCTTGCAGTGATTCGTGCTGCAAGAGGCAGTTATTATTAATGTGTATGGACAGTGAAGTTCACTGAGAATTGCACAGTAGCGAACGAAGTTGCAGAAAATTCATATATAACAAGTAAGCTTGACAGTTGGTCACGTTAATGTGGCTGGACAGTGAAGTTCATTTAGAATTTCACAGTAGCGAAGGGAGTTGCAGAAAATTCATATATAATAAGTAAGCTGGCCGCTGTGGCCAAGCGGTTCTAGGCGCTTCAGTCCGGAACAGCGCTGTTGCTGCGGTCGCAGGTTCGAATCCTGCCTCGGGCCTGGATGTGTGTGATGTCCTTAGGTTAGTTAGGTTTAAGTAGTTCCAAGTCTAGGGGACTGATGACCTCAGATGTTAAGTCCCATAGTACTTAGAGCGATTTATTTATGATAAGTAAGATCTCATTTAATGAGAAAACAAGGTTCTTATCAGAATTAGATTAGCAAGGTAAACACAGTAAAATATCTCTACTGGTACCACATATTGGTGTAGAAATGAGGAAGAGGCGCCTCAAAATACATGTATAGAGCACAGGAGTGTATACTATCGTAAATCTGGTGAATCAACTGAAAGTATTTGAATGCAGTAGGACAGTACTAGTAGTAATAATAGCAGTAGATGTATGCATGGATATATCACCTTCCAAAGGATAATGATCAAAGTATTACAGTTAAGGAATAAAAAAACATAATTCATGTTTATAGACATTTACATATTTACAGATGTAATCTGAAAATAGTGATTGCATGTGGCCCAATGACGAAGTACTAGTCTTTCTTTTGTACACCACTTAGGAGACTTAGGTCACCCTAATGTACACAATTAATCCGACCGGGGAAGTGGACCTACAGTTTCTCACGGAATCCGAACTACGTGTTACAGCTGATGACTCCTCTGGTCGTTGAAGGGTGATCGCTGAAGACAGGGTGCAAACTTCCACCATCCAGTTCGGATTCGATCCCGGTTTCGAGGTACGCACTTCGCCGTTAGACTAATAGGCACGACTTTGTTTGGAAAGGTTAAGACAGTTATTCGACCGTGGCCTTATAATACGAATCATTGTGTCATGTTCATGATCATATGTAGGGAAAACTGTGGTGATGACGAAGACATCTTGCAGGATAAAATATTAATACACTAGTAACGATCACATCGCATCTTTTACTTCCCTGTCTGTAACAGCTTTATTTGTTACACAGTATTTAACAACGTAGGTGCTCATTATTCTGCTGTTGAGTCGTGGACGATAGCGTTTCTCATTATATCATAAGTAGTGACAAGAAATTTGATCTGCAGATATCAACTGTGGGATAGAATTTGTATAATGTAATTACCAGACAACTGCTGCCTTCGAAATAACGAAAATCACAAAAATCACAAAGTGGTATATACTGCCATCCAAGAAGGGGGCTCGAATCCATCACAAGCAAAACATCAGCTGTACAGTTCTTTTAAAAGACATGCACATGGCAAAAATTGTGTGCTCTAGCGCAGTACACCTGTTGATACTTCATGACTAAAAGGATACCTGCGGCAAAGTTGGAAAATCTTAGGAAGTGATTAGATGACCACTGACACATCGGGAGTAGATTAAATTCACGACACACATTGCCATGTGGCCTATTATAGTCGTTTTGTTGTTCGTAGACTGCGGCAACAATTTGTGACCAGCAGTTTCACGCCACCAGTACTCTCTGTCAAAAATGTTATGTGAATTTAAAGGAAGTAAATGGATCACTGACAATTAAATCAATCAAGATGTGACGACATGAAACGATTTTTGCGCGTACAGTACAGATACGCTCAACACACACGGCACTGATTTTCACTTGTTGCTACATAGTCAATATTTACTGTTTGCACTCAAAGGACTGTCATTTTGACCTCATGACGACTGTAGTTGGTGTTGTTGAAGCCATAAGAACGTTGCATCACCAGATACAATCCACAGAAAACATTTTCATTCTGTGGGATGTTAGAATGAGCACAGACGTCAGTAGGGGGACAAACTAAATATGAGCTCATTTTGTTAGTGAGGTTTGCCCACATTCAGAGGCAAGCATTCAGGAGCAAACCTATTCTTCTCTTTTTATTGACAGGTCCCTAAGCTATTGCTCTGTTAATAGGATTATGACCCCCTGGGGATAGTGTCCTCTTGATTGACTGGTCCTTAACCTATTGCATGGTTAATTGGTTTTCCCCTTCTCGTGCCTCTCCCCCTTCTACTTCCCCATCCCTCTAGGAACTGACCTCTCCAATATACAAGCACACTTTTGATATCAATTTGATTGACTAATTAAATCTATTAATTTATTAACTCTTTGCTCTCTGGGACACCTCCTACCTCTCCCCCACCCAGAAATCAGCAGGAAAAATACTTAGTTAATTGACCATTTGGGGGAAAAACCGATTGCAATATATGAAGCATTGTTTAAATAAATTAGACACTGTGTAAAATATTGTTTATTTAAACAATTTATGGAATACAAGGTGGTATATGAGATATGGTTTATTTATTTGTTTAAAGATTTTGGTGGGAAATTGATTGCAGTGTATGTAATATTGTTTAAACAATTTAGACAATGTGTGGAATATTGTTCATTTGAACAATTTAGGTGGTGAAAGGTAGTGCATGGAATATTTAAATACTTGCAGCGTTTTTTCATTCTCATCACCTAAGAAAACACCCGAATTACACGGTCGAAGATCGCTTAAACATATCTGAAAAACTTTCTCACATCTCGTTACCTGCACAGATTGCCCAGAGTCGGGTTGCATGCGAGGGATTTGGAAGGACCACCGGCCTCACCACATCGCTGTCAGTGGTCGGCTGCCTACTTGTCTGTATGCACGAACCAACCTGTCGGATACCAATGAACATGAGAGACGCCTTCTATCGAAAGGAAATACCTGACAAGGACTCGACCCAGAAATACTGCAGAAGTTAATAAATAATTTCTGGTCATATGATCCTGATGCTGGATATATGAGGCAGATGCAGTAGCTATTTGATACACACAAATTGACAATGTCACAAAACTAGTAACAGGCTGACTCGAAATACACTTTAAAAAAGATCCTTGCAAACAAAGAGAGACCGAGAGAGAGAGAGAGCGCGAGAGAGAGAAATCCAGTTTGCTTTGGAGGTGACATAGAAACTAGTATGGGATATTTCATCCCGCCATGGGCTCTAAACTGCCCCAGCCTTCCTCGCACACTTTCCTGTTGAAGCATTTCACGAACTGCTTCAGGAGTTATTAAATCTGGTGCGGAATATGACATCCTGAAGACGTACAGATTTTGCTTCAGAAGATGTGCCATTGAAAATATTAATTAAATTTTTAATATAACGTTTAACCAAATTTATGCTCACAGTTTAAAACTACCTGAGTCCACCCCTGGTAGCTGAGTGGTCAGCGCGACGGAATGTCATGCCTAACGGCCCGGGTTCGATTCCCGGCTGGCTCGGAGATTTTCTCCGCTCAGGGACTGGTGCTGTGTTGTCCTTATCATCATCATTTCATCCCCATCGACACGCAAGTCGCCAAAGTGGCGTCAACTCGAAAGACTTGTACCAGGCGAATGGTCTACCCGACGGGAGGCCCTAGCCACACGGGATTTACATTTTTTTTAAAACTACCTGAAATTAACAAGAAGATGGACACTACACAGTAGTTTGTGTGCATAAACAACAGTGTTATGCTTTCGATGAGAAGTTTCATTAAATAATTCTAACCCATTACTATTTGACGTCACTAATGGAAACGGTGATGTAGGAAATGATAGATGAAATTTAAAATTCGGCGTGAATTCATACCATCATGGTTAGAGTTTCCGACCGCTATAGGTCTGCTAAGCGTATTTCTTTTTTCAGAGCGCTATAGAATTCCTAAGTTGACTGGGGCACTCCGCAATTCCACTACACCTGCACGAAGGAGGAAGGCAAGAGTTCAAAATGGTTCAAATGGCTCTGAGCACTGTGAGACTTAACATCTGAGGTCATCAGTCCTCTATAACTTAGAACTACTTAAACCTAACTATCCTAAGGACATCACACACATCCATGCCCGAGGCAGGATTCGAACCTGCGACCGTAACGGACGTGCGCTTCCAGACTGTAGCGCCCAGAACGGCTCGTCCACTCTGTTAGTTACGTAGGCCCATCCACCACAGGAAGGTCATATCAAATCGGATGGGAAAATCGGTTTTTAATTGTCCTGAGGCCAAAAACCGTATAAAAAGCGTCAATCACATCGGTTTTTAACTGTCCTGAGGTAAAAAAACGCATAAAAAGCATCATTCACATCGGTTTTTAATTGACTTGTGGCCAAAAAACGCATAAAAAGCATCAATCAAAATCAAATCGGATTAATAATTTCCGTGTGACTGGAACTAAACATGTTCAGATAGACACAATTTTCTGCAACAAGTTGAAATCGAGAAACAGCATGTTCCACAACTGACTGAAGTGTTTCCTCGGTCACGTTCAGGATGTGTTGCGCAATGCGTGTTTTCAATGCAGCTATGTTTGCAATCGGAACACCAAACACAACATCTTTCAGATGCCCCCCCCCCCCCCCCAGCCAGAAGCCACACAGATTAAGATCAGATGATCGGGACGGCCAGGCTGTAGGGAAATAGCGGCTGATAGCTCTAGCATTTCCGAAGTGGCTGCTTATCTGGATTTGTAAAGCGTGGAGGTGTGCCATCTTACATATTAACGATCCCGTCCACACATCCACGCTGTTGGAGAGGTGGAATGACGTAATTGCACAAAAGAGGCTCATCGTGCTTACCAGTGACGGTACAGGTAAAAGGACCGGAAGCACCTGCCTCTCCGAAAAAATATGGCCCTATGATTAATGATGCCGTAATCCCGCACCACACAGTGGCGTTTTCAGGATGAAGTGGTACTGGATGATTGCGTGTGGATTTTCTATTGCCCATGTTCGACGATTCTGTGCATTGGAATATCCTGTCAGATGGAAGTGGGCTTCATTTGTCCACAAAATCTTCGACGGCCAATCATTGTCCACTTCGATGCATACAAGAAATTCTAAAGCAAAGGTCTCTCTTTCTGGCAGGTCAACAGGAAGCATGTCGTGTACATGGATAGTTTTGAATGGATAGCAAAGAAGGATGTTTCGTAGGATTTTACGCACCGTGCTTGTAACCTCCCCCTCACTTATCGACCTTAATGACAGTGAAAAATTAATCAGCTAATGGAAGTTTGGGAAAAGCAATCGTCACCGAAGTCAATTTGTCGGCAAAGAGGGAGGAAAGAGTTACATCTAAATGAAAGGAGAAATGCAATGAAACTGGTGGAAATTCATTTTGAAAAGGGGTAAAGTTAATAAAGAAAGTAAATGTGCGGCCGTTACGTTAACAATTAACTACCGGTAATTAGATATTTGAGATTTGGAGGAAATTACGGTCGCCAGTCCTAAGGACAATTACTATAGTCACTGAAAAAGAAAGGTTATTACACACATAATTAGCCCTAGCAGCGTGGCAACTGAAGGTTGACTGACACCTGTAGTGTGAAAACTGAAAGTTTGTCAGAAGTAATAAATTTCGCTATACTCTTACTTAATTTAGCAAAAGAATTAATAAAACCGGAAAATCGAAAGTTAATTTAGTGACTGAAGTTAATAGTGAGCTTTCTTTCTGAAGCACATCGAAATTCAGTAAAATACGGTTAGTCTTGGACTACCTCAACAATCATTTCAAATGCTACTTGAATCTACGCAATTTAGAAATAAGAGATTTAACTTCGAAATTGAATTAAATGATTCTGAACAATTAACAATAGTAAAATTTAGTACGTACCAAGCTGAGCTGCAGTCACAGGTAAGCTAAAACACGGTAACAAAACTCGCACTCTTAATTTGTGCTTGTGGAATCTAAATATTGTAGCCAGCTATGAATGCCTCAACTGAACTTTGAAATTAAAGCAGTGAAATCGAATTATATTACTTTAATGCTGGCGTTTGAATTTCAACTACACTCGGGTTCATTTCGGAAAAGGAAGAGACCCTGCTTGGCAATGCTATTGGGACAATGAGCAACAAAGGATCATGCTAAGTTGCTGTAATTTTGTGATGCAACAATTTTAAAAGTTTGAAAATATGAGGTCTGCCACACAGTTCTAAAACTTTACGTGCTTCCAGTCTTCCTTGTTGGTTGATTGAAGGTTTGAAGCCGTCGATCGAGGAGGTGGCGACAGTCACTCATTGTCGGCCGTCGCTGTTGCAGAAGCTGGATGTTGGCGCGCCTTCTTCTCGACACGGTCACCAGACGAAACGGGCTCTTGATGTGCGCCAGCTAATGCTTCCCGTCCGCGACACCATGTCAGAATCTATCATCGCAAGTCGAGCGCAATTACATGCTGCCAAACCCCGCAAGCGCGGCAACTCGCGGGAGCTTCACACCACACACCTGCTCCACTGCACCACCCCAGCCAGACTCTCCCTCTGCCCGCGCTCCACGCGGCTGAGTTAACACTACCAAAGATCCTAAACACTTTGGTTCTCCACACGACCTATCGATGTAATGGTTCGATAGCATAGTTTCCCTAGGCCAGACCCAGCGTAAAAATACAAATAATCTTTACACAACAAACCAATTATACATCGACATAAATGCATATATATGCAAATAGTAAAACAATTACAATATACAAAGACACAGAAACGTCATATATTGAGGTAACAAAATAAGGAAAAAAATTATAGTACAATAGATGGAAATACGAGGATATGCATTTCCGGCGTTACATGCTCTCGGGTATGTCCAATGTTCGGGCAATTCTTCGTGCACTAGACGTTTGCACACCACCACTCGTCTCCTCCTGCATTGCTGTGGCCAATGCTTCCACCGACGTCGAATCAATTCGTTTCCTCCCTCTACCAGTCTGCACACCAAAAGAACCCGTCTTTTCGAATTTCCGAATCATTTTTCCCAGACCCACGGCAGTTATCGGACCAACGCCTTTTTTTCAAACATTTAAGTGTGGGGAACTTTTGCAGAGTGACGAGTGCACAGTCATCATTCTTGTAATACAGCTTTACAATCACAGCGCGATTCTGCATTGAGACAGTCATGGCGAATGTCGCAGGCGTGAAAGGTGAAAAAGCGGTGTTCAAAATGGTTTAAATGGCTCTGAGCACTATGGGACTTAACATCTGAGGTCATGAGTCCCCTAGAACTTAGAACTACTTAAACCTAACTAACCTAAGGACATCACACACATCCATGCCCGTGGCAGGATTCGAACCTGCGACCGTAGTGGTCGCGCGGTTCCAGACTGAAGCGCCTTTAGCCGCGTGGCCCTACTGGCTGGCGGAAAAGCGGTGTAGCCGGCGTGTTTATACAAGCTTCAATGGGTCGTGCGAAAGACAGGTGTTTTCATTTACGTATTCTGACACACACAGCGCCACCTACTGGTCAATTTTCACACTATTTTTTTTTCTTCTGCTATACGTTTTCTCCATTTTCCAATAATAGTCCCTTGCAATTTGACGTCATTCTGACCAGTGGTGTTATTTCTACAGCGTTTTGAAAGTTTAATTATAATCACCCTGTACTAAACACAACACACTAATCCTCTCATATCCCACTGGCGCCAACGCTCAGAAATCGAGAAAACTACTGCCGCGATCGCAGCCACCCTTGTCGATGCATATGTATACCAGAGTTCACAACTCCTGTCCATGAAAGGCATCAAAGAACGGTTTGAGTGGTAGAAATTCAGCTGATATTAATATATCCAGTGCAAGCACCCGTCATTTTCAATCATCTTTCATGCAAGACATACGTCGGCTTCTGCCCTGATCGCCTAGCACCCTGGTCACTACGCCAGCTGTTGCTGCCGTGTTCAAGATTAGACAGGTAACGCATAGTTTGTACCCATCACAGGCTGAGCCAGTCCGCAAATTCCGTCCACTGAAGCCACTTCTGCTGGCAGCCGCGGTGTACTCTGTAGCAAACGCCGCCATCTGTGGTGCACTGCGAAACAAGCAGCTGCGGCTTGAATGTATACATTGGATCTAAACAATTCCACCCTGAAATTGACCCATCAGTTCAAAATATCTGCTTCACCCAGACCGAGACAGCTATGTTCTTGATCATAGGTGAAATGCAGGTTTCTCTCTTTTATACGAGTTATTTTCAAAGGAAGAAGAAATTGAGGCATACACACTTTTTCACGTTGCATAAGTATCGTTACTTGTTGTGAAGATCATGTAACAGTTGTAAGATGTTGTGGTCTCCTGACCTTCAGTGCTTATATATTCCGCCCTCACAATCATATTCCACACATCAAGACGCTTCATTCGAACCCAAACTCTATAAGATAAAGTCAGTGTGATATGAATTCATGTAAACGATATGCAAATAACGAGTAAGTCGCGGGTGCACACCAAGGTTGAAATACTCGAGGTTGGCGTACACACACACACACACACACACACACACACACACACATACACACACACACACACACTAGGAGGCCGGTCCCTTCAGAGGACGAGTCAACCTATCTACGTCGGCCGGCGACCACCCATAGCGCACACATCGTTTGCCCGAGTGAAAGGGAGAGGGATACATCTCAGATTAATCCATTGCGCAGAATGACAGAATAGCACCCACATTCTCACACAGTATGGCACAGTGAACATTTCCTCTAAGTATTCACTCGTCAAGTAGGAAAAGTTCTCTTCTTTTCTGTTAAGTCGTGCATTACACAGCTAGAATATTAAACTCTTTTTCGGCTCATGAGGGAGTGCTAAGATTTATCTCTATCACATGACACATCCTCACTTTCGAACTCCTGTAAGGTGGCAAAAAGCCTCGCCGCACTCGAAGTCTCCTAAGGTGACAGCACAGACAAGTTGTAAATATCAGGTCAACATTACATATCACTTCATGAAATCGGTAATATATATGATTTTATTACGATGGTTGTCTCTCCCTGTGTAGGTAAGAGACAGAAATATCGTTAAGAATCATGTCTGCTGTACACAAGTCATCACTTCCATCCGCTAGGCAGCACTTTATTGATATCAAATTGAGATGCTACTTAATGAAATTGATCATGAGGATCACTCTTCACGGTGAGTAATTTTTTCCATAACTCGGATTCCACTCAGCAGGTAGCTCAGATGAAATCCCTAGAGGGAAGATGGCGTTCTTTTCGAGGAACGCTATTGAGAATCGATGTTTGGAGAAGACCCCTGAATGATTCTACCGCCGGCAACATACATTTCGTGCAAGGACCGCCCTCCTAAAACCATGATCAAAACGACTACTGTATAAAAGCAGTATTGGTTATACAGGCACACAGAAAAGTCCCTGATAGTGTTACGCTTTCTGATAGAAATGCCGTCTGTGATTTGGAATCAAGTCTTTTCATTCAAGCACATACTTTCGTTGGATCCTAAGATGTCTTTCAATGATGACAGCCTCTGGTGAATCATATTCATACCACTCTCCTAAGGACCACATACATCAACAACCCCGGCATGGTATTCCAGACAGTCCCTTGCATCACGTAACTGTAGCTCAGTCTCTACCCTGTGCAACCTGCAGCTTTATCTATGTGATTGTCCCAGTTTAAGTCAGAACTGAGTGGAAGTCGAAGAGCGCTATATACACCACCTTCGGCACCTTTCGGGGAAGCATGGCGAGCTGTGTTAATGTGACAGCACCTTGTTTTGTCCACTCAATGGAAATGAGTACATGTTGTCACAGCTCAGCCAACAGTGTACAGTGTGTAAGGTAGCACCAAACAAAGCTTCCTTCTGCAACACAAGGTAATGTAAGAGACAGTATAAGTAGTTAC
Source organism: Schistocerca serialis cubense (assembly GCF_023864345.2). NCBI lineage: Eukaryota > Metazoa > Arthropoda > Insecta > Orthoptera > Acrididae > Schistocerca > Schistocerca serialis. Next base: position 762,948,707 of record NC_064638.1, read on the forward strand.
GGGAAATGGGAGAAGGACAAGTATTTTGCTACTGCGTTACAGTACATCCCCAGACAACATACAAATACTGCAGTCTGAAGAGATCTGCATCTCTGAGGGTAAATTCATGTCTGTCACCGAAACATTCTCCCTGTCATCATTGTTTTGTACGATCCAAGAGAGAAAAACTACAGATCTATTAAAGCTCTGCTAACTTATCTGGTACAGAAGTCTATAAAATATTACTATGTCCCTGTTTTCTGATATATCGAAAACAAACACCATCTGCTTGCCGACATTGACCATAGGTGACAATCCCATTAAATTACAGGTATTGGTTCACTGGAGCAGGTGGCTCATGATCTAAGTTGCTTCCCCAGACTGGCGCAAAGTTTCATCATGTGCACAGTAGGTGGATCACACCTTACAGACTCTTAATTGCAAGAGAGGGCCCCTGCGTTGTTGTTTGACAGATGTTTTTTTCTGCTGTAACACATCCAATCAGTGTATGACTATAGCTACAAACACCGCCATCATTTTGTTTTTCTACTACTACCTTGAGGTCTGTGTCACGTGCTAAGCAACATTAACTCATTTCGATCCATTGACTCTTGCAGAAAACTGGACACTGCATGATGTAAATTATGCTGCTGCTGATCTTAAAATACACATAGAATGATTGAAATAAGGTACAGAGGCAGTGTTTCTTATTGACAAAATATGCAGAAGTTACCACAACATACGGAAAATTTAAAAGTTTGCAGCATATCGGGCATTTCCAAGCAGCCACCCAAAAGCGCTTGATAACCTCTGTATTCACAGTGATGTGCTAGCAGATGTCTCAATGTTCTGTTTCGACTGATTAACCATATTGCAGTTATGCACGCGATCACTCTTTCAGTGCAGGTCATCCCCAGTAGGTGTTGCTTCCAGCAATACCCTGTCTCCATGGCAAACAAGGCCAACATGCATGGGAACCATTTACAACCCATACACATACAGAAAACAAGAGTAGAAGTGGTACAACTGTAGAATAATATGTGGTTGGAGATGGCTGGACGCATTCGGATACAGCACTATACTATAACCTGACCAGAAAAATAGTGCATTGGAGCTAGGTGTTGGTAAGTGTAACAGATTTACAAGAAATTTTGGAATACGTGGCGAGAAGTGATGTCATGATCACATGGGCAGAAGTAACATAAAATTGATAAAATTATTAAAATGACGAAAAATACATATAAACTGAGGAAAAATTCGCCAAAACTCCTGGGAAATTTAGGGGGTACTTGCATGTCTTCTGCTTGGTGCAGTAAAATTCTTGGGAATGAGTATGCGGCAGTAAGAAGAATGCGAGAAGACGTTGACTGGAAGCAACGGGAACCAGGAAAACGGTCACCTTTCATCGACAACAGTAAGAGGCTGAAATCTAGGTAGCATTTGTGGCTTCACAATGCACTGGGCTTCTCTACAAAAATAGCCTAATATTTCTTCAGTGTCTACAATGGCTACATCAGATTACTGATCTAAGATTCAATAAGTACAGTCAGTTAGCTTCTCTTCAACGTGCTCGTCAATACCACCGAAAGCAATTGATTCAGATTGCTGCAGGGTTGCATTGTTATTCTCGCCGGCCGGAGAGGCCGAGCGGTTCTAAGCGCTACAGTCTGGAATCGCGCTACCGCGACAGTCGCAGGTTCAAATCCTGCCTCGGGCATGGATGTGTGTGATGTCCTTAGGTTAGTTAGGTTTAAGTAGTTCTAAGTTCTTGGGGACTGATGACCTCAGAAGTTAAGTCCCACAGTGCGCAGAGCCATTTGAACCATTTTTTTGTTATTCTCACTGTTCATGTTTTTAAATATTTTTTGCTTTTAACTCATGGCACTATTTGCCATAAAGTGTTTTAGTCGTCAACAATTCTACAGATACAGTAGTTCTAAAATAAACTTACCTACAGGCAGTTCCATCCTTGTGTCCCTGTCATATAGGTAATCTACGCCTGAATGAAGTCTACCACCAACCCATTCACTGCTAGATATAGGAATTCAGTTGCTACATTTTATAGGTGTAAAAATAGATGGGCCTGTATCTTTACATTTCTTGATGTGTTGCCTTCAGATTTTGTTATTGCAACTGCTGACAGCTATAATGTGTACTTCAGTATCTTCACTCATTGTCTCATTAAACCCGTGAAAGTTACTTTCACATCAGCACCTGCATCAAGAAAGATTGTAGTAAGATATTTAGCTGCAGAGGCTTGTATGATATGTTCATTGTAACATTTTTTAACATTGTAATGAAGCTCATCCTCAATATCAGAATACCATTCTGCCACAGCCCCTGTTCTCTGACCTCTATATTGGAGGACAATAAGGATGGGTTAGTTTTCCAATTACTTTGTCAATGGGTCGTTATGTACATTATCGACTCTACGTTTACTACATTAACTTGGCTAGTTGCAATCTCACTGCTCAATTGGCTGATCAGGTCACCAGTCGTAGTTGTTATTTCAGTAACCAGGTTAGTACCCGTGTTCTTGGAGCTCTTTCTGCGAACAGCAAATGAACTGTTAGCATTATACTCATGCGTGTTGCCTTTCACATTTTATGCTGATCTGGTGTAGCTAGTGCGATGATTAGCGCCAGAATGTGTTATGAATTCTACTGCTCTTGATGTGCTGTCCACATGTATTTGCTGTTGACTGATTCACTAGTGACCTGTGGTGGCTCTTGCATCTTGATTGATCAATTAAATCAAATGAAGGACTGCCATCAACACTTCCAGTATGTTTCGAAACGTTTATTAACTTTTTATGGATTTCGAATGGCAAGTTGTCATTTATAGTCTGCAATATCTCCTAATAGGACAATGACTCATCCCAGCATCTCACCAGATGTTTTTCAAAATACTTTTGCTAACTTCATTGATTAGTGTAGAGACTACGCAGTGGCTCAAGATTAAAAACTTAAGAATACTTGTGGACAAGTACTTAGCAAGAACAAATCTTATAAAACCATCACATGAATGGTGGATCTCAACTGCTTCAGTTGCCAAAAGGGCTACGTCAACCTGGGTGTATCCACTTACACACTTAATTTTCTATGCTTCTGATCACGAACGCGGTATTAAACCATGTAAATACTTAATAAATACCGCAGGGTGAATAGTTGTCCATTGGAAGTGTCTGAAATAGTCTATCTGGTAATAAATTTTATTCCAGGAGCTCTGAAGGAAAATTTGGGGCAGCACTTACGTAACTCATCGATACACCGAGTGTACAAGTTATTGTGTCAAATTGAACAGTATTCTCTCTATTCAGGGAAGGTTGAGGATTCACTATAGATTCGTAACTATCCGTAGCTGATGGATTTACATCATTTAGCTCTTTACTTTCGGCATTCTTCCTTTTGACACATCAGATTGTCTTCCCTAACACTACTTCATCTAGGTAAAACTTTTTGTGAAATAGACTTTTCAGCTGTTGTATGTCGGTATGGACATGTTTTATAAACCTTACACACACACACACACACACACACACACACACACACACACACACACACACAGAGCAGAAAATGCATTTTTAAGTTGGGCATACCACAAGTTGGCACCAATTATTTCTATTACATTCATATCTTGCTTAGAAGTCCACGCAGCACGTTAACCTGGAAGTCGCCTGCTTTGGGTTTTCAACTGTCCCTGTATCTTTTTTATCATGTTCGGCAGCCTTATTATTGACGAGAGCAGACGGCTGTAAAACTGTTTCTGAGAATCCAAATTGTCGTTTATTTAATCCAAAAACTTCGTCCTTGGGTAACGTGACTGGTCGAGTGGACGTCACTGTGCCCAGTCTTCCACAAATTTCTTTGACCAACAGGTCCCACTCATCTGCCAGTACCTAATGCTTATTGGTAATTTCTTTCATGATGGTAGTTTTGATTGCTGAAATACTACCTAGGTGTTTCAGCAGAAATCATCTGTGCTAACACACCCATTCTTTGAAAGAATTCTGTTAAATTATCTGTGTGGCTTGAGTGGCTAATGGACTCACTTTGGGGTTAGATTCAATGTCACAATCATTGTAATGATCTGTCTTTGTCTGGTTATCAGTCCTCACTGTAACACAACATCACTGTGAAATTAATAATTAACAATCCCTTTTTGGAACTAACTCACTACAAACTCTTAATTCTCTGGCAATAAGATTCACTAAATTAAAAAGAACTAGCAACGACAGTCCATCTTGTTCACACAGCATGTGTTTTTATAATTACAGTTTTTATCTACGAGACAAATTTTGCATAATCTACGAGCCAAATTTTAAATTAGTTTTTAAAGAGCAACTTAGTGGAATGCAGGACAGACATGAATAAATAAGGTTACACTGTTCCGACCTGAATTCAGCAACAATAACGGAAAATATCTGCTCTCAGCGTGAAATTTTCTTTAGACAAATCCTCAGAAATAGGTGTTTTGGTATTAGATCTCCTTGCAAATGTCATTCTAACGCGAAGCCGGTAAGATAAAATTTCTAATTACAGTAATGGAAAGTGATCAAAACTCTACCACCTAACTTGTGCTCTTAATTATCCTGCCAGCATTAACCCAGTTCATAATATGTTTTTCCTGACAATGCTATTGGTTGCTGAACACAGAAGTGATAGAACACAAATTATGTAAACATATGAGACACACAGATAATAATTACTTTCTTCGAAGAAAGAGGGAAAATAGTGAATGCTTACTGTAAAATACAAAAGAATATTGACTGCATAAATTACAGTTGAGATAGAAATTAATTACTAAATTTGATCTCCGAATCGAACCTCAATCTATATCCTGCAGGTTCCTTAAATCACTTGAATTAGAATGCGACAGAAAATAATATGAATAATATTACGTAAAGGTGATCACTTTTCCTATTCCCATCAATGACTAGGCTCAAATAACTCAAATTTTAATATGTATACTATGTGATAGGATTGATCGACTCCAGAGACGAATGTACATTATCTTCACAAAATTATTTTTTAAACTACGCGAAGACACCACACAACAGAGCGGCAGTATGCCTCTTATGCATACTTCGATCACCATTAATATCAGTCCAAGGAAATGACAGTAGCTAGAATTATTAGTGGTGGGCAATTCAGTCACTTTTATAATTTAATTCAAATCAGAGGGAAAACGGACGGTTAAAAGTCGCATGCTTAACTCTCTGCAAAGTAACTACTTCAGCGATTCCAACAAAGCACGTTCCAGATTTTTTTTTATTTACGTAATACTACACTGCCATATCCACATTTGACAGTCGCACAGACAAAGAAGTAATAGGCATTGACGTAAGTTCCTCCAGTATTGAAAAGCAATTCATATCACTCAAAACAAGAGAAGCTCCGGGCGGTGATGGAATTCCAATTTGAATTTACAATAAATACGATTTTATGTGAATAAACGCAACAAAATGTATTTATCGACAATATCTTGCGATTCGAATACTTCCGCGTAACTGGAAAAAGAGCACGAGTCAATCGTGCGTACAGAAAAGACGTGAGAATTGATGAACAGAATTACAAACGAATATCGATAACATTCTTCTGTTACAGGATCCTATGGCATACTCTGATATCAAATATCATGACATGACCGGTGAAACAGAGTGGATTGTGGAAAAACCACTCGTATGACGTACAGCTTTATTTATTCATACGTCTTTCAAACAGCTGATTCAGGAGAATATGTAAATTCCATCTTCTGAAAGGCATTCAGGTCTGCGCAGCATCTCCTGAAAACGGAAATATAATCGTGAATTAATCTTCAGAGATAAGCGATTGCTTTGATAAATTTCTCTCCACTATAATTAAATAAATTACACAGGATGGTGAATATTCAACAAAAATGAAAGTAGTACCGGGTGCACTCCAAGTAAAAGTATTATTGCCTCTTACAACAGTGCTGTTGTCTACAGGACGAAGTCATCGTTTTAAATGTGGAAAGACTTGAAAAAATTTCGTTTCCTGTAAGGAATGAAAGCTCATTTTAAATGTGAATAGATGCAAGTTAATCGTGATAAAAAGAGAACGAATTAGATAGCATCTAATTACGAGATTAGTGGTGAATAACTGGGCCAATTCATGTCGTTGAAACATCTAATATTAAGACTGAGAAACGATGTGAAAGGAGACAAGGACTTAAAATCTGTAAGAGATAAGGCGAATGGAAAATTGACATATGTTCGGATTGTTCTCGGAAAGCGTGTTGGTCCACCTTTGCAACGCAATACTGCAGCTATTCTATGTGCTCCTTGGTACGTTTCTGGAGGTATTTGTGGCCAACTATCTACGCACAACCTACGCAATACCTGGAAACTACTGGCAGGGATTTGTGACTGCAGAGCTGGGGCCAGATAGTCTGAATGTCTTCCATTACGTTCACATCAGGTGAATTTTCTGGCCAAGACACTAACACTACATCACTGTTATGCTTCTCAAATCACTGCTGCACGATTCTGGCGCAGTGGCACGGACGTTTATCATCCAGGAAGATGCCATAGCCATCGGTAAAGACATCAAGCATGGATTGATGCAGGTAATTCGCAATGTCATTCACTTAGTCCACAACTATCATGATACCTTCGTTTACTACCAAAGGAAGCCAAAGGGAATGTCCCTTATAGGATAGTACTGCCCTCATCAACCTGCGTATGTCGTGCGTATATGTGTCGAGCACCCGTCGAAATTGTGTAATAAGGAACGCCATGCATCCGACCAAGCAACAGATTTCCACTTATGTATGGTCCGATCTCGGTGGTCCCGATCACACTGCAATAGTAACTGACGTCGTCATTGTGTCCACATAGAGGTCATATGCTGCGGAGCTCCATGTTCAACAATGTGCACCGAATCATGTGTGACATTTTCTGACAGAAAGCGGCAGATGATATCGCACTAACAAAGGAATCGTTTTTGTAACATGATATCTTTATTCAAAGGAAATAATATTCATGCATGGCCTACTGTTGTAAAATAACTGCTTTACGCCAGCACTGCGGTCGTGTTAGGAAACTGGAGGTGATATTAAAAATTCCCAGGTTCGCTAAAGTGTAGGGGATCTCGGAGTTTCCCAGTAATAAGCGCAGATTATGAGGATTGACTTGAGACTTATTTCGAAGATGCGAAGAACAATACTTAAAGAGAGAGTATGGCAGCCAGCAAAATGACTGCCGATGCAGTAGAGACAATACAGTTATTGTTGCTCGGACATCTAGTATGGATGTCGACAGTTGGCGAAAATGAATTTGAAATTGCACCCCAGAAGGAGTAAGGTTCAAATGGTTCAGATGGCTCTGATCAATATGGGTCTTAACTTCTGAGGTCAGCAGTCCCCTAGAACTTAGAACTACTTAAACCTAACTAACCTAAGGACATCACACACACCCATGCCCGAGGCAGGATTTGAACCTGCGACCGCAGCGGTCGTGCGGTTCCAGACTGTAGCGCCTAGAAAGAGTAAGTAATGGTGGAAGTCCACTTAGAATGCTGAAGGTTGCTATGAAGCAACGGCTATCAGAGATCTCTAGGAAGGTCGCGGGCTAAAAAAGAAATAGAAAATAATTGAAAACAGAATGCAATACCAAATTATATTAAACAAGAATTTGAGTGTTTTAAAAAGTTGAGGTTCTACTGAAATAAGTGACAGATGCAATTAATATACAACTGTCCTTTAGCAAACAGAATACGACTTTGCGCGTTTGAAGAAAGCAAAAGAAAAGAATATCACAAACTGAGCAAGACTGCTGTTAAACATGTGGCGAGAGACTGAAACAAAAGGTTAGGAAAACATAATAGAACGTATTGAATTAAACAAAACTTTTTCAAAATGTCTTAGAGGAGACTAAACAATAATCTGTAAAAAAGGGAAACAACATAAGATAGTAAGTGTGTGATGAAATCTAATGTGGCGTAGATAACAGTGTCATTGTAGATGGTAACAGCGCAGTAGCTAACAACAACGCAAAATTTCAATAAGTGATGTAAGACTTCATGACTGTTTAGTTCTACAGTTGAAACGGAAACGTGGATAATTAGTAATGAATATAATGAAATTCTGCAAGTAATTCCAGATAATTCGACAAAGTGATTCGCGGTATAAAGAGTAGAAATATACTGGAAGTGATGGTCCTTACCTGAACAGAAACAACTGAAGTGGGAAGAAAAGTGATCCAAAAGAACTGTGAAATTTATTTACGTGATTACTATTGGAAGAAAATTTCCCAGAACTGAAGCACTACTATAAATGTTTTACACATACAGAGACAAACAGTTATAGATATATCATCTTGTTCTTCGTAATATGCAGATTACTCACAAAAATTATCTTCGACCACAAGGAAAACACTGATTTTAATCAACGAGAGAAACAATTAGGCTTCAAAGAGGAATATTTGCAAGTTTTGAACTGAACTACAGAAAGAATAAGTGAACATCAACTATCGCTTTACCTGGGGATTTTGAGAAAATTTAGGCTCATTGTCAGCAAAATCTATACTTACAGTCTTTGGGAAACAAACCCATTAAAGATATAGGCCTACTTCTGAACTGAAAAATGTTTCCGTCAATTCTGGAGGCTTCATTGCACGTCATTAGGATTGCAGGATATTAAGAGCTGAGAGAGGAGTCAGGGAAACAGTTACAAATTACTTGCAGTATCGCCGAACGTATTTTCAGAAATTAATAGAAAATGAAGAAACAGCTAATGTTTTGCTGATAGTATTGTAGTGAGCTGTGCTGTGGGCTAGGTTGTGGATACCCATCTGCTTCAGCAGTACTAACGAGATAACATACTTTACAATTTGAAATTTTAAATCTTGCCAAACGTTTACTTAAATTTTCAAACCTAGTTGCGCAATAATGAATATTTCAGTGGCTTTTTGCTGATATACATAATGTCTTTGATCAAAGCTGTAAAGCACAACATAATCAAGATATTGTAGTGCTTGATTTTGGTGCAGATATACTTTAACAGTGAATGAGGTATGAAAAAATAAATTGTAACAAGAATAACATGTAAAATGAAAATTGGGAATGGAATGGTATAAATTAACGTAGGAGCTATAGAATCAGTAAGTGAGGACTTGTATTGAAGTCTGTGAAACAACTATGTAAATAGGTAAGAAACATGCTAAAAAGTAAAAGTCACCTGAATTGCTGCTGATAAATTACCTTCTTTATTCAAAAATCAAATTTCCTGTATGTCCAAAAAGTTGGGCTTGTACGCAATAGCTCTAACTCATTTTGACTTATGGCTTTAACACGTGGACTTACAGAATGAAAACTGAAAAAGGTGATTTCTCAGGAGGCAATCGAGAGGTGCGTCTTGTAAATTGCCAGAAGAGGTGTAAATCCAAACACACGGGTGAGGTTGCTGATAGCAGTGGTAGGCGTAATTGTGACTTAATGAAAATAAAGAGGAGGTTGGTTGGGACATGTAGCTAAGTATATACTTGTAAATGGACCAAGAAAATTCTTTGCATGGTTGACTACATAAGAACACATACTAGAACAGCTTGAATGAGGATGGCTGAAACTGGAAAAGTTTAGAGGTCTTACGCGAGCATAGATCATGTTGATAACAGAGATGCTTTTAATCCTCAGTTATGCTGCGCGGTGTAGCCGAGCCGTCTAGGGCGCCTTGGTAGCGTGGCTCCCCTGTCGGGGGTTCGAGTCCTCCTCGGGCATGGGTGTATGTGTTGTCCTTAGCGTAAGGTAGATTAAGTAGTGTGTAAGCCTAGCGGCCGATGACCTCAGCAGTTTGCTCCTATAAGACCTTCCCACAATTTCCAAAAATTCTCAGTTATGCTCTTTCAGTCATTTGTGGGCTGTTCTTGTAATGTGGTAAGGCAGTTTTCCTAGGTTATGGTCGTTTGCATATGAATGTGATATTTGACAGAAAGTTAATAAGCGAATCTTTAGGCAGGGGATCATCAAAGTGATAATAGTCTGTTCAGTGATACACTGAAGCACCAAAGAAACTGGTATAGGCATGCATATTCAAATACAGAGAAATGTAAGCAGGCAGAATACGGCGCTGCGTCGGTAATGCCTATATAAGAGAATAAGTATCTGGCGCACTTGTTAGATCGGTTACCGCTGCTACAATGGCAGATTATCAAGATTTGAGTTTTAAAGTGGTGTTATAGTGGGCGCACCAGCGATGGGACACAGCATCTCCGAGGTAGCAATGAAGTGCGGATTTTCCCATACGATCATTTCACAAGTGTACCGTGAATACCAGGAATCCCGTAAAACATCAAATGTCCGATATCGTCGCGGCCGGAGAAAGTTCCTGCAAGAACGGGACCAACGAGGACTGAAGAGAAGCGTTCAAAGTGACAGAAGTGCAACCCTTCCACAAAATGCAGATTTCAATGCTTGGCCATCAACAAGTGTTATTGTGCCATGCGACGAAACATCATCGATACGGGCTTCGAGAGCCGACGGCCCACTCGTATACATTTCATGATTGCACCACACAAAGCTTTACGCCTCTCCTGGGCCCGTCAACACCGAAACTGTACTGTTGATGACTGGAAACGTGTTGCATGGTCGGACGAGTCTCGTTTCAAATTGTATCGAGCGGATGGACGTCTGTGAGTATGGAGACAACCTCTTGAATCCATGGATCCTGCATGTCAGCAGGGGACTGTTCAAGCTGATGGAGGCTCTGTAATGGTGTGGAACGTGTGCAGTTGGAGTGATATAGGACTCCTGATACCTCTGGATACGACTCTGACAGGCGACACGTACGTAAGCATCCTGCATGATCACTTGCATCCATTCATGTTGACTTGGGCAATTCCAGCAGGAGAATGTGACACCCCAAACGTCCAGTATTGATACAGAGTAGCTCTAGGAACACTTTTCTTAGTTTAAACACTTACGCTGCCCACCAAGCTCCCCAGACATGAACATTATTGAGCTTATATGGGATGCTTTGCAACGTGATGTGTAGAAGAGATCTCCACCCCGTCGTACTCTTTCGGATTCGTGGACAGACCTGCAGGATTCATGCAGTCAAATCCCTCCAGCACTTCTTCAAACATTGGTCGAGTTCAGGACTAGTCGTGCGGCGGCAACTCCGCGTGCTCGCAGGGGTCCTACACGTTTTTAGGCAGCTGTATCAGTTTCTTTGGCTCTTTAGTGCAGACAATAAATCTTGTGCTATAATACAGCACTTATAGTGTTACAGAGCAGAACGTTATTATTCAGATCATGATACCCAATCCATTTCATTTATCAACACTGCATACAACTGAATCTCATACCAATGATTGAAAATATAAATAGAAGTTTTTTGTTTCTAAGTTTTGACGTCCAGCCGGCTATGGGAGATGAGAAGGGCTCGAAGAGAGGATGAGCCCAGCAGACAATAAAATCGTTTTCAGTGAAATTCATCGGCGAGACAGGTATGTGCCACACGGCCGGAGAAGAGAGTACAGTTCTTTCAACGAATCGAAAAGCAACATGGGACTGCTAAGTTGGTGGCAGTGAGACAGAGTACCCAGCAGGTTGTTAACTTTCAGAAAGCGAGTAGCTGATTGAATGTCCTTAGAAAAGATAGAATCTGCTACAGCAGAAAAATAACACGACACAACCACGAGGAGAACACGTCAAGTGTCATCACCCGAGTTCCCAGGAACTTCGCTCAATGGAAGAGGAGTAAAGATAAGTGAACACCTGTCTTGGTTTAACCATAGATGTTGTTGTTGTGGTCTTCAGTCCTGAGACTGGTTTGATGCAGCTCTCCATGCTACTCTGTCCTGTGCAAGCTTCTTCATCTCCCAGTACCTACTGCAGCCTACATCCTTTTGAATCTGCTTAGTGGTTGGTTGGTTTAGGTATGAAAGGGACCAAACTGCAGAGGTCATCGGTCCCAATCTGCTTAGTGTATTCATCTCTTGGTCTCCCTCTACGATTTGTACCCTCCACGCTGCCCTCCAGTACTAAATTGGTGATCCCTCGATGTCTCAGAACATGTCCTACCAACCGACCCCTTCTTCTAGTCAAGTTGTGCCACAAGCTCCTCTTCTTCCCAATTCTATTCAATACCTCCTTATTAGTTATGTGGTCTAACCATCTAATCTTCAGCATTCTTCTGTAGCACCACATTTCGAACGCTTCTATTCTCTTCTTGTCTAAACTACACTCCTGGAAATGGAAAAAAGAACACATTGACACCGGTGTGTCAGACCCACCATACATGCTCCGGACACTGCGAGAGGGCTGTACAAGCAATAATCACACGCACGGCACAGCGGACACACCAGGAATCGCGGTGTTGGCCGTCGAATGGCGCTAGCTGCGCAGCATTTGTACACCGCCGCCGTCAGTGTCAGCCAGTTTGCCGTGGCATACGGAGCTTCATCGCAGTCTTTAACACTGGTAGCATGCCGCGACAGCGTGGACGTGAACCGTATGTGCAGTTGACGGACTTTGAGCGAGGGCGTATAGTGGGCATGCGGGAGGCCGGGTGGACGTACCGCCGAATTGCTCAACACGTGGGCCATGAGGTCTCCACAGTACATCGATGTTGTCGCCAGTGGTCGGCGGAAGGTGCACGTGCCCGTCGACCTGGGACCGGACCGCAGCGACGCACGGATGCACGCCAAGACCGTAGGATCCTACGCAGTGCCGTAGGGGACCGCACCGCCACTTCCCAGCAAATTAGGGACACTGTTGCTCCTGGGGTATCGGCGAGAACCATTCGCAATCGTCTCCATGAAGCTGGGCTACGGTTCCGCACACCGTTAGGCCGTCTTCCGCTCACGCCCCAACATCGTGCAGCCCGCCTCCAGTGGTGTCGCGACAGGCGTGAATGGAGGGACGAATGGAGACGTGTCGTCTTCAGCGATGAGAGTCGCTTCTGCCTTGGTGCCAATGATGGTCGTATGCGTGTTTGGCGCCGTGCAGGTGAGCGCCACAATCAGGACTGCATACGACCGAGGCACACAGGGCCAACACCCGGCATCATGGTGTGGGGAGCGATCTCCTACACTGGCCGTACACCACTGGTGATCGTCGAGGGGACACTGAATAGTGCACGGTACATCCAAACCGTCATCGAACCCATCGTTCTACCATTCCTAGACCGGCAAGGGAACTTGCTGTTCCAACAGGACAATGCACGTCCGCATGTATCCCGTGCCACCCAACGTGCTCTAGAAGGTGTAAGTCAACCACCCTGGCCAGCAAGATCTCCGGATCTGTCCCCCATTGAGCATGTTTGGGACTGGATGAAGCGTCGTCTCACGCGGTCTGCACGTCCAGCACGAACGCTGGGCCAACGGAGGCCCCAGGTGGAAATGGGATGGCAAGCCGTTCCACAGGACTACATCCAGCATCTCTACGATCGTCTCCACGGGAGAATAGCAGCCTGCATTGCTGCGAAATGTGGATATACACTGTACTAGTGCCGACATTGTGCATGCTCTGTTGCCTGTGTCTATGTGCCTGTGGTTCTGTCAGTGTGATCATGTGATGTATCTGACCCCAGGAATGTGTCAATAAAGTTTCCCCTTCCTGGGACAATGAATTCACGGTGTTCTTATTTCAATTTCCAGGAGTGTATTTATCGTCCACGTTTCACTTCCATACATGACTACACTCCTGATGTTTTTATTTTATTGTATTTCATTATCATTGTTTTCATTTATCTACCAATGTCTGCAGAAGATTACTAGAAGAATGTTCCTTATAAAATTAGAGGCTATGGGGTGTCACATTAACTGTAAAATTACAACTGTATTTTCACAGTAAGTGATCAAAAAATGGTTCAAATGGCTCTGAGCACTATGGGACTTAACTTCTGAGGTCATCAGTCCCCTAGAACTTAAACCTAACTAACCTAAGGACATCACACAATAAGTGTCACAAATTTATTATGTATGGCATGTTGAAGTGTTATGTTTTTAAATTCTCATACGTTGATATTTCATACCAATTCTTATATTAATTCTCATATTTTATTGGCATGTTTACTCTTCACGCAGATTTGGTGGATTTCCTTGGATGATACCCATCGTAGGAACGTTAGAAATACAGACATTCCAAGCACAACAATCATCGTGCGAAAGCATGTTTGCCAGAGTGACATTTCTTCGTTCTTCGTACGATTCTCACTTAGGAAGATTTCACGCGCTGGCAATAACTTCGCGGCAAATCAGGCATAATGTATCATTTTTCCGAAAACTGGCGCTTGCAGTTGATTATGAATTACGGTCCACTGCAGCAATTTTACTGAAAACAATTTCAAATAATTTTCTGATATTTTAGATTCATTCATCAAACATTCAATTAGTAGACGAATAAAGACAACATTGTATCAATACATAATGGAAAACTTTCGTGTAGTAATCTTCTACAGACATGGTTACATAAATTAAAAACAAAAATAAAAGTAAAAATCAGGTTTCAAACACAGGGCGCAAAATTAAGAAGTCTCGATGCTAACCACTGCGCTGTCAAAGGCTCATAAATTGCCTGGAAAATACCTCGAAAACTTCGACTGTCGTATTTTCAGAAACGGTCGAATATCTGCAGGCTCTGTCAAAGGCTCATAAATTGCCTGGAAAATACCTCGGAAACTTCGACTGTCGTATTTTCAGAAACGGTCGAGTATCTGCTTATTCTGACCCCTCTTCCAATGAGCAAAATTTATGGGAAATCGGGATATGGCACTTGTCGTGTTTTCCTCGTCATTGTCGGAGACACCCATTGTTGGTCGAAGGAAGCCACATGTCTTCATATATAAATTTTGTGAGGAAGCCCACTATTGTCTGATGGTGTTTATTTTGGTAGCGGGGATGAGATACCTATGCAAGCCTTTCCACTGGGCAAGATGCGAGAACTTATACACATAGTGAGAGAGATTTTCTGTCTGCTGCAGACAACAGAACAGTACTGGTTAACAACAATAGTTTTATTAAAAGGGAAACTGCTCATGTGTTGTGAAATTCTCATACTCAGAATGTATACTGCGTATGTTGTTAGTGAGGTTCAAGTTCACTGGATACTTAGTTGCAGCCCTTCTCTTTCTACCCAAGAAATTCGCTACTTACTCTTCCAGATGTCCAGAAACTTCTTTCAGAGCTACTATTGAATGCTACTCTTTTTTGGAAGCAAAGAAACTTCGAACACAACTCTCCGTTATTTATGGAAGAGAGGAGTTTAAAAGCATGCGTGGAGCTTTGAGCTTTCTGGAGTACATAAGAGACAATAATCTTTGTGATACACTGAGCGAATCTGTGAAGCTCCTGAAAGCGATAATTACAATTACAATTCCAATGACCACATCGGAAGCAGGACGTTGTTTTTCTTCGCTGAAACGCATAAAAACCTTCTTGCGGAATGCTATGGACCAAGAAAGACTATCAGCACTCGCGATGCTCTCTATTGAACGAGACCTCGTTTTAGGAATTGCAGACTTCAATCAATGAAAGATTTGCAAATATGAATGAAAGAAGAATAGAGTTCCAGCACGAGTGGTCACCACCACATCCAAATTCAGAGAAAAAATCGAGCGGCGTTAGCTTTAGTCCTACTGAAAAAGGTTAGTAAGGCATGCCTACAATTTTTTGAGTACATAGGGCTGCAGTTGATTTTAATTCGTTTTATTCTGCAAAAGTAATCCTTTTTTCTGTGTATACCTTTTGGTTTTATTATGAGTAGATGCGGGAGTGACACGAGCGAGCGGTCTGTTTACATCAGGCGTTACAAAAAACATGAGCAGTATACTGATTTTCTGTCTTTTGTTGATGTTTTCCTTCGTGAGCAAAGTGCACCACCATCTTCTTTGGTCACGAGCCGCCACTGGCCTAAGCACATTTTTAGGTTCCTGTTACTTAGCACCATAGCTACTTATTACTTTGTAGCAGGAGGCGGATCACCTTGGGATGGATCTGTTGTTGCAGCTAGCAAAGTTGACATTGTTACGAAAAAACAAAATAGCCTGTTAGAGCGTCATACAAAGATTTTGTTTGTTACATGTGCGTGAAACGGTGACTTAATGATACAGACCTGTTTGGATCCTATAACATACGTATGTGGAAGCTGAATTTTCATAAAGGAATACCACGTTTTATAGTAACTTCCTACAGGCTTGAATGCAAAGAATGCTTTATTCCAAGTAATTAATAGACTTATGTTTGTCCCTTTCAGCGTACTAACAAAATAATCACTATGAATCCATCATCATTCAGTTATTCAGCTTCAAGTGTGTGCAGGATGTCTGTGAATAAGGTAATGCTGTAATTCTGATAATGAATTGGGTTAGTAGTAGTGAGTGTATTGTGAAAAGTATGGTCAACCTTTAGTCATCGCTATTAAAGGCGGATAGTGACTGCACAACTCTGCTTATTCAAGAGCAGAGCTGTAGCCACACATAAAAAAAAAATAATACAGAGTCTTACTTCCTCAATATGTTATGACAATTAACCTTGCAGCATGTTTGAATGGGTGAAGTCAACGAATGTTTGTAATGTCCACTTGGATATTTATACGAAACTGATTAGGAGTCATTGCCACGTGAATGCTTTTGATTACTACATGTTCCTTAGGCAACTTATATATATTTTATTTGCCACCTAACGTTTTTCCAAGTATGGGCCCCGCTGTCTCTCATTCTCTTCCCTTCACTAAGAGTCCCCCACCCTTTCTCTCGCAATAAGTGTATAGTGTGAGTACGGGATAGTCTCAGTCCTGTCATCGCAAATGATCCTTTTATCGTCATGGGGAGACAGACCGATTTTAGATAGGGAGGGGAGAGATGAACAAGGGGGAGAGATGGAGGGGCAGAAGGAGGGTTTAGCAGAGTGGGAGGGGTTAATTAATTGATAAATTTAATGAAATGCCAATCAAATAGATAAGAGTGAGAGAGAGAGCTATTCGAATAACTCAGGTTTGAAAATGTACTTGTATTAATAAGGAGGAGGGGAGAGGGTTGGAGATCTCCTGAGGGTTGGGAGGAGGAGGGGGAGGGATCGGCAGACAATAGGTTAAGGACCTTTCAAGAAGGAAGGAAGGATTATACCCAGGGGGGTCTTAATCTTCTTGGCAGAATAATAGGTTAATGAACTGTCAATCAAAGAAAAATAACAGATTTGCCCTGAAGTGCATACCTGCCCCTGATGTAGGCAACCCAGACTAACAAAATCGATTGAAACGAACGTTGTCCCTGTACTGATGGAAACCCTTATCAATAATTCTATGTGAGTTATGATACCCATATTTTATTCTGAACTGGACCACTTGTGTTGATAGGCTCATAATTATCATTTGTATGGTTTGGCTTTTTCATTTCACGTGATCTCAATGGGGAACAAGCAGTTGACACCACAAATCACCAGGCCCTGATCTCATAGCACCTCATGGTTATGCTAAATATTCAACTGGAACCTGACACTACCATTACATGTTTCAACCAGTGGTTGCATAAGTATTGTTCTGCAGTATTTCTTCCCAGTCACAGTGACTTCCATTAGTCCTATTTATATTTAGAGGAGACTGCTTGTGGCCTACCAGCAGAAATATAATCTCTGTATTGGCAAAGCATTTCAAGGCTTAGTCTTCAATGCAAATTCGTTAGTACGAGTGCGTATTTCATCCATTTACATCAAAGCAGAAACATCATCGTTCCTACCTCAGCCTGCTTAGTAACAGAAAGTATGGTTGCCCTTAGTTACCCGTTCATTCTGGTGTTCCACTAACCACATCAGTTGGTCTCTACATACCGTCAGCCGCGTGGAGTGGCAGTGCGGTTAGAGGCGCCGTGTCAAGGATTGCGCAGCCCCTTCCACTGGAGGTTCGAGTCCTCCTTCGGGCATGGGTGTGGCACACACACACACACACACACACACACACTTACTGTAATTATCGACCTCACTTCTGACACTGACTTTTACTTAGGCAACCGACGATATACAGTATTTTCATTTCCCCATAGAGTCAAAAAATGGTTCAAATGGCTCTGAGCACTATGGGACTCATCTGCTGACGTCATAAGTCGCCTAGAACTTAGAACTACTTAAACCTAACTAACCTAAGGACATTACACATCCATGCCCGAGGCAGGATTCGAACCTGCGACCGTAGCAGTCGCTCGGTTCCAGACTTTAGCGCCTAGAATCGCTCGGCCACTCTGGCCGGCCCCATAAAGTCAGTGAACAAAAGGTGTATAGTAAGTCAATCAGCTGGCAACGTGCATCATTTGTGTACAGCACTTGAACCAGGGCCGGCTGGAGTGGCCGTGCGGTTCTAGGCGCTACAGTCTGGAACCGAGCGACCGATACGGTCGCAGGTTCGAATCCTGCCTCGGGCATGGATGTGTGTGATTAGTTCTATGTTCTAGACGACTGATGACCTCGGAAGTTAAGTCGCATAGTGCTCAGAGCCATTTGAACCATTTGAACCTGAACCACCTTCATGATCTACGAATTATAGATGTATCACGTTTAAGGGTAGGACTAAGTGATTCTAGAGCATATATCATCTTCGTGTAACACCTGTATATACAACGAACGTCACTCCTGTCAGAAGTAATTTATGATTTACATGAGTATTAGAGATTAATTTATTTATAATCAATCACTGCCAGTCACGTGTGGCTTGAATTTTAAACTTCCAGTGTTGGTCCCTTGGCAGCGTTTCAGTATTTATTTCCAGCAGTGCAGATAGAAACGGTAAACATGCTCGTTGCTGCCGTATTATCGTGGGGGTTTTGGGGCAGGTACACGTCGTAAAACACGGCGCTTTCCGAAAGAATGGACAGGAACAGGCGTACCGAACTGCCCGTTGTGTACCTGCGACCGGCAATGCACGCCCCACTGACTGCAGCCGGATTTAGAGCTCAGCGAGAGCGACGGCCGAGTGTCGATGTCAAGCGGACTCTGTAAATGGTGGCGGCCACCCGTGGGTGAGGGGCTGATGAGGAGGGGGGGGGGGGGCGGGGGGGTTCGTCGGGTGCGGCGCCGGTCGTAAAACAAACAGTGGCTCGCGGCACGTTACAAAAACTTGGCGAGCGAATTCCCGCCCGCCGTTGTAGCGTGGGGGTCATGTCGCTCGGGCATTACGTGAGTTCGTCCCGTGTTCGCCTTGCTCCATATCCACAGTGCCTGGCGGCGACCACATACCCCAGCGCTCTTGTAGTTTATGGCCACAATGGTCAGGGACCACTGGTATTTTCCCATTGTCTCGTGAATTAAGGATTCTAAAATTTATTATAATTTTATCCATGTCGGTTAGAGAACACCGCAGCTGTTTTTGTAAATTACGCTTTAGGAAACACTGCAACTAGCTACAAGTTTTTTTTAATTGATTTTATTGTGCCTTCACTGGTGTTTGGGCCTGAGCCTATCATCAAACGGTAGCGTTGAGTTCTTTGCAAGTTTTACATTTGCATCCTAAAATACAACAAAGCTTTTGTGATTGCATAGTTTATAAAAGGTTTTACATTTGCTTCCTAAAAATGTAACAAAGTTTTTGTGATTACGTAGTTTCACACTTATATGTGCTCTATACATAGCATTCATATATGTATTGCAAGACCGATGTTTGATTTTCTTTTACAGTCCATGCTGATCAGTGACTTGAACTAAATACAAGATGGCGAATACATTTGTTCACATCACCTGCTCATTTGATGTGCCAAAGAATGTGATATGTGTACACATATGGCTCCCTTACTGTAATTACTGCAAAGATACTTCATCATTGTACAGATACATTTAAACTTATATAGCTAATTATTTAGGTTTGAAAATACTGGTAATGACCAGTGAAGAATTTTCTCTTTGTTATTTAATTAATATTTCTGTCATTTCAAATAACAGGAGCTGCATCAAATTTTGGAGTTACATTTGGTTTTTTATTTCCATTTTATCACTTAGTATGCAGTCAGGCTTATTGTGAATGTAGCTGTATATTTATAGTTCCTGTAATAAACTTACCTGCTCTTCTTTTTAGGCAAAATGTATACTCTAAGTTTTCTTTGATTCTTAACTCTGTATTTTAGAGTTGGGCGAAGTGAGTAGTGAAAATTGTCTAATTTAGGCTGTTGAGTCTGAGTGCATCCTTGTGTACACGGTGTCATACGTTGAAACACCTGCTAGGCCAATGTAAAATTTGGGCCACACAGAATATATTTGTTCAAAAATTCCAGACATGTACTGTACTTCAGCTTTTAAATTTAAGTTGTGAACTAGGGTAAAATTTTGTCTTTCACTTTATTTTTCTTTCAGAAACTAATTTTGGTATTCTTGGTGCGGAATATGTTTGCAGTCTGATGTAACACTTTACCAACGAGCGGTATGCAGACAAACTTCGCACAGTTTTGAGGAACTATTTTTGTTTAAGCTGCTGTTTGATTTGGACTTACAGTCGTCTTTGTTACTCTGTTCGTTTTCAATTCGGTCTTCAATCTTAGTAACGGTGCCAAGCCTTTACTGACATCGGTTTGACTGTTCTTTGTTCCAGCAGCTTATTTTCGATGTCCAAAGCGATTTCTTCCATTCTGTTGAACATTGGCCTATAATGAGCCATTTTGTCTTGCTCCTGGTGACATGACATGGTGTGGGTTGTTTTCTGTATATTTTAAATTTGTGTTTACCATCGTACATACTAATTTTTAGATCAAAGGAATTCGTACCATTATCACTTTAATTACCAACAGTAAATTATATGTTTTGGTGGATTTTGTTAAGCTCTTTTGCAAACTGATCAATTTCTCCAACTATTCCATCAAATAAGTGTATCATCCACATAGCATTTGTAATATAGGTCTTTTCCTCTATTGTAATATTGCCCAGGAAGCTACCAATTACGAGGCCGTCTTCTCGTTCATAAAATTTGTTAATAAAGTTGAAATAGTTATGTGATGGTATTAAGTTGAGAAGTTCAACAAGCTCATAAATTTCAGGTAGACTTATCCTTTTATATTTAAGCAAGTTGTTTTTAGTTATTGAGATTGTTTCGTTTACTGGGATATTATTCCCAAACGTTATGACTTGTTTCAGGAGTGTTGAGAGGGAGTCATGAGACTGCAGACTGTCTTGATGCGGTGCACAACGACTTTCTCTCTTAAGCCAGGTTTTTCATCCACCATATTATTTGCGTATATTCCTGCAATATGCCTGTAGGACTGCTGGTGTTACTTGTGTGTATTTACAAGTCGTGGGGAAACATATCTTGTGTCACTACGAGTAACCGAGCGAGATGGAGCAATGGTTAGCACACTGGAATCGCATTCGGGATGACGACGGTTGAATTCCGTGTTTGGCCACCCTGATTTAGGTTTTCTGTGATTCTCCTAAATCGCTTCAGGCAAATGGCGGGATGGTTCCTTTGAAAGGGCACGGCCGACTTGATTCCCCATCCTGCCCTAATCCGATGAGACTGATGAACTTACTGTTTAGTCTCCTCCCCCAGATCAACCCAACTCAAATACGAGGCAACAGTATCGGCGTCGAGATGGAGTTCATTGCTGCCTATAGCAGGACGAGGTCAGCAACAAGTGTACGCTTCTGCAAGCAAACGCTCAACGCCGCTATCTGCCAGGTGTTCGGTATCTGTTCAGGATGCAGCAACATATCCGTATTACCAAATCGTAGAATATATTGTAAACAACTTTACGAGAAAATTATCTCTCTTCATTCAGAACTTACTTTCGTTTACGTAGGCTACGCTTATAGGGTCTTCCCGGAGGAACAGTACATATTTTAAGAGGTGGCAGCACAGACTAACTTGAAAAAACTTTTCGTCAGAGATGTGTCTAGTTTTTCAGTGCTTAAGGAAATACAGCTGTTAGAATGCAGTTCAAACAGATATTCACAGAAGGTGAGAAACAAAGGCAAGTGATTGAGTTCAAAGTCGATTATCATAAATTCTGCATCCGACTCAAAGCACTTTTGAATTCTGAAATTTACCAGGCGCGGTAGAGTATTATGAAACGTATTTATCAAACCCACCTGCCTATCTCCGTAAATGGTAATAAGCCTATTTTAATTTCAACACTTAAAAGTGAACGTGCCTGCATCGTATCTGTTCGATACCAGTGACCATTTACTTAAGTGCCAAGGTGCCGCTCTCTTCCTATACCGAGGCTGGAAGCATGGCAGCGGCCGTCTCACGCTTGTGAAATTCCACGACCATCACAAACCCTGATCTTTCATCATCTCGTTGCAAAAAGCACTCAAGCATAACCCGCCGAGTCCGCTCTGGTAGGTACACACTGTATTATCCAGATCATAATTATATTGAGATGGCCCAGGAAGTAGTGTTGATTAGCCACAAATAAAAATAACAGAACTGCAGAAACCCTCATATGAAATTCAGAGTCTCTCTCTGTGCTCTATTAAAGAGCAGTTACAATAACAAGATACTGATAGTAATAGTTGTAAGTTTCCTGTAATTTAGTCTATGGTCGCGAACTTTTGTGTTAACAGATTATCGGTTTCGGTCTTTAATGACCATCATCAGATCTGCAGCAAAAATAGGAAAAACATAAATACACTCGCAAACTGTATACAGCTTAAGAACAATACATAGACCATAATGAAAAGTAGTACTGACGAAATTTACATTTGTGCACTTTAAATATGAAGAGGCATACCCGTTTCATAAAAACAAAGTCCTAATGTACTGCAGCTATAGTGGCATCGTCAAATGTTAAATGCGGAATCAGCACCAGCATCGTCAAATACACATAAATCACATCACATGCACGATTCAGTACTGCTGATTAAAACAAGCTGCCGTACAGTAGCCACAAGGTGTTTGTGTTGAAAGATCACCAGATGTCGCTAATGTCGGCATACACTAGTTTTAAATAATTAATTGAAACAGCGAAAATAAAGGGGGATACAATAGTTGAAGCTCGTAGTAAGCTTATAACGTATAAAAGGCATTACAGTAATAAAAAGCAATAAAAAGAACACGACGAAAGTAATATTGTTAAAAAGTTAAGAAACAGTGATTGACATGTGCTCTAGTGCCACTATTCTAGATAATGACATAAATATTAATCACCGTTGATAGAGCACTGGGTAATGTTAAGGAGCCACAAATGAAAGAAAACGTAGTGCCGCACATAATCAGCGCCCTCTGTTACCGCTAACGCCAGAATTCCGCCTGTGCGGCTACTGTACGGCAGCTTGTTTTAAACAGTAGTACTACTGACAACAGGGCTCGCGCATATGATGTTATTTACATGTATTTGACGATGCTGGTGCTGATTCCGCATTTAACATTTCACGATGCCACTATGGCTGCAGTACATTAGGACTTTATTTTTATGAAACAGGTATGCCTCTTCATATTTAAAGTGCACAAATGTAAATTTTGTCAGTACTACTTTTCATTATGGTTTATGTATTGTTCTTAAGCTGTATAAAGTTTGCGAGTGTATTTATGTTTTTCCTATTTTTGCTGCAGATCTGATGATGGTCATTAAAGACCGAAACCGGTAACCTGTTAACGAAAAGTTTGTGACCATAGACGTACATTAAAGGAAACTTATTACATATACGGGTCACTGTTCTTTCGCGACGATGTCGCAGCTTGTGAAAGTAATAGTTGTGTTTGACACCTATTGTTTAAGACGAGATCACACGAAAGAGACCGGTATTAGGATAAAGTCTTACCTTACGTACCTTGCATGTTATTTCCGTCAGGGAAGTTAAATATAACTCTTCAGTCACGTTAGCCATTTCTAGAGCTCCAGAAACTTGTCTCAGGCGCTTGGTAGTTCAATATAGTTATAACGTGGAAAAACTGTATGTAAAGAAACTTTTACTTGCATTAATCAATTTTGCACTGCTGCGCGGGTCTCTCAATAATGATTCTAAACTATATTCTTGCTCGTCTGCACATAATAAAGAATATACAGAATCTGGACTCGGTACTTCCATCACGCGAACAATCAGTCATCTGTATGGTTAAACCCTGAAGACACAACACAACCATCAGAAATCTCGCATAGCGCCAAGCCAAGTGCCGAAATCAGTTACCCGTCATGTTGGGACACCTTAATGACTTGAGAACGCGGTCCAACCGTCGTTCAAACAACCGTCACAGTTGGAAATGGTAACGGTACACACATTCAAAGGCACTTCCTTCTCCTAAACGATATTACGTGTAACATTTGCATCATGAACTGTCGCTACTCAGATACTATTTCGAACACTCAGAGCAGCGTCCGAAAAGAACATCAGAAAATAAGCATTTTTGGCCGAGCGTTCATCTACGTGACATGCCTATCGGGCAGCCCGCTAGCGACCAAATCTTCCGAGCCCGCCAATACCTCAGCTGGTGCACCCTCCAATGAATACATGCTTCTGCATTCATGAGTCACCCTAGGTATAACCACTTTTGAAAATGAATGAATACATATGAACTGAAACAGAGGAATCTGTTCCATTAGGTATTGTCCTCAACTACCATTAAATCGCAGTTAAAATAAATAACCTGAAGGCTTACGAACTCCAAGGACTAATTTATGTCCTTGTGCGATATCTCGATTTATGGCGCAGCAGACAAGAATGGGAATCTCTGTTCGGCGTAATCGTTCCGTGCGCTTTTAAGCTGACAGAAAGGTCTACCTGCGCGAAGATCATTCTAGAAGAATCGCGATGTTTTCTGTGTTCCCGCTCTATAGCTTCCTGAGACTTCACTCTCGTCTTCTTCCTCTGAGCAACTCACCACCATCCACACATAATATTCGGTCGTCCGCGTGCCTGGTGTTTCCTTACGTTCTTTTATTTAAAATCACCCAGTGTGTGTGGTGTGTTGTGGTAGCAGCAGTAACAACATGATTTACACCATATGACATACCGTTTTCTGTGAGAAGCAATGGATCAGAACGTGTTAATGTCTGTTTAGAACCTGACACAGGCCTCGAAGCCGTGGCGTGAAAAAACAAATGTATTGTTGTGTACAAAGCGCGTTGCAGCAGAAAAAACGATGCTTCAGACAACGATCCAGGGTCACAGGTAGTGTCTCTTGCGACGTACAGTATAGTTTGTGGGATACGGTCATCCTTCAACAGAACAGGCGATGCAACTTTACAATGGTCTGTGCAACGAATCATTACCTGTATATTTAATACGATCGACCACATGTGCTCGATGCCTGCACGCAGACAGTATTTGTTTTCGATATATACGAGGAGAGAGATGCAGTAAAAATCTTATGGGGTTCTCTATCGGATGAAGTTAGTGGAGCTTTTATAGTTGGTAATTTTTCTCTGTTGAATGGTACAGAATCATGATGATAGCATATTGGAGCGATAGACGTGAATGGGCCCTGAGGGACGCGGATCTGCTTCAGACTCCAGTATCTGTACGTCGTTTGGGGATGCACCACAATGCAGTAACAATATCCTCATCCTTCTCACAGTTCACGTAATGTCTTTTATACTATCCGGTGTTGCAGGACGAGGCTTCGTTTGGTGCCGGGCGTATAATGTCTTGCTATGGTGTTAGGAGTACTACGATGACTCCTTGTGTCTGTAAGTTCGTGGTGATTTTCTTTCTGTTACGATAGACGTGTATTTCAGTGAGTTAAATTAACAGTTTAGATGCTGCAATATTTAATTTTTGCCTCCGAAGTATGAAGCGTCTCACAATATATTATGGTACGTAGTTTCTTCAGAGATATCAACTCTGACATTGTCTTTGGAAATGTCACATCTCCCACTGTTACGGTCGTGTGTTTACAAGCTGTAGGCTAAATTTTCTTTAGTTGTCTAATATGTGTTAAAAAACACGTTCTTCTATCCTTTATTTCCTAATAAGACCGTTGAATTAGTAGTGTCATACGTGTGTTCTGGTGGTGTAGTTAGTTACAGTATTTTATTTTCGCTAGCCATATTTTCCGGAAATGCAACTGCACAGATCGAATACTCACTTTGCATATTTATATATGTGAATAGTGCTGCTACTTTTTTAAAATATTGGGAGCAATAATATCGGACAAACACAGTTTAGAGAGCCTTCTGACTGCAAACTACTGTTATTTACGTAGACCTTAGTAGTTCTTTGTCATTTGCAACAATGGAAATAACTGGCAATGAATACCGTCGTTTAAATTTTTTCTTGTGAATAGCACGATGTATTATCTCTGTTCTTCCTAAATTGGTGCTCGAAAACTATTTAAAAATGCTGAAATACATACTTTGAGGTTGTGAGTTGCGTCTCTATCTATTTGCCTACTTAGGTAACGTGTACTTTTCTGCAGTTACAAGCATAAGCACGGTAGTTTTATGACACCGAATTTTTAGGTCTATACCTGGTCAGGGTAAATTTACAACATTAAATTTTTAGTCCTAGTTACTAAAATGTCAGCTGTTGAAATCTACCTTTGGGACCCAGACTTCGCAATTCTGGGCTCTAATTTGATGAGCCGGTCGGTGTGGCCGACCGGTTATAGACGCTTCAGTCTGTAGCCGCGCGACGGCTACGGTCGCAGGTTCGAATCCTGCCTCGGGCATGGATGTTTGCGATGTCCTTAGGTTAGTTAGGTTTAAGTTGTTCTAAGTTCTAGGGGACTGATGACCTCAGATATTAAGTCCCATAGTGCTCGGAGCCATTTGAACCATTTAATTTCATGAATGTATATGGGGCAATTAATTTAGACTTTCCTTTACACTGTAGACGTGTTTTGCAGTGCTGTGACATCAAACAATGTCATTTCGAGTATGAAACTCAACTAGTAGTGTAAATATCATACTTTTAGCACTGTATCGAAAATATTTTGTTAGAGAGTTTGTCGTGTGATGTCACATTCAGTCTGTCTATCTGCTTCCTTCACTAAAACTTGTTTTCTGCATTTACAGGCTGTTGAAGCAATTTTTAAGTCCTCAAATTTTGAAGCTAAGTTTCTATGACCCTACGATTGGGGTACATACTTCAGATTTTCGACAATAATCTGATAAATATATGTATATGTGGAAAATAACTCCTGCTTTCTTTCCAATTACAGACTTCTTTATAATATCGTGACATCACGTGTATTAACCTCTACTAGCACGGTAAACATCGCGCTTTTTCGCACTGATGTGCTTTGCGGGTATTTTAGAATATTTGCAACATTTTTACGCAAAATATTAATTTACAATCTTTCCCGTTTTTTAACTGCTTTCGTAGCCATTTATTGGTGTGGCACTCAGCTCGAACTATGGTCGCAATTTTACAGTTCCGCCATATGCTGGCAACTGAGGAACTGGGATTTGCTGCTATTTCGCGTTTTTTGGGGTTTGTGGAATGAGAGTTAAGGTAACAATCAAGTTGAGCAAATAAAAATTCCTAATTCGTTATTTATATTTTGCAAACAAATGCTGTTTTCTAATTATTTATAGGGAATTATCTACTTTTATGTGCAGCAATCTGGTGATGGCAGCAGCAAGTAGGATATAACTATGGACTTGCCTTAATTTACTTTTTCAGAGCTTGTGGGGAAATATTTGTGGTAAAGTACTCATTATCAGCAAATAAGAGTGAATATTTCATTATTTATATTTTATGAACTAATACTGGTTTTTAATTGTCTATGGATAAATACAGGGTGTTTCAAAAATGACCGGTATATTTGAAACGGCAATAAAAACTAAACGAGCAGCAATAGAAATACACCGTTTGTTGCAATATGCTTGGGACAACAGTACATTTTCAGGCGGACAAACTTTCGAAATTACAGTAGTTACAATTTTCAACAACAGATGGCGCTGCAAGTGATGTGAAAGATATAGAAGACAACGCAGTCTGTGGGTGCGCCATTCTGTACGTCGTCTTTCTGCTGTAAGCGTGTGCTGTTCACAACGTGCAAGTGTGCTGTAGACAACATGGTTTATTCCTTAGAACAGAGGATTTTTCTGGCGTTGGAATTCCACCGCCTAGAACACAGTGTTGTTGCAACAAGACGAAGTTTTCAACAGAGGTTTAATGTAACCAAAGGACCGAAAAGCGATACAATAAAGGATCTGTTTGAAAAATTTCAACGGACTGGGAACGTGACGGATGAACGTGCTGGAAAAGTAGGGCGACCGCGTATGGCAACCACAGAGGGCAACACACAGCTAGTGCAGCAGGTGATCCAACAGCGGCCTCGGGTTTCCGTTCGCCGTGTTGCAGCTGCGGTCCAAATGACGCCAACGTCCACGTATCGTCTCATGCGCCAGAGTTTACACCTCTATCCATACAAAATTCAAACACGGCAACCCCTCAGCGCTGCTACCATTGCTGCACAAGAGACATTCGCTAACGATATAGTGCACAGGATTGATGACGGCGATATGCATGTGGGCAGCATTTGGTTTACTGACGAAGCTTATTTTTACCTGGACGGCCTCGTCAACAAACAGAACTGGCGCATATGGGGACCCGAAAAGCCCCATGTTGCAATCCCATCGTCCCTGCATCCTCAAAAAGTACTGGTCTGGGCTGCCATTTCTTCCAAAGGAATCATTGGCCCATTTTTCAGATCCGAAACGATTACTGCATCACGCTATCTGGACATTCTTCGTGAATTTGTGGCGGTACAAACTGCCTTAGACGACACTGCGAACACCTCGTTGTTTATGCAAGATGGTGCCCGGCCACATCGCACGGCCGACGTCTTTAATTTCCTGAATGAATATTTCGATGATCGTGTGATTGCTTTGGGCTATCCGAAACATACAGGAGGCGGCGTGGATTGGCCTCCCTATTCGCCAGACATGAACCCCTGTGACTTCTTTCTGTGGGGACACTTGAAAGACCAGGTGTACCGCCAGAATCCAGAAACAATTGAACAGCTGAAGCAGTACATCTCATCTGCATGTGAAGCCATTCCGCCAGACACGTTGTCAAAGGTTTCGGGTAATTTCATTCAGAGACTACGCCATATTATTGCTACGCATGGTGGATATGTGGAAAATATCGTACTATAGAGTTTCCCAGACCGCAGCGCCATCTGTTGTTGAAAATTGTAACTACTCTAATTTCGAAAGTTTGTCTGCCTGAAAATGTACTGTTGTCCCAAGCATATTGCAACAAACGGTGTATTTCTATCGCTCCTCGTTTAGTTTTTATTGCCGTTTCAAATATACCGGTCATTTTTGAAACCCCCTGTATGTTATGTACTCGGTACAGTATTCCATGACGAATGATATATAGCTCCAAATCATAATTATCTATGTAAGGTCTGGTGAGCAACTTCTTAAACGATTTTTTGGAAGCCAGTAACGCAAACACAGTTGCAGAGCAGAGGTCCAAGGAAACCTGGAGCCCATGAGCAGGGAGCATGTAGACATGGAGGTGTGGGGGCGTTGGTGCATGGATATTGGGAATGTGAGGGGCACAGGAGCACTGTGATGCAGGGTGTGTGGGTGTGCTAGTGTCTAGTGGTGTGGGTGTGCTAGTGTGTAGTGGGATGGGTGTGTGGCAGCATGGCTATTTGCTGGCACGAGGGTCCAGGGGTGCGTTGGCATGGGGGCATGGGGGCATGGGGGCATGGGGGCATGGGGGCATGGGGGCATGGGGGCATGGGGGCATGGGGGGTGCAGGGTCGTAGATGCATAGGGGCGCTGGGGGCAAGTGCAGAGGAGTGGGGATGTGTCAAGCTAAATTTGCAAAAAGTGTGACGTTATCTGGTGGGATGGGACTAGGGGTGCTGACGTCAATGAAATGTAACATGTGCCATTGTGTCAGGTGAAGTATAGAACCACTCATAAGCAAACATTGTTTCAGCACATTCTCTGGCAGAATGTACACTGTCGCACTTTTCGTGTTTCTCCGTCAGCTTCTGTGATACTGCAAATGCGAGTGATCATACACTGGGGAGACCAGATAGAGTAGCATTTGGCACCTGATCAAGTCTCATAGGTTAGGTACACTCTCTTCAGGAAGGTAGGAACTAGTCAACCACGCTCTATCCCATCCCCAGCATCACAGTAAGTTTGGTTTAAGTATCCATTGTATGTCTTGATGTAGATACTATTGATCTATGGTTCAAGCCTCTATTGTATTGATTTATTGTCAGTGGCCTGCCCTTGTTTCATGTCTACTATTAATCGTTTGCATGTTTTTGAATTCATTTTGTAGCCACTATACACCTAAATGACCTCCTAATTAATCAGTGGTCTCCAGGAAGTAAGTAAAAGGCCGTTGCTTTAGACGGCCGAGGTCGCTAATTTAAACGCCAGCGATGTGTTAATATTACCTGCCTATTTGAAAACTGGCATCGGCATTTATGCTAACAACGAGGGAATGACACAAGTTGTCTTTTAAATGGTGCCGGCAGCTGCGGTATCCATCTAAAAGTGTTGTTTGTACCACAAAACATCAGGTCAGTGCTGTTTGTTCTTCCTTGTACTGTGGTACTTCGCGGACTTCAGACAGCCCCACTGTGCTGTAGTGCAGACAGCGCCTCTCCACTCTACTGTACTGAGCCACCTGACCCACTCAGTCTGTGAGGCGGAGCTCTCCTCCCCAGTTTCCGAAACAGTGACGCCTCCGCCCCTCCTCCCCCCCCCCCCCCCCTCCTTGCCCTGTTTTCCGGTCGGCAGGACACTGAAGCTGCTGCAGGGAAGGCAGAGGACGGGGGGGGGGGGGGGGGTGGAGGCGCTACTAGTCCTCCGTCCTCGGCTGATGAGCCCCGCAGTGTCCATCGGAGGAGCAAGCAGTGCAGGGCGGGCGGCGGACGGGAAGTTGCGTTTGTTTGCGGGCCGGCAGATTGTATCGCCGCCGCGTTTAATTAGGCCTGAGTGCGCACCGCCGGCCGCTGTTCATTACTGGCTGCCCGTGCTGTCAGCTTAGCCGCGGCCAACTGTCCGGCACCGGTTCTCAGGGGACACCGCGGACGCCCTCCTTCGTGTCTGCGCTGGCGAGGCTGCCCAGTACCGGCACGTGCTGCGCGGACACTCCTTCTGGTTTATTTGCGGTGCACGCTCCGCCTCATTAACCATCAGGCTAATTACTTTGCAGTCGCCACACTGCGCCACTTCTTACCTGCCTAATTACTTAGGCGGCCGAGCTTCCTACACAAAGAGCTTCCATAACAACTACTTCGTTTTCCACGAAGTTTTGGGTTTGCAGCCGGATGACGTCGACTTCTTGCCACGATGTTTCCACTGACAACCGTTCAACCATCTTCAGGTGAGGTTTTAGTACTGGAGGTTGCTATATACACTCCTGGAAATTAAAATAAGAACACCGTGAATTCATTGTCCCAGGAAGGGGAAACTTTATTGACACATTCCTGGGGTCAGATACATCACATGATCACACTGACAGAACCACAGGCACATAGACACAGGCAACAGAGCATGCACAATGTCGGCACTAGTACAGCGTATATCCACCTTTCGCAGCAATGCAGGCTGCTATTCTCCCATGGAGACGATCGTAGAGATGCTGGATGTAGTCCTGTGGAACGGCTTGCCATGCCATTTCCACTTGGCGCCTCAGTTGGACCAGCGCTCGTGCTGGACGTGCAGACCGCGTGAGACGACGCTTCATCCAGTCCCAAACATGCTCAATGGGGGACAGATCCGGAGATCTTGCTGGCCAGGGTAGTTGACTTACACCTTCTAGAGCACGTTGGGTGGCACGGGATACACGCGGACGTGCATTGTCCTGTTGGAACAGCAAGTTCCCTTGCCGGTCTAGGAATGGTAGAACGATGGGTTCGATGACGGTTTGGATGTACCGTGCACTAATTAGTGTCCCCTCGACGATCACCAGTGGTGTACGGCCAGTGTAGGAGATCGCTCCCCACACCATGATGCCGGGTGTTGGCCCTGTGTGCCTCGGTCGTATGCAGTCCTGATTGTGGCGCTCACCTGCACGGCGCCAAACACGCATACGACCATCATTGGCACCAAGGCAGAAGCGACTCTCATCGCTGAAGACGACACGTCTCCATTCGTCCCTCCATTCGCGCCTGTCGCGACACCACTGGAGGCGGGCTGCACGATGTTGGGGCGTGAGCGGAAGACGGCCTAACGGTGTGCGGGACCGTAGCCCAGCTTCATGGAGACGGTTGCGAATGGTCCTCGCCGATACCCCAGGAGCAACAGTGTCCCTAATCTGCTGGGAAGTGGCGGTGCGGTCCCCTACGGCACTGCGTAGGATCCCACGGTCTTGGCGTGCATCCGTGCGTCGCTGTGGTCCGGTCCCTGGTCGACGGGCACGTGCACCTTCCGCCGACCACTGGCGACAACATCGATGTACTGTGGAGACCTCACGCCCCACGTGTTGAGCAATTCAGCGGTACGTCCACCCGGCCTCCCGCATGCACACTATACGCCCTCGCTCAAAGTCCGTCAACTGCACATACGGTTCACGTCCACGCTGTCGCGGCATGCTACCAGTGTTAAAGACTGCGATGGAGCTCCGTATGCCACGGCAAACTGGCTGACACTGACGGCGGCGGTGCACAAATGCTGCGCAGCTAGCGCCATTCGACGGCCAACACCGCGGTTCCTGGTGTGTCCGCTGTGCCGTGCGTGTGATCATTGCTTGTACAGCCCTCTCGCAGTGTCCGAAGCAAGTATGGTGGGTCTGACACACCGGTGTCAATGTGTTCTTTTTTCCCTTTCCAGGAGTGTATATTCTTCTTGTTTGTGGTAGGTTTCTGTAGAGAGCCACCAGTGTCGAGCAGTCTAACTGTCTTGATGTGAAAGCAAAATTTTCCTATCTTACAATTCCATCATTGTATGGGGCGCTGAAGCTATGGCGGTAGGACTTGAAATCCTGTGCCACCCTCAGACAGTATGAGTTCAAGGTTGCCGGCAAGAAGTGATACAACTACATAGGCAGTTGAGGCAGTTGATGGTCGTACCAAGGATTTCGCATATCTACATCTACATCCATACTCTGCAAACCACCTGGCGGTGTGTGGCGGAGGGTAACTTGAGTACCTCTATCGGTTCTCCCTTCTATTACTGTCTCGTGTTGTTCGTGGAAAGAAAGATTGTCGGTATGCCTCTGTGTGGGCTCTAATCTCTCTGATTTTATCCTCATGGTCTCTTCGCGAGATATACGTAGGAGGGAGCAATATACTGCTTGACTCCTCGGTGAAGGTATGTTCACGAAACTTCAACAAAAGCCCGTACCGAGCTTCTGAGCGTCTCTCCTGCAGAGTCTTCCACTGGAGTTTATCTATCATCTCCGTAAAGCTTTCGCGATTACCAAATGATCCTGTAACGAAGCGCGCTGCTCCTCATTGGATCATCTCTATCCCCTCTATCAACTCTATCTGGTACGGATCCCACACTAGTGAGCAATATTTAAGCAGTGGCCGAACAAGTGTACTGTAACCTACTTCCTTTGTTTTCGGATTGCATTTCCTTACGACTCTTCCAATGAATCTCAGTCTGGCATCTGCTTTACCGACGATCAACTTTATATGATCATTCCATTTTAAATCACTCTTAATGCCTACTCCTAGATAATTTATGGAATTAACTGCTTCCAGCTGCTGACCTGCTATGTTGTAGCTAAATGATAAAGGATCTTTCTTTCTATGTATTCGCAGCACATTACACTTGTCTACATTGAGATTCAATTGCCGTTCCCTGCACCATGCGTCAATTCGTTGCACATCCTCCTGCATTTCAGTATAATTTTCCATTGTTACAAGCTCTCGATATATCACAGCATCATCCGCAAAAAGCCTCAGTGAACTGCCGATGTTATCCACAAGGTCATTTATATACACTCCTGGAAATGGAAAAAAGAACACATTGACGCCGGTGTGTCAGACCCACCATACTTGCTCCGGACACTGCGAGAGGGCTGTACATGCAATGATCACACGCACGGCACAGCGGACACACCAGGAACCGCGGTGTTGGCCGTCGAATGGCGCTAGCTGCGCAGCATTTGTGCACCGCTGCCGTCAGTGTCAGCCAGTTTGCCGTGGCATACGGAGCTCCATCGCAGTCTTTAACACTGGTAGCATGCCGCGACAGCGTGGACGTGAACCGTATGTGCAGTTGACGGACTTTGAGCGAGGGCGTATAGTGGGCATGCGGGAGGCCGGGTGGACGTACCGCCGAATTGCTCAACACGTGGGGCGTGAGGTCTCCACAGTACATCGATGTTGTCGCCAGTGGTCGGCGGAAGGTGCACGTGCCCGTCGACCTGGGACCGGACCGCAGCGACGCACGGATGCACGCCAAGACCGTAGGATCCTACGCAGTGCCGTAGGGGACCGCACCGCCACTTCCCAGCAAATTGGGGACACTGTTGCTCCTGGGGTATCGGCGAGGACCATTCGCAACCGTCTCCATGAAGCTGGGCTACGGTCCCGCACACCGTTAGGCCGTCTTCCGCTCACGCCCCAACATCGTGCAGCCCGCCTCCAGTGGTGTTGCGACAGGCGTGAATGGAGGGACGAATGGAGACGTGTCGTCTTCAGCGATGAGAGTCGCTTCTGCCTTGGTGCCAATGATGGTCGTATGCGTGTTTTGCGCCGTGCAGGTGAGCGCCACAATCAGGACTGCATACGACCGAGGCACACAGGGCCAACACCCGGCATCATGGTGAGGGGAGCGATCTCCTACACTGGCCGTACACCACTGGTGATTGTCGAGGGGACACTGAATAGTGCACGGTACATCCAAACCGTCATCGAACCCATCGTTCTACCATTCCTAGACCGGCAAGGGAACTTGCTGTTCCAACAGGACAATGCACGTCCGCATGTATCCCGTGCCACCCAACGTGCTCTAGAAGGTGTAAGTCAACTACCCTGGCCAGCAAGATCTCCGGATCTGTCCCCCATTGAGCATGTTTGGGACTGGATGAAGCGTCGTCTCACGCGGTCTGCACGTCCAGCACGAACGCTGGTCCAACTGAGGCGCCAGGTGGAAATGGCATGGCAAGCCGTTCCACAGGACTACATCCAGCATCTCTCCGATCGTCTCCATGGGAGAATAGCAGCCTGCATTGCTGCTAAAGGTGGATATACACTGTACTAGTGCCGACATTGTGCATGCTCTGTTGCCTGTGTCTATGTGCCTGTGGTTCTGTCAGTGTGATCATGTGATGTATCTGACCCCAGGAAGGTGTCAATAAAGTTTCCCCTTCCTGGGACAATGAATTCACGGTGTTCTTATTTCAATTTCCAGGAGTGTATAATGCGAATAGAAACGGTCCTACGACACCCCCTTGCGGCACACATGAAATCACTCTTAATTTGGAAGACTTCTCTCCATTGAGAATGACATGCTGCGTTCTGTTATCTAGGAACTCTTCAATCCAATCACACATTTGGTCTGATAGTCCATATGCTCTTACTTTGTTCATTAGATAACTGTGGGGAACTGTATCGAACGCCTTGCGGAAGTCAAGAAACACGGCATCTACTTGGGGACCCGTGTTTATGGCCCTCTGAGTCTCGTGAACGAATAGCGCGAGCTGGGTTTCACACGATCGTCTTTTTCGAAACCCATGCTGATTCCTACAGAGTAGAACGAGTGGCGGTATAAAAACTGACACATGGCCCGAATCCGAGTGCTCGAGGTTAATAAGAGGAACAGATTGGCCATGCCAGTGTCGGGATATCGTGGTGCCAACGTGATGCAAGCTACTGACTGTGTCGCGGAAGGCATCCACTTTGTTGTAGAGTCGCTTTGCCTTCTCTCGAACTGACGTCTTTAGAGGGAGCATGTTTGCCTCATAGTGTACAGAATATTCGTGAGTGCAGATGCATGCAGGCTATACCGAAGAACCTTATTCTGCAGGCATTGGAGTGTCTGCATCTGCTAAGCACCAATTGTGGGTCACACAGTGGAGTCATAGGTGAGGAAATGGTGGGCAACTGTATTGTATAGTCGGGGCTTGGTATATAGTTTCAGTGGCCTCCTGTTGAAGAGGGGTACAACGATTTTATTAGCTTCTGCTCCTTTTGGGTAACATATTCCGCATGTTGGTGGGAGAGCAGTTTGGTATCCATCTGGACTCCATGATATTTAGTATCCGGTGTCCATGCGACCTGGACGCCTGCAATAGTGATTTTGTAGCGGAGCATAGGGCACCGTTTGTAGAAGTAGACCGCCGTAGTTTTGCTGACAGTGAGGACAATCTTGTTTGA
The DNA here is from genome assembly GCF_023864345.2 of Schistocerca serialis cubense. Lineage (NCBI taxonomy): Eukaryota > Metazoa > Arthropoda > Insecta > Orthoptera > Acrididae > Schistocerca > Schistocerca serialis. The sequence continues at coordinate 762,984,808 of NC_064638.1, forward strand.
ACGACACCGAGTAACTTTTGCGTCAACCTGCCTCTGGACATGAGCAATGAGCTGGTCGGTGTTGTGGCTGGTCATATAGAACTCAAGGAGATTGCTAAATTACCTCGGAAACTTTATACCAAAACACTGACACGGAGACGCATGCCCAAAAACAACCGCAAGGTCTGCCGAGTTTCGCGCCCTCTTCGATTAGTTCTCCATCTGTGGCGCGCAGGCGCATGCATAAAGCTGATTCTTCATGCCCGCTCTCTGTCGGAGTGCGGGCTTCCGGAGCTAGAATTCAGATGTCAAAGAAAGTAGTAATAATAGCTGTAGCTGGACGTGCCACTGGTCATAAAAAGTTCCATTTCGGTTATTAAGGAATCGGTGGTAATATGTTTGATGGGAGATCTCAATCGTAATGGCGACTTTCAGCTGGATAATGCGTAGGCTCCAGTGATTTCCTTAATATCTACAGAAAGGAGTTTTTATGACTAGTAAAATGTCCAGCAAAAGCTAATTTCATTAATTTGGTATCTGAATCTTAACTCCGCATGTCTCCATTCCAACCGAGAGCGTGCATTTAGTATCACCATTGAGCATGCTCAACAAACTTCGAAGAGGGAGCGATACTCGACAGGGGTCGCGCATGTAGCGCTTTCTTTGAGCATGATTCTCCGCGCCAATATTTTACTATAAAGTCAGGACGTAAACTAGCAATATCCTGTGCTAAACATTCACTCGAAGATGGCTGGTTGTCAGCCGAACCATCTTGGCAAGAAATCGACGTCATCTGGCTGCAATTCCATAACTTCACGGAATACTCCTTACGCGGAAAAAATTCAAAGAATTAGTTCATCTTTCTTCAGTTGTAATAATGTTTTACGAGCGCCTGCTGAAAATTAATATCTCCGTATTTTTATGCCAAAATTCTTAAGGCCTTTTAAACAAAACAAAAGTTATTAACAGTCTGCATCGTTACTCTAGATGTCTTCAAATTTACAGCCCTCTACCGCTAGAAGACTCCGAGTTGTAGCTGCTAACATGGTGGTATGTAACGCAACTACGTCTGCTCGTGAGAAACAGTGTGCTATAATCGAGTTTCGAATTCGAGGAGTTCGTCTCCACGTGGAACACTCTCTCCTTCACAGTGACAGTGCCAGACCACACACCATCGTTGCGGCAACTGCAAAAATCCAACGTCTTGGGTTCACTGTAATGTTTGAATGCTCCATTAATAGTGTAGCGCTTGACACAGTCACGTCGATTAAATATTTGGGCGTAACATTGCAGAGCAATGTGAAGTGGGACAAGTATGTAATGGCAGTTGTGGGGAAGGCGGATAGTCGTCCTCGGTTCATTGGTAGAATTTTGGGAAGATGTGGTTCATCTGTAAAGGAGACCGCTTATAAAACACTAATACGACCTATTCTTGAGTACTGCTCGAGCGTTTGGGATCCCTATCAGATTGGATTGAGGGAGGACATAGAAGCAATTCAGAGGCAGGCTGCTAGATTCGTTACTAGTAGGTTTGATCATCACGCGAGTGTTACGGAAATGCTTCACGAACTCGGGTGGGCGTCTCTGGAGGAAAGGAGGCGCTCTTTTCGTGAATCGCTACTGAGGAAATTTAGAGAACCAGCATTTGAGGCTGACTGCACTACAATTTTACTGCCACCAACTTATATTTCGCAGAAAGACCACAAAGATAAGATAAGAGAGATTAGGGCTCGTACAGAGGCATATAGGCAGTCATTTTTCCCTCGTTCTGTTTGGGAGTGGAACAGGGAGACAAGATGCTAGTTGTGGTACGAGGTACCCTCCGCCACGCACCGTATGGTGGATTGCGGAGTACGTATGTAGATGTAGATGTAGACTGTCATCGATCATCCCCCATAGTCTCGGCTTGGCCGCATCCGATTCTCATCTGTTTCCTAAACTTAAACGCCGGCCGCTGTGGCCGAGCGGTTTTAGGCGCTTCAGTCCGGAATCGCGCTACTGCTACAGTCGCAGGTTCGAATCCTGCCTCGGGCATGGATGTGTGTGATGTCCTTAGTTAGGTTTATCCACGATAGTTAGGTTTAAGTAGTTCTAAGTCTAGGGGACTGATTACCTCAGATGTTAAGTGCCGTAGTGCTTAGAGCCGTTTCAACCTAAACTTAAACAACAGCTTCGAACATTTCACTTTGATAGTGATGAATCGGTGCAAGTAGTGTCCAGGTTGTAGCTTCAAATAAGCCTTCGCTTATTTTAAGAACAGAACGTGCAAGTGCAACAGTCCACCCTAGGAATTTCTATGCTCAACAATACTACGGCAGTGGCTACCGGATTGAAAATCAGAAAAATCTAAGTGCGTCTTTTAACTAAGTCGTTGATTATTAAGAGCACTAGAATTCATTACGAAAATTCACGCCAGACAAGATAATGAAGGGTACCATTTTTAACCCTCTGCCCACAAGGCGCTATGGTGAACCACCTGCTTGCCCAGTTTGCCTTAGTGTGCATACGAGATGTAGCTCAGGTCTTATCCTCAGCTTGTGTCTCCTTGTAGCCAGTCACGCTCGCGGTGTTGCAGGGGTCACCTGCTCCGTGGTACGTACTACCCAGGTGGGAGTCCAGTAGACCTTGTTATTAACGTCACTCCAATCCATCTTCTGGGCAGAAGGTAAATAATTGTGTACAACAGAGAGATATTTAGTTAAACATTTGACTCACACAGTACTGAGAATTGCTGCGTCTCAAAATTAACCGTTTAGTTCTCATAGGACACAAGGTAGTTCGATCGTCTACCCGAACTACCCGAATGAAAGCAGGAATTACGTAAACTGACACGTATTACAGCATTTGATTACATCATATCTTTCGTAACGAGCGTCAGAAAAAGAATGAGTATTATTCCACACAAATCATTTTACAGCAGATGTCATACTGTATCTTACAGGAGTCCATATAGTACAAAGGGTTAATACAAGAATACAACTATTCGTTCCAACATTGTTCGTCGTATGCGGTTAAGATCACAGTTACTGCGCACTGCACGTCAGTGTAGGCAAGACAGGGAATATTCCCACAACATGATAGGAGACATTACAGTCTCCGTCAACAAAGTCAAACATTCTGCAGTGAAGTTGTGGCAGCGATACTTTTTCGTGAACTTGCGCGATGTGATGTCAGATTGCGTGAGGTGTTTGTTTCGTGGATCTCGTTTTTTTATCTTTGCAGTCGTTACGTAATTTATTAGCATTCGTTGAGTCTAGTTGTAGTTAACTAATTCTGGCAAGTTCGAGCTAATAAAGAATTTCGTTCATTCATTATATGTCCTACATATTCTATTTATGTGGTGTAGGTCGATGACTACATGATTGGTGATCTCCGACTAAGGATTCTCTGACTTTTCGTTGATTGGCGTATTCTACGGCAAATATAAACAGTTGGAACAATGATGGCAAACGATATTGTCCGATAATGGAAGAAATTCGCTGGCTTAAGAATGAAACAGAAACCTTGCAGCTACATCTTTCGGAAGATACGAAATAAAAACATGCGGAGGCGCAAAGAAGTGACGCTGGTTCAACAAAGCTAGCACCGCCTAGTAAGAGAACATCGTCATAAACAGTGAAAATCGCTACAGCGCGACCACAGAGAAAAACAGCAATGGATTACAAGCTGGTTTCAATAGTTCACTCACTCCACAGTTGCAGTTACGAGCACTTTCATTCCTGCCTTCCCCGCCACGCACATGTTTTGCAGTAATAGGAAGTATATTTCAACAACAGAGAGCAGTCAAGGATTACGACAGGTTCACTTTGGTAATAATTATCGTGGACCACCAGACCTTGGCGTTAATATCGGACCTTATAGCAAACCCACCTAAAGAAAGGGCGTACGGCAGACTGAAAGAAGTACTAATATCTCACTGCATGAAATCCGTCGACATCAGAGTCAGGAAGGTACTGTGCCAGAAAAAGGGCGAGTCAGGACCCTGTCGCAACACTGGCAACATATACGCAGCCTGGCAGATAGTTGGACAGTCTCTCACAGGTCGCTGTCACATACAACAGCCACAACGGTATATGCACCGTAGTCAAGCCATGTAAACAATAAACATTTCAAACGAGTTTTTTTTTTTTTTTAGATGTCACTCCTCTGACTAATATGAAGCGCCCTGTCATAAATTCCTCTCCTGTACCAATCGCCTCATCTCAGAGTATCACTGTTATTTGCTGGAGGAATTCCGAACTCTGGCTTCTTCTACAGCTCCCTCTAGTACTACGGAAGATATTCTCTGACGTCTTAACAGATGTCCTACCATCTAGTCCATCTTCTTATCAGTATTTCCTTTCTTCGCCGATTCTACAGAGAGCCTCATTTCTCACTTTACCAGGCCACCTAATTTTCAGAATTTTCCTGTAGCACCACAACTTAAATTTCTCGATTTTTTCGATTCTACTCTGTCCTGGTTTTCCCACAGTCCGTGTCTCGCTGCCATAGAATGCTGTGCTCCAAACGTATATCCTCAGAGATGTCTTCCTCAAATTGAGGACTAAGGTTGATACTAGTAAACTTCTTTTGCCAGAAGTGCGCTATTTGTCAGTGTTAGTCTGGTTTTTATGTCCTCCTTGATCCATCCATTACCGGTTATTTTGCTTCCAAAGCAACAGAATTCCTTAACTTCGTCTACGTCTCGATCCCGAATTCTGATTTTAAGTTTCCCGTTGTTCTCATTTCAGTTACTTTCGTCTTTCTTCGATTTACATATTTTTTTCTCCTTAGACGGTCCATGTCATTCAGCAGATCCTGTAATTGTTCCTCACTTCCACTGAGGTTAGCAATGTCATCAGCAAATCTTATCATTGATATCCTTCCACCTTGAATTTTAATTCCGTTTTTGAAGCTTTGTTTTCTTGCCGTCATTGCATCTTCGATGTATAGATTGAGCAGTAAGGGCGAAAGGCTACTTCCCTGTCTTACACCCTTTTTAGTCTGAGCGCTTCGTTCTTGGGCTTCCACGAGATTAGAGATTGAAAAGCAGGAGTAGAAAACCTGAGAACCCAACCGCTCACGCAACAGAGACGACAGATTGACATAAACAGACGAGAAATCGGATTAGACGTGAAACACTAAGCCAGCAGGATGACGTACATAAAGTGAGTTGGCGCCATAAACGTTTTGGGACAAAAGCGGCAAGATGCTCCTACTCAAAGATCCAGGTATGTATAGTAGTACATATTAGACAGACATATGGGCACAAGTTTCTGGTGCATACGAGGTCGGACGTTAGCTCGCTTATGGTCTATGAAGCACCATGCAACGAACGAGATGAACAACCACCTTTGCAAGCAGTAAATAGCTCTGTGATTGACACCTATGGCATAAAGTGTAAGACTTATACGGGTTTCATCAAAGAATTTACATGATCTTTTGTGGTAGCTGATACATCGGAACCTATATTGGGCGCTGATTTTCTAGCACATTTCGCATTGGCAGTCGACTTACAGTGAGAAAGTTTGTTAAATCTCACAGACAACAGTGCAATATCAGGTGCTAAAGGGCACACAACTCGTGAGAACGTTCATGCAATTCGCAAACCCGTATCTGAGGAGCTGCATAATGAAGAGGAAAATTATAAACTTTCGGACCACGAGGCAGTCGGAACAATGAATAAGTCGACTAAACAGGCCTACTGCAAAGGAATTAAACACAGTACGGGACACCATAGCCATACCACGCTAAGACAATAAGTTTCAGGAGCCTTCAGTGGTACACAAGCCCACAACAGGTTACAGCAGTCCACTCACTCCACAGCCGCCCCTCACCGAACCCTGGGTTACTGTGCGGTTCTGCTCCCAGTGGAAGGTCTCATTCCATACGAGTGTAACCCCAATGTTTGCGTGGTAGAGTAATTATGGTATATATCTACATCTACATGGTTACTCTGCAATTCACAAGTGCCTGGCAGAGGGTGGAGACAGTGTTTACGCAGCAATCGCCACACACAGTGTAACTGAGGCGGAATGAGGGGAAGCAGCCCGCATTCACCTAGGCGGATCGACAACCGCCTTAAAAACCATCCACAGGCTGGCCGGCACACCGGACCTCGACACTAATCCGCCGGGCGGATTTGTGCCGTGGACCGCCACGTCTTCCCGCTCGGGAAGTAGTGCGTTAGATCGAGCGGCTAGCCGCGCGGGCAAGCAGTTGGATACTTCAACTTGCAAACAGAAACTAGGTCAGTGACCATGTTTACAGACCACAAACGCAAAACATCTGCCTTTAAAAACACTAGCGATAAGTACTCACTGTGCCAGCTTGGTTGTTTTGAGTTCATCGGGCGCCAGGGGTAGCGTCTTCGTTTGGTAATCAAAACGTCATCGGTACCTGGTTCCAAACACGCCACCGCTTACATTTTGATTAATAATCTGCACAGGCCGAAGACTTCCGGCGTAAGGAGTCACCCTCATTCTCCCAACGGCGTTGTCAAAGAGTGCGGAGGAGCAGATAGAGGTTCAGGGCACTCTCTTGTCCTTGGGGTGGGAAATTGCCCCTAAAGGGGGAAGAATCAGCAATGATCTACGGCATGAGGATGCAGAAGGCAATCGAAACCACTCCATTAAAGACGCGTATCGTATATCCAAAGGACATGTGAATTGTAATTGAAAGTGTTATGATGATCTCTTCATTGGCAAAAGATTCCGGAATAGTTCCCCATTCAGATGTCCGGGAGGGGACTGAGAAAAAAAATGAATAATCAACGAAATGATAACATTCTTCGAGTCGGCGCGTGGAATGTCAGAAGCTTGAACGTGGTAGGGAAGCTATAAAATCTGAAAAGGAAACTGCTAAGGCTCAATCCAGATGTCGTAGGGATCAGTGAAGTGAAATGCAAGTAAGGCGAGGATTTCTGGTTAGGTGAGTACAAGGTAATGTCAACAGCAGCACACAAATGGTACAACGGGTGTAAGATTCGTTATGAATAGGAAGGTAGGGCAGAGACTATATTACTGTGAACAGTTCAGTGATAGGTTTGTTCTCATCAAAATCGCACCAGCAACGATAGTACAGGTATACATGCCGACGTCACAAGTTGAAGATTAAGAGACAGAAAAAGTATATGAGGACACTGAAAAGGTCATACAGTACGTGGAAGGACATGAAAATCTAGTAGCCTACCCATGGGGTACTGGATCGCAGTTGTAGGGGAAGGAATAGAAGGAAGGGTTACAAGAGAGTATAAACTTGGGACAAGGAATGAGAAAGGAGAAAGAATACTTGAATTCTGTAATAAATTTCAGCTAGTAACAGCGAATACTCTGTTCAAGAATCACAAGAGGAGGAGATGTACTTGGGAAAGGTCGGGTGATACGGGAATATATAAATTAGATTGTATCGTGATCAAGCAGAGATTCCGAAACCAGATACTAGATTGTAAGTCTTAAACAGGATCAGATATAGACTCAGATCACAATTTTGTAGTGATGAAGAGTAGGATGAAGTTTAAGAGATTAGTCAGGAAGAATCAATATGCAAAGAATTGGGATACGGAAGTACTAAGAAATGACGAGATACGCTTGAAGTTCTCTAAGGTTGTAGATACAGCAATGAGGAATAGCTCAGTAGGCAGTAAGGTTGAAGGGAAATGGACTACTCTAAAAAGGGCATTCACTCAAGTTGAAGAGGGAAAATTAGGTACAAGAAAAGTAACTGTGAAGAAACCATGGATAACAGAAGAAATACTTCAGTTGATCGATGAAAGAAGGAAGAACAAAAATATTCAGGGTAATTCAGAAATACAGAAATACAAGTACGTGAACAATGAAATAAATAGGAAGTGCAGGGAAGCTAAGAGTAAATGGTTGCATGAAAAATGCGAAGATATCGAAAAAGAAATGATTGTCTAAAGGACAGACTCAGCATACCGGAAAGTCAAAATATCCTTCCGTGACATTAAAAGCAAGGGCGGTAACATTAAGACTGTAACGGGAATTCCACTGCTAAATGCAGAGGAGAGGTGGAAAGAATACACTGAAAGCATCTCATAGGGGGAATATTTGTATGAAGTGATCGAAGTGGAAACAGGAGTCGATTTAGAAGAGATCAGAATTTAAAAGAGCTTTGGAAGACTTAAGATCAAATAAGGCAGAAGGGATTGATAACAATCTATCGAATTTCTAAAATCCTTAGGGGAAGTGACATCAAATCGACTATTCACGTTGGTGTGTAGAATGTATGAGTCTGGCGTCATGCCATCACAGTTTCGGAAAAATATCATCCACACCATCCCGAAGACTGCAAGAGCTGACAAGTGCGAGAACTATCGCACAACCAGCGTAACAGCTCATGCACCCAAGTTGCTGACAAGAATAGTATACAGAAGAATGGGAAAAGATTGAGGATGTGTTAGATGACGATCAATTTAGCTTGAGGACGTGTAAAGGCACCAGTAGGCAATTCCGACGTTGTGGTTGATAATAGAAACAATGTTAAAGAAAAGTCAAGACCCGTTCATAGGGTTTGTCGACACGGAAAAAGCGTTCGACAATGTAAAATGATGCAAGATGTTTGAAATCCGGAGAAAAATAAGGATAAGCTATAGGGAGAGACGGGTAACATATAATATGTACAAGAACCAAGAGGAAATAATAAGAGTGGACGACCAAGGACGCAGCGCTCGGATTAAGAAGGATGTAAGACAGGAATATAGTCTTTCGCCCTTACTATTGAACCTGTGCATGGCAGGAGCAGTGATGAAAATGAAAGAGAGCTTCAGGAGTGGAATCAAAATTCAAGGTGAAAGTATACCAATGATTAGATTCGCTGATGACATTGCTATTCCGAGTGAAAGTGAAGAGGGATTACATGATCTGCTATTGAGTACAGAAAATGGATTGAGAGTAAATCTAATAAAGACGAAAGTAATGAGAAGTAGCAGAAACAGCGAGAAACTTAAAATCAGGATTCATCGTCACAAAGTAGATGAAGTTAACGAATTATGCTACCTAGGCAGTAAAATAACTAATGACGGGCTGGACAAGGAGGACATCAAAAGCAGACTAGCACTGTCATAAAGGGCATCTCTGGCCAAGAGAAATCTACTAGTGTCAAATATAGACCTTAATTTTAGGAAGAAATTTCTGAGAATGTACGTTTGGAACAAAGTATTGTATTGCAGTGAAACATGGACTGTGGGAAAACAGGAACAGAAGAGAATCGAAGCATCTGTGATGTGGTGCTACAGACGAATGTTGAAAATTATATGGAGCTTTCAAAAATAAACGAGCCGGATTCTGGAATGCGCAAACCGGTGACAGGAAGGTAATATCGTAGCGTGTGTAACGAGGCGTGGTTCCGACCAGAGCGTGGAAGATCACAGCCCGTCGCTAGAGGGCACGCGTGCACATCACGTGACTATACAGAGCTAGCAGCAGCATGCATCAATCGTCCAACGCTGCCAATCGGATTGCGAACAGTGACATGGAAGCGTCAACAGAAGAACAAGGAGGTGTTGTTCGTTTTCTGACAGCGGAAAGAGTAGGAGGAATGGACATTCATCGAAGAATGTCACAATCGTACAGCGAACACTGCACGCCCCTTGCAAGGATCAACGCGTGGCACAACCGCTTCAGGAAAGGGCAGGTGTCATTATCCGATGATGCACGGTCTGGAGCAGAACACTCCATTACCGATGACAACGTCCAGCTGGTGGATGCACTCATTACCCAAGACCGCCGAGTGACAGTGAAAGCCACAGCCATCGTGGTCGGATCGAGTGTCGGAAGTGTCCGCACCATCATGAAGGAACGACTGCACAAAGTGTGTGCCCAATGGGTGCCCCACAGTCTTCAACCACATCAGAAGCATGTCGAATGGCCCACTGTCTTGCTCATCTGCAGCGCTATGGTCGGGAAGGGAATGTGTTCTGGCATGAGTGGTGGCTAGAGATGAGTCATGGTGTCATCATTTCGAACCAGAATCGAAACAACGAAGTCTCGAGTGGACGCATCGGGGGTCACCACCACCAAAAAGAGCCACGGCCATCAACACGAGTGCAGGAAAGGTTATGCTGACGTACTTCTTTGACCAAGATGGCCCCCTTCTGATTCACAACAGTGAATGCCCAGCGTTACTCGCAAACCTTGACCACCCTTCGCCAAGCGATCAATCAAAACGACCAGGCAATCTCACCTGTCGGGTCATTCTGCTCCACGACAATGCAAAGCCTCATACGGCCAACACGGTCGCGTCACTCCTGCAGAAACTCAAATGGGAGGTACTCGGCCACCCTCCGTACGGTCCGGACCTCTCTCCCTGTGATTACGTCATTTTTAGTCCCCTAAAAAGGCTCTGAGAGGCAAACGATTCACCTCGGACGACAACGTCCAGCTGTACGTGCGAAACTGGTTAATATAACAGCCCCAGGAGTTTTGTGAGACAGCCATTCACCGCCTTGTGTCACAGTGGAAGAAGTGTCTCAACAGCCAGGGTCAATACTCCTAACACACAGGTACTGGTTTCTGTAATTATGCCTCCGGCTCGTTTCTTTTTGAACGCCCCTTATATGTGGATTGATAACGTAAGGAATGAGGAGGTTCTGCACAGAATCGGAGAGGAATGTAATATGTGGAAAATAATGAAAAGAAGAAGGGACAGGTTGATAGGATATCAGTTAAGACATCAGGGAATTACTTCCATAGTACTAGAGGGAGCTGTAGAGGGAAAAATCTATAGTAGAGGAATACAGAGATTGGAATACATCCAGCAAATAATTGAGATGTATTGCAAGTGCTACTCTGAGATGAAGAGGTTGGCACAGGAGAGGTATTCAAACCAGTCAGAAAACTAATTACCAAGAAAAAAACAGCCACTTTACGACACACGTACACTAAGTAAGAAGAGCAGAGAATTTTTTGGATGACTATTTTTCACATATTTGTGGGATTTCAGAGATTACAAGTATAGATTATGATACGCCCGCTGTGGAACAGGCCACAGATTCAGAACTACAGCAACCGCTGAACGACACATCTACAGGTCTGAAGTTCGAACAAATTCCGGTGCCTAACTCTAAACAGGCAAGCCAAAACCATTCATTTTGGAGAAGTTCCGAAAGAAGGCATTCGGCACTTTCCACAACCAGCACCACAATCAAGTTGCTGACAGACCACTTTGTGTACCCCAAAAGAGGCATGTGCCTTTGGGTCAGCAAAGTAAGGTGGGGAGACATGAATATGCTGATTTTGGATATTTTCAAGGTACCTCCGCTAGAGTCACGCACATTTATGGGGACCTCATCGGACCTATTCCAGGAAAAAATTGCAGAGTTGTGGTAAGGTCTTATGGGGCCAAACTGCTGAGGTCATCGGTCCCTAAGGCTAAGCACTACTTAATCGAGCTTAAATTAACCTAAGGACAACACACACACATACACCCATGTCCGAGGGAGGACTCGAACCTACGACGTGGGGAGGCGCGCGGACCGTGACAAGGCGCCCAAGACCGTGCGGCTAGGACCTCTTCCAGTATCAGTTTTTTTTTTTTTTTCGGCTGTAGCTATACAAGGTATGCTGGTTGCACGTTTCTTATGCACCCTCCACGTTATGACTGATCAAGGACGTATGTTTGGATGCACACTGTTCTTAGAGCTGGCCAAAACTTGCTGTTTCCAACGCCACAGCGCAACTACCACCCCACTAGTACTGGTATGGTGGAATGGAGGCACAGAACTCTGCAACCGGCATTGATGTGTTATCAAGAGAGATGGACGGAAGCGTTACCATTAACGTCGTTAGCCCTGCAAACCCATCGGAGCGTCATTATCTGAGATGGTTCACAGCGAACCACTACGGATTCCGACAGACTATTTAGTACCAACTCAGTGCCAAACTCAGAGAACTTTACACAGTGGTAGGATCAGCTAAAACGTCACTGCACGAATATATGTTGCCCTCTCGCTATGGCACCCATAGGCTGTTTGCACACACACTTACAGGATTGCTCTCACGTTATATTACGAACAAGTCGTCCTTGCAATCACCGTATACTGGCCCTTGCAGTTGCTGGTTAGAGACAAGCACGCCTGGACATACTGTATAACGGCGTATCGACGAAGGTATCGACTGATGCGTGAAGAAAGAATGGGTGTTATTCATACCGACCTCGGACGCTACACCTGTGCATCAAGACACAGCGAACGTAGCACGAACTGAAAGAACGCCTAGCATGTCATCCGAGACAGCAGCACAACTGACAGATGCAACACGATCGCAAACATCAGCGTCACCTCTCCCGAGACACTCGATTTACACAAGAGACGACAGTCGTATTAAATTCAAGTATCGGAACATCCCAGGAGCTCCGTACATTAAGAGGCGATGGGGAGAGGAGAACGGGGGGGGGGGGGGGGGGGGGAGGAGGTCTGTGTCAGTGATATTTTTTGATGCACTTGCACGACGTGATATCGGAGTCCACGAAATGTTTCCTTCTGGATCTTGTTTTTCATCTTTTCCGTCATGTTGTGTAATTTCTCAGCGTTTGTTGATCCTGATAGTCGTTAAGTATTTCACGTGTTTCGTTGATTCATTATACACCAATCAGCCAGAACATTATGACCAACTACCTAATACCCCGCAGGTCTACTTTCGCCAAGGATAACAGCGGCGGCACATCATGGCATGGAAGCGACGTGGCCTTGGCAAGTCGCTGGAGGAAGTTGGAGCTACATTTGTACACACAAGTCACCTAATTCATGTTAATTCCGGCAGAGGGGCAGCGGGAGATTGAGTTGTGACGCAGCGTTCAATCATATAGGGTTCAATATGGCAGGTTGGGGGCTCGCACATCAATTGGAATTTGCTCCTGTGCTCCTCGGATCACTCCATCACCCGACTGGTCTTGTGACATGACAGCCGACTGGAGTGGCCGAGCGGTTCTAGGCGCTACAGTCTGGAACCGCGCGACCCCTGCGGTCGCAAGTTCCAATCCTGCCTGGGGCATGGATGTGTGTGATGTCGTTAGGTTAGTTAAGTTTATGTAGTTCTATGTTCTAGGGGACTGATGACCTCAGAAGTTAAGTCACACAGTGCTCAGAGCCATTTTTTTGACATGACGCATTATCTTGTTGAAAAATGCCACTGGCGTCGGGAAACATCATCGTCCTGAAGGGGTGTAAGTGGTCTCCAACCAGTGTACGATACTTCTTAGCAGTCATGGTGCCTCGCACAAGCTCCATTGGACCCATGGATGTCCACGTGAATGTTCCTAAAAGCATGGTATAGTCGCCGCCAGCTTGTCTATGTCCTGCATTACAAGTGTGAAGAAGCTATTCCCCTCGAAGACAGCGGATTCGCGACCTCCCATCGGTAGATGCTGACGGTCACATGCCCATTTCAGTCGTAGTTGCAGGTGTCGTTGTGTTAATATTGGCACGTGCATGGGTCGCTGTGTGCGTAGGTCCATCGTTAGGAGTGTTTGGTGCACTGAGTATTCAGACACACTTGTATTCTGCCCATCATTAAAGTTCTTATGTAAGTTTCGCCACAGTTCGCCGCCTGTCTTGTTTCACCAGTCTTTCCTGACCACGACATCCGATATCTGTAAAGAGGGATGGTCAACACGACGTCACGATGTGGTTTCACCTTGGTTTCACCACATATTGAAAACATTCGCCACAGGACCCCTCGAACACTCGACAACTCGTGCAGTTTTCGATATGATCATGCCGACCCTCCGGGCCATCACAATTTGCCCTCCGTCGAACTCAGCTAGATCGCGCGCCTTCCCCATTCTACACACGTACCGCACTCTCACTACTATATGCACTGATACTATATGCCTGACTAGCAGTCACTCCTCACCAGGTGACACTGCTGTCGGCTGGACGGGTTTATATCGATAGTAGGTCGGTGGTCATACCGTTCTCTCTGATCAGTGTATGCTACACGTGATATATTTATGTCGCGTATATCATGCCTACAGTGGTATCAACAAACTGGTTTCTCGTTAGGAGAAATGTGTTCGTGACCAGGGTGACTATGTTGAGAAACAAATATGTACACATGAAGAATAAAGATGTACAATGTTAATTTTTTTAATCACACTGCTTTAGGAGTTTTCACATTTCGTAAGCATTACTCTTCAGCACGCCATCGTGCGACACTATTAGATGCTTGATGAATGACTCAGAAATCTAAATTCGCCTCAGGAAAATTTAATTTTTACGTGTCGAAGTTAATAGTAACTTCCATTTCTGTATGTCTCATGGAACATTACAGTTAAGAGTTTGTGGCATGACAGCCAAAGGCTAACAACTTTTTTTGTGTCTTCCAAAAACGATACGATGGCAGAAAATAGACACTGTTGCATAACTTCAATTATGGTGACTCTTTTCAGCTTGCAGTTATTGATTTTAATCAAGCAGACGCGACATGAAGAATGATACCCCCTACCGGGAGGCAGTTAGTGGTTAGGATCAGCCAGGTAACGGCAGTCTAAGAGATTTGTATAGGTGCCTTTGAACTCGTAAAACTGATCATGTTCATTAATATTGTTTATTTGCATTGGAAACGGAAAATACTCTCAACCACGATAGGAAACGTCTTTGTTGTTGCGACCGTGTCTTTAAACAGACCACAGTAGCATCAGTAAGCCATATTTTGTCAGTTTCTGCTCCATCGAACACATAACGTCCATTTGACGTATAGAGTGTCCATCGTAATGGACGTCGTGCTTGGCACCATGGTGTACAGATGGGTCACGCAGAGTAGTTGTAAGCGCCTCTAAAGCGGATGGAGGCGTTTACCGCCAGCGAGGCGTAAATTACCTTCATAGTTCATTACCTTCATAGCAATCGTAAGACAAATCGCAGCCCTGGATACTGAAATAATTTCTTTTCAACACATTTTACAGCCTGATACCCAAAGGCCAATACTAGTTCAGACTTTGTCTCGGACTACAGTATAAATGTTTCTTTGTTTGAAAATGTCACTCGTGATTCACAATATATTTCAATTACTGAAGCATATCGTTATCTGCTTAGTGCTGTGACTGAGGTACGATACTTTCTCTTCACCCGCATCACAGGCCGATAAGAAGGGTCGAGTAAGCTGTTTCAGTGGCTGTAGTGAGCGGAATCCCTTTCCTTTAGCTGTGCTTCTTACAGGAACTGGTGGCAGGTTACGAGTGTCTACCTGCTCCTCGCAGAGAATCAGTGGGAGCTGTTTTAGTTATTCCCTGCGCTGTTCGCTGTGTTTCTCCTATGTGTTTCTGAACGTATCCATCCCTTACACTCTTTTGAACTAAAGGTATCGAACTCGTCGGAGGTCGCTTTCGCGTATTCCTTTCAGCACACATTGAATTTCTCTACGTATCCGAATAAAGCATTTTTCTCCTATTTTGGTGATGTTGCTGACAAACCTGCATATTTGATGGTACTGACGAGTCCGAGAACGAAATAACTTAGATGAAGAAGGAATGATACTTTGGGTAAAATAAATCATGTCGAGATATAACACAAGAAAGAAAGTGAAATATATCATACGGATCTGAGGAAGACGTCTTCATCTCAGAGTAGCACTTGCAACCTAGTTCCTCAATTGAAATCTTGGATATTCGGGAATCCAGCCGGATGTTCGCGTCGTTCTCGCACGATATTTCATCAGGGTGCCTCGCTGCCTTCTTCAGGTGCTACCTGAGAAATATCGTGCGAGAACGACGCGAACATCCGGCTGGATTCCTGAATATCCAAGATGACAACAGCCGGGAAAGCATGAAGAATTACATCCTCAATTACTTGCTGGATGCTGGCCGAAGTGGCCGTGCGGTTAAAGGCGCTGCAGTCTGGAACCGCAAGACCGCTACGGTCGCAGGTTCGAATCCTGCCTCGGGCATGGATGTTTGTGATGTCCTTAGGTTAGTTAGGTTTAACTAGTTCTAAGTTCTAGGGGACTAATGACCTCAGCAGTTGAGTCCCATAGCCATTTGAACTTGCTGGATGTATTCCAATCTCTGTCTTCCTCTACAATTTTTTCCCTCTACAGCTCCCTCTAGTACCATGGCAGTCATTCCCTCAAGTCTTAAGAGACGCACTATCATCCTGTCCCTTCTCGTATCAGTGCTTTCCACATATTCCTTTCCTCTCCGATTCTGCGCAGAACCTCCTCATTCCTTACCTTATCAGTCCACCTAATTTTCAACATTATTCTGCAGCACCACATCTCAAATGCTTCGATTCTCCTCTGTTCCGGTTTTCCCACAGTCCATGTTTCACTACCATACAGTGCTGTACTCTCAGAAATTTCTTCCTCAAATTAAGGCCGATATTTGGTATTAGTAGACTTCTCTTGGCCAGGAATGCCTTTTTTGCCATAACTAGTCAGCTTTTGAAGTCCTCCTTGCTCTGTCCATCGTTGGTTATTTTACTGCCTAGGAATCATAATTCCTTAACTTCATCTACTTCGTGACCGTTAATCATAATGCTAAGTTTCTCGCTGTTCTCATTTCTACTGCTTCTCATTACCTTCGTATTTCCTCGATTTACTCTCATTCCATACGTATACTCATTAGACTCTTCATTCCGTTCAGCATATCATATAATTCTTCTTCCCTTTCACTCAGGATAGCAATGTTATCAACCAAACGTATCATTGATATCCTTTCAACTTGAATTTTAATTCCACTCCTGAACACTTATTTCCATCATTGCTTCCTCACTGTACATATTGAACAGGTTGAACAGTAGAGGCGAAAGGCTACAACCCTGTCTTACACTCTTCTTAACACGAGCACTTCGTTCTTCGTCGTCCACTCTTATTGTCCCCTCTTGGCTGTTGCACATATTGCGTATGACCCGTCTCTCCCTATAGCGTATCCCCAATTTTTTTCAGAATTTCAAACATCTTGTATCTTGTTACATTGTCGAACGCTTTTTCCAGTTCTACAAATCCTATGAACGTGTCTTGATTTTTCTTTAGTATTGCTTCCATTATTAACTGCAACGTCAGAATTGCCTCTCTCGTACCTTTACCTTTCCTCAAGCCAAACTGATCATCATCTAGCGCCACATCAATTTTCTTTTCCATTCTTCTGTTTATTATTCATGTAAGGAACTTGGATGCATGAGCTGTCAAGCTGATTGTGTGATAATTCTCGCATTTTTCAGCTCTTGTCGTCTGCGGAATTGTGTGAATGATGCTTTTCCGAAAGTCAGACGGTATGTCACCAGACTCATACATTCTACACACCAACGGGAATAGTCGTTTTGTTGCCACTTCCCTCAAAGATTGTAGAAATTCTCTCCGCCCCTGGTAGCTGAGTGGTCAGTGCGACGGAATGTCATACCTAACGGCCCGCATTCGATTCCTGGCTGGCTCAGGGACTGGGTGTTGTGTTGTCCTTATCATCATCATTTCATCCCCATCGACACGCAAGTAACTGAAGTGGCGTCAACTCGAAAGACTTGCACCAGGCGAACGGTCTACATCTACCTACATTTATACTCCGCAAGCCACCCAACGGTGTGTGGCGGAGGGCACTTTACGTGCCACTGTCATTAACTCCCTTTCCTGTACCAGTCGCGTACGGTTCGCGGGAAGAAACACTGCCGGAAAGCCTCCATGCGCGCTCGAATCTCTCTAATTTTACATTCGTGATCTCCTCGGGAGGTATAAGTAGGGGGAAGCAAGATATTCGATACCTCATCCAGATACGCACCCTCTCGAAACCTGGACAGAAAGCTACACCGCGATGCAGAGCGCCTCTCTTGCAGAATCTGCCACTTGAGTTTGCTAAACATCTCCGTAACGTTATCACGCTTACAAAATAACCCTGTGACGAAACGCGCTGCTCTTCTTTGGATCTTCTCTGTCTCCTCCTTCAACCCGATCTGGTATGGATCCCACATTGATGAGCAATACTCAAGTATAGGTCGAACGAGTGTTTTGGGAGCCACCTCCTGCTACCAGTGTTTGTTCCTCTATCACATAATCACACAATAAAGGACCCTTCTTTCAATGTATTCGCAATACATTACATTTGTCTATGTTAAGGGTCAGTTGCCACTCCCTGCACCAAGTGCCTATCTGCTGAAGATCTTCCTGCATTTCGCTACAGTTTTCTAATGCTGCAACTTCTCTGTATAGTACAGCATCATCCGCGAAAAGACGCATGGAACTTCCGACACTATCTACCCGACGAGAGGCCCTAGCCGCACGGCATTTCGATTTTAGAAATACTGGGGAATGTTATCTATCCCTTCTGCCTTATTTGACCTTAAGTACTCCAAAGCTCACGTAACTGACCATTATTACAAGCGAATACTGTGGCTGTAAACAATCACTGTGCATCGTCACGATGATGGGAGTAGCACTTTCTATTGCTTCCTAGAATCAGAGTCGAAAAAGAATCTAATTGTGTATGTTCTTTTCCGTATGATTTTATGCTGATAAACTCGAAAGAATGCCGAATAAGAGGAAGATATTATTGTTGTCTAATTCATGCGGTGCTCAGAACAAGAGTATTGTTTTGACAATGTTCTGCACATGGCTGTCCAATTTCTTAAAAGTACAAGTACTGAACATCTGTTCGCTGCCAGAGTTTATTCTTTCAATGAATGTGAGCGAAATTTTGGAAAACATGGCTTGCTTCTGGAACAAGCTGAAAACACGCAAACTGCTTAGGTGTACATCAACTTAATGAAAATAAATAGAAAACACCAGAGCCCTTTATTTCAGGTATGTCAGCTAGCTTAATACAAGACTGGACTTCAGCACCTATACCAAAATTTAGACATCTGTGTTACTGAATGAAAAGGCTAGCTTTCTGTGTTACAATGACTTAAAATTAGGTAATGTAAATGAGCCAGGTGTAAGATCACGAAAGAGGGCTGATGCAGTGTCGTTACCGAAGTACTTAAAGCCTAAAAAAGTAGAATGGTATAAAAAGGTCTTGCGTGTGTACCGTGATGCAGAAAGTTCAGAAAGTGAATCTGATTGTAACAATACTGACTGAAACAAAGAGTTCAGCTTGAGAGGCACCCACATTCCTTGCTCATACTGTGGCATCAAGCTGTCAGGCCTGTAAGATGAGTGGTCTGCCAGGCGAGTGGATTCATTCTTATTTATCGAGTAACATGAGCTCTAATACTCACAATTAAGTAACAAATTATTCTCCTGTTTGAATATTACGCAACGGAAACGGATAACGCACATATGACTATTAGTAATTTACACAACTCTGACTGTTCACTACGCACTGGCAATACCACATTTTCTTTCTTACCCAACGGCTTCGATCAACATGTGGCCATCGCACTGAATATGAATGGCACACACATTATAAATTCTGGATATCATGACAATATACTATTCGAAGGAAAAGGCCACCAATCTTTTTCTTTTCATTATCTTTTTTATTCCGATAAATTCTGTAACCTAAACACACCATTACATTTTCTACAACAATTACACATGAGAAACTCCGCCCAGTGGGCATGGCTTTACATTGGTGATTCTCTATCTTATGGTCTCGTAATTATCTAACACTACAGTGCACTTTCTGGATAGGATGGTGGATCTCCTGCTATATCTCACACTTCGTCTCTCACACCCATCATCACGAAAATTTCCTCCAGACCGAGCGGTACAAAAAGGAACATGCATAACCCACTGCCTCTGAACCTATCTTGCTACTCTCCCATGCAAACCACACATACTTAAATTACTTGAAATACACCACACTGGCAACATGGAATACAACACAAGGAATAGTCACAACGTTATAATCACATCACTTTCAGCTTTCCCACTTCAGTTAGTATTCATCCCAGTTTCACACGACACTGCCCCACTTCGTAACTTTTCTTTCCTACTATGAACTCTGGAGGATATATGCACGTCTTCCTGTGCAATGCAAGCCAAGCGCCGTTGCTGGATAGACGGCTGACTCACCTTGCTTCACTCTCAGAGTATTATAGTTTGAATCAAGCGTCACACGGAAACATAACACGCAAAGTAATATCAAGAAGATATTCGTCAACACGCGAGTCCTCAACTGATACCATGGACGAGTACTCTTTATCCTATGTCTCATACACAGATTGAGACTCACACAGTACTCACTAATTTCAAGTCCTGCACACGCCATTTTTTAAATATTTCCAACACTTCAGAATGTATGTTGGCTGCAATGTAAGCCGGTAGAGTATTATACGGTCAGTAACGGACGAGTTGTGTCCTGCAGACTGACGTCACGACCATCTGTTGCAGCTGCGCGTGAGAAAGCAGTGGAGTCGCGCTGGCAGGCCACTTACATATACGAAACTAATAAAGGAATAATCTGAGGAACGTCATATTTGATGTACATCCTTCTGTTGTGAAAACAAACAATATGTCAAAGTATGAGATAAAAAATAGTTGTATTTTGGAAGTTAGTAAAATTCCATAAAAAAAACGTAATTTTCCGACAGTCAAGAATGTAAATAAATATAGTGATGTAATAGTTCACCTTCAGTGACTATGTACGATGATCTGATAACACGTTCAGTGTTCATATATAAATTTGGAAAGTTTTTAGTTTCAGAAAACCTCTGTGACTTTTCTATAATAATAATTTCAAGAATTCTAAGTAAATATGTGTATTGTGTGCTAGTGCGCGTGTGAATGAGAATGCGTGTGTGAGAGTATGTGGGACGTTCGGCATTATTAAAAAATCATTCATGTAATTCTCTACAGGAGCTGGCAAGTGTTCCAACTCTGTAACGTGGGAACGAATCCACTAGCGGTTCCCCTACTAGTGAATGTCGGATGTCCAAGTATGTATGTATATGTATAAGACAGCCAGAACATTCGCGACTACATAATAAATTTCCAGATGTAGAGTAAGACTTATAGTTCATTTTGTTTTGTTTATTTAATTAGAGAGTTTTGTGTTACATAATTTGATGACGCCAATGAGCCTAGAGAAGTGGTTGGATGTGACTTTTTGCATTATGTGTAAGATGAAGTCTTGGGATGACTTCCGCGTTATGGTCCAGTGTTAATGGTATCTGGTAGAGACCAGAAACTGTTTATGAAAACTTTAGAGTGTTGTGATAATTCGTTCCGACGAAAATCGCGAGTGAACTTTGAATTATATAGCGTGGTGGTATTGAATATATTCTTACTGAGTCTTTTATGGCCAGCATGAACTTTAACTAAAGACAACCACTGGATATCATGTGCAGAAGTAATTGGCCGATCATTGACTGTGTTACAAGTAATTGGTTTCGGAATTTGGGAAGGTAAAAGTTCTGGCTGTTTTAGGTATCGTGATAACTGTGAGCAAAAGCTTTAGTAATTTTCGTAAATGTGGGCTGATGATCTTGCTTAACGGCAATAAAGATCTATTGAAGGTTTACATTTGAGCTTCATGTTTAAAGAACGAGTGACATCCCCTTTCCGAATCATTTCTTTAAAGTACATAGACAATTTTCAGCAAATTTTACTTATAGCGGCCTCCGGCGGGTAGCTATGAGGTTACAGCTTCCTCAACACTGCTTTTCTGTGATCTCGTAAGTATCTGCAGTCAGGAGTTTACATGCGAAGATCTACCGCTGTAAAGAGGTAGGTGAACAAAAATTATAAAAGAAATTGCATTGCAGCAGCAACGTATAATCCGTCGCAATTGGTGCACCGCACGCACGCACTTAAAAATCCGTCGCACTGTCATTTAATTCTCCCCCCAAAAGTTCCTGAAACAGAGAAACGATTATTCCAAACTACTCTTAAGTATTTCACATGCATACCATGTCTCCACTCTTTTGTCTTTACGGAGCACTCCTCAGACAGGTCTTACCAACACAAGATCCAGCACCAGAGCGCTGAAACATGGCCGTTCTTCAGGTCAACTCGCACCTCCGTTTCATCGGAACACTGCATAAATTACATAAATAATTAAACTGAATCAGAAATGTATTAATCAATTCAGCGTATTTTCAAAGCCAAAATCAAATCACAGTTGATCCATATTTAGCCAATGTAATTACTCTAAACCTGAATTTATACAGGGTTGTCCATTGATAGTGACTGGGCCAAATAACTCACTTTATAAGCATCAAACGAAAAAACTACAAAGAACGAAACTCGTCTAGCTTGAAGGGGGAAACCAGATGGCGCTATGGTTGGCCCGCTACAAGGCGCTGCCATAGGACAAACGGATATCAACTGCGTTTTTTTAAATAGGAACCCCTATTTGTTATTAAATATTCGTGTAGTACGTAAAGAAATATGAATGTTTTAGTTGGACCACTTTTTTAGATTTCTGATAGATGGCGCTGTAATAGTCACAAACGTATAAGTACGTGGTATCACGTAACATTCCGCCAGTGCGGACGGTATTTGCTTCGTGATACATTACCCGTGTTAAAATGGACCGTTTACCAACTGCGGAGAAGGTCGATATCGTGTTGATGTATGGCTATTGTGATCAAAATGCCCAACGGGTGTGTGCTATGTATGCTGCACGGTATCCTGGACGACATCATCCAAGTGTCCGGACTGTTCGCCGGATAGCTACGATATTTAAGGAAACAGGAGGTGTTCAACCACATTGAAAAGTCAGCCATGACCTGCAACAAATGATGATGCCGAAGTAGGTGTTTCAGCTGCTGTCGCGGCTAATCCGCACATCAATAGCAGACAAATTGCGCGAGAATCGGGAATCTCAAAAACGTCGGTGTTGAGAATGCTACAGCAACATCGACTGCACCAGTACCATATTTCTATGCACCATGAATTGCATGGCGACGACTCTAAACGTCGTGTACAGTGATGAGACTGGGCACAAGAGAAATTACGGGACGATGACAGATTTTTTTGCCCGCGTTCTACTTAGCGACGAAGCGTCATTCACCAACAGCTGTAACGTAAACCGGCATAATATGCACTATTGGGCAACGGAAAATCCGCGATTGCTGCGACACGTGGAACATCAGCGACTTTGACGGGTCAGTGTATGGTGCGGGGCATTATGGGAGGAAGGATAATTGGCCCCCATTTTATCGATGGCAATCTAAACGGTGCAATGTATGCTGATTTCCTACGTAATGTTCTACTGATGTTACTACAAGATGTTTCACTGCATGACAGAATGGCGATGTACTTCCAACATGATGGATGTCCGGCACATAGCCCGCTTGTGTTTGAAGCGGTATTGAATAGCATATATCATGACAGGTGGATTGGTCGTCGAAGCACCATACCATGGCTCGCACGTCACCGGATCTGACGTCCCCGGATTTCTTTCTGTGGGGAAAGTTGAAGGATATTAGCTATTGTGATCCACCGACAACGCCTGACAACATGCGCCAGCGCATTGTCAATGTATGTGCGAACGTTACGGAAGGCAAACTACTCGGTGTCGAGAGGAATGTCGTTACACGTATTGCCAAATGCATTGAGGTTGACGGACATCATTTTGAGCATTTATTGCGTTAATGTGGTATTTACAGGTAATCACGCTGTAACAGCATGCGTTCTCAGAAGAGATTAGTTCACAACGGTACATGTATAACACTGGAACAACCGAAATAAAGTGTTGAAACGTACGTACGTTCTGTATTTTAATTTAAAAAACCTACCTGTTACCAACTGTTCGTCTAAAATTGTAAGCCATATGTTTGTGACTATTACAGCACCATCTACCACAAAGCGAATAAAGTGGTCCAACTAAAACATTCATATTTCTTTACGTACTACACGAATATGTAATAAAAAATTGGGGATTCCTATTTAAGAAAACGCAGTTGATTTCCGTTTGACCTATGGCATCGCCGTCTAGCTGGCCAACGGTAGAGGCATCTGGTCTCCCCCTTCAAGGTAGACAAGTTTCATTTTTTGTTGTTTTTTCGTTTGACGCTTATTAAGTGGGATATTTGGCCCGGTCACGATCAATGGAGCATCCTGTATATTATTTCGGCGTTCCAAGTAAAAACAATGTATACTAATTTACCTTTGTATCCATTCAAGATAATTGAGTGCAAACTTACAATGTCTTATCTGAACTTTTAAAATTATGTTTATGTATCTCATTATCTAACATTTGTATTTATATTTTCATTATTCAGATTAAAACTTTGACTTCTTGTTTCTCAAAACGTCGTAAATATGCTAACGCTGTTATTGCCTCAAGGTCCTCAATTGCAGTTTGTTAGCCACTATAAACAGAATGAATTTCTCCCACGTTTTAACAGAGAGCATAACTTTTTCTCTGAAAAGGACCGAGTGAGATGGTGCAGTCGTTAGCACACTGAAGTCGCATTGGGAAGGACGACGGCTAAAATATGTGTCCAGCCACCCTGATTTAGATTTCCCACGATTTCCCTAAATCGCTTCAGGCAAATGCCGGGATGGCTCCTTTGAAAGGGCACGGCCTACTTCCTTCTCTATCCTTCCCTAATCCAATGGGACCGATGATCTCGCCGTTTGGTCCACTCACCCGAATCAACCAATCGAAGAAGTACTGTAGGTCTATAAATTTATAAATAAGGCAGCGGTAACGGCGTTCTGTAGTTCGGTATTGCTGAGGCAGGGCCACACGCCCCCGTCCCTCACACTGCGAGGTTCAGCAGGCCCTCGCCGTGGCGGCGTTTATCCGTGGCGCTCCGGTGTCCGTGCCGTCCGTCATCAACGGGCTGCTCGTCGCGGTGACGTGTTTACCGCCGGGCGGCCGTATTTCCACGGCGGCCACCTCGTGGCACAATGGCGGCCCCCGCCCTAGAGTGAGCGCCGCGACGCTGTGGCTGCCGCCGGCTGCGCCGCGCCGCCTGCGGCTGTGTTTGTGAGAGGCGGCGGCGGCTGCCGCAGACCAAGTTTTATGGGGCCGCGCTTGTCGCGACACAAGGAGACCGTAAACAGCGCGCGTTAAAAAAGAAGCAGCGGCGCCCGCAGCCAGCACTGCTGCCACCACGCCAGCCAGTTCCAGCTTTGCTGTGGGTCGCCGAGCACGAGAAACGGAGCATTTTTGGTACATAATTCATCCTTCCTTGCGGAAAATTTTACTTACACTTGTACTTACCGGAATTAATTTTTCGAAGTTTCCTTTTGCAGATAATATCTCCGCATATCTGATATGAATAATTTGGACATTATAGCGTCGTAGACGATCGCTAGTGGAAACAAACGAGTACTGGAACCGGAAAAGGGTAGAGGAGTTCTACGAGGTAAGAAGACCGACCTCCTTCTTACCGGGCTGGCAGTGCACCCACTATAACACCGCGTTCAAACACACTTAAATCTTGATGACCTGCCATTGCAGCAGCAGTAACCGATCTAACAACTGCGCCAGACACTTGTTGTCTCACAGAGGCATTGCCCACCGCAGTGTCATATTCTGCGTGTTAACATATCTCTATATCGGAATACGGGTGTCTATATTACACTACTGGCCATTAAAATTGCTACACCACGAAGATCACGTGCTACAGACGCGAAATTTAACCGACAGGAAGAAGATGCTGTGATATGCAAATGATTAGCTTTCCAGAGCATTCACACAAGGTTGGCGCCGGTGGCGATACCTACAACGTGCTGAGACGAGGAACGTTTCCAACCGATTTCTCGTACACAAACAGCAGTTGACCGGCGTTGCCTGGTGAAACGTTGTTGTGATGCCTCGTGTAAGGAGGAGAAATGCGTACCATCACGTTACCGACTTTGATAAAGTTCGGATTGTGGCCTATCGCGATTGCGGTATATCGTATCGGGACATTGCTGCTCGCGTTGGCCGAGATCCAATGACTGTTGGCAGAATACGGAATCGGTGGGTTCAGGAGGGTAGTACGGAACGACGTGCTGGATCCCAACGGACTCGTATCACTAGCAGTCGAGATGAGAGGCATCTTATCCGCATGGCTGCAACGGAATTTGCAGCCACGTCTCGATACCTGAGTCAAGAGATGGGAACGTTTGCAAGACAACCACCATCTGTACGAACAGTTCGACGATGTATGCAGCAGCGTGGACTATCAGCTCGGAGACCATGGCTGCGGTTACCCTTGACGCTGCAGCACAGACGGGAGCGCCTGCGATGGAGCACTCAACGATGAACCTGGGTCCACGAATGGTAAAACGTCATTTTTTCGGATGCATCCAGGTTCTGTTTACAGCATCATGATGGTGGCATCCGTGTCTGGTGACATCGCGGTGAACGCACATTGGCCGGCACGAGTAGCCGAGAGGTTCTAGGCGCTTCAGTCTGGAACCGCGCGACCGCTACCGTCGCAGGTTCGAATCTTGCCCAGGGCATGGATGTTTGTGCTGCCCTCAGATTAGTTAGATTTAAGTAGTTTCAAGTTCTAGGGGACTGATGACCTCAGATGTTGAGTCCCATAGTACTCGGAGCCATAGTGCTCAGAGCCATTTGAGCGCACATTGGAAGCGTGTATTCGTCATCGCCATACTGGCGTATCACCTTGCGTGATGATACGGGGTGGCATTGGTTATACGTCTCGGTCACCTATTGTTCGCATTGACCACTTCGAACAGTGGACGTTACATTTCAGATGTGTTACGACCCGTGGCTCTACCCTTCATTCTATCCCTGCGAAACCCTACATTTCAGCAGGATAATACACGACCGCATGTTGCAGGTTCTCTACGGGCCTTTCTGGATACAGAAAATGTTCGACTGCTGCCCTGGCCAGCACATTCTCCAGATCTCTCACCAATTGGAAACCTCTGGTCAGTGGTGGTCGAGCAACTGGCTCGTCACAATACGCCAGTCACTACTCTTGATGAACTGTGGTATCGTGTTGCAGCTGCATGTGCAGCTGTACCTGTACACGCCATCCAAGCTCTGTTTGACTCAATGCCCAGGCGTATCAAGGCCGTTATCACGGCCAGGGGTGTTTGTTCTGGGTACTGATTTCTCAGGATCTATGCACACAAATTTCGTGAAAATGTAATCACATGTTAGCTCTAGTATAATATTTATGTCCAATGAATACCCGTTTATCATCTGCATTTCATATTCGTGTAGCAATTTTAACGGCCAATAGTGTACATTCCCATTTCCGAATTGGACAACAATCAGCTATATATAATGGACTGTCGACAGTGAAGATTTGTTCCTAACTGCAACCAGAAACCGGCGTTCCCGCTACACTATTAAATTTGTTGGACAATGTTGACTTGTGCAATGCACTGGACGTAGAGCAATAGTAGACTTTTGTCAAACGTTGCCTTCCGTCCAGTTTATTTGATCAGTCTAGGACCTCGCTTTCGATTTGATCAGAGAGATAGTTTGTCTTCTGTTTACTACAATGAGAAATGTAACCGCTAGGAGCGCCAACATCGCTGCAGTTGCCAGACATTATGTTTATCAACATGGCATTCAAATTTACATTTGGCGACGCATCTACAACGAGATTGATAGAAATGTACAAGGCAGATAATGCACTACACAATTTGCACATTCTGAATACAAAAATAGATTTAGAAGAAGCGAGAGTTACAAAATTAATTAATTAAAATAATATAAAACTGACGAGGTAGTAAACTACGGCCAGAATTTACCCCTTAGCATATAACAGAGAAAATCTACAATTTTTGCTGAAATAGAACTATATCTTGATGGCTATAATAGTTACTAAATGGTTATTTGCCTTCGAGTATCTCTCTTTCAGTGCTTTATAGCTTCATATGTTTCTGGTACTATTTTCGACAATGGAAAATGTGTAATTCGTTTGCATTAGCGTAAACTAGACTGGCTTTTTCCTGTTGCAAGACACTGCAGTGCTACAGTAAGTCTGCCTTTTGCGGATACTGCATTTCTGAGGTGAGCGTTGTGCATACACTTATAGAAATGAACTCTCGTCCATTCTACTTTCAGTATTCGACCTGCAACATGCGTAAAAAAATTGCTGCATGGTTTTATTGTCTCGCCGTAAAATACACGGTCACCCATGTACGTTTCCTTTTCCTTTTTTTCCGCTCCTCTTCCTAATTCAAACAAAATGTAATTATAGTTCAAATGGCTCTGAGCACACCTCAACTTCTGAGGTCATCAGTCCCCTAGAACTTAGAACTACTTAAATCTAACTAACCTAAGGACATCACACATCCATGCCCGAGGCAGGATTCGAACCTGCGACCGTAGCGGTTTCGCGGTTCCAGAGTGTAGCGCCTAGAACCGCACGGCCATTCCGGCCGACTGTAATTGTAGTACACGCAACTGAAGTACACAGTAACAAGTTGCTGTCCGCCATTTTGAAACTTTGATGAAGTATTGTACAATAGTATAATACCACATTTTTGCGCCACGTCAAAGATCTTGGTCATAGATCTGTGGCCAATATTTGAACAAACTTCTTTGTCCAGTAAATCTGACTGTATAGTAACCGATTTGTTGCGAGCGGTCTCCTTACAGATAGGTTATCCGAGTACGTCTCTCAGTCACACACGAACTTCCATATGTGCCTTCAACCTTCACTCCTACATTCATTACGTACATATATTCCCGTACAGTGGAGACATTTTAACTGAAACTCGCATGCCTGTTGTCGGCGGATGAACACGATATTGCACTGCCTGTATTGTTCAGAAGTACGATGCATGCGAATTTTGAATCGTACTCCCGTACAACACAGGCACTACAATATTGTATACATCTCCACAAATGTCGCCGATCATTTCTTGTGTCGTGGGAGACGTACTCGGATCCCATGATGGATTGCGATTAATTTCTTCAGAAGAGATAAGAAATAAGTAAAGAAAACTAGTAACTCACGCCCCAAAGCAAAATGGAGCACCATAACATTTGGTAATTGCGCCGTTCCTTGCTGAGGTGATAATTCAGGACAGACCTGTAGCAATATCGTACGGAACCGTACGAGTAGTTAAAAACACCTCCCACTTAAAACTGCTACGTCAAAGCGTTCACTGTTGTGCTATTGAGATGTTTAGTCTGAAGACTGTGTTAGTGCAGCTCTCCTCGCTAGTCTATCCCATGCAAGCTTCTGCATCTGCGTAACTGTTGCAGTATCTGCTCTGCTTACCATATTCAAGCTTTGCTTTCCCTCCGCAATTTTTACGTCCCACAACCCAGGCACGCTTCCTTCCATTTCCAAATTGATGATTCCTTGACGTCTCAGAATGTGTCCTATCAGTCGGTCCCTTCTTTTAATCAACACAGATTTTTTTTCTTCAGTCCGATTCAGTGTCCCTTTAGTTGTATGATCTGCCCATCGAAATTTCAACTTTCTTCTGTAGCATCACATATGAAGAGCAACTAATCAAAACGTATAACGTCCGTTGATTCAAATTTTTCAGGAAAAGCGAAAAACTGCTATCTGGTAAACTATTCAATGGAATATACTGCTGTTTTCACAATTAATTCCGTGTTGGGATATTGAATTCGATCCCACTTTGCAGCAGATCAAAATTTGATTAGGATGGCTATAAAATCAATTTATATTTTTGGCGATATACGTTTGGACATAAAATATTTAGATGGGTTTTCAGTATTAAATCTTCATTAATTCACACGAACTTTAATATGTGAAAATAATTATTACCTTACTGTAATTTTCAATTGCATTACACTAATTATAAAAGTTAGAACAATCTAACATTAATATTTACTTGAACGAATTCTACAATGCCTTAAATTACATAAAAAATGTTCAACACGATAATTTGCTAGAGGCAGAATTAACTAAATGTTGTCCATTCCTGGTTCTTCTTGTTAACAGTCACATTCGATATCTCCTGGAGTGAAGCTGCTGCATGGAACCTCTAAAGCCTGTGAAAAAATTAAGTTATTCTTCTTGTTTCACATGCATGTCGAATCTTAAAGTGAACAGTTTCTTCACATCTTTCTTTTTCTCTTCCCTTATAATGTTTGACAACGCTAGTATACGTCTTCCAGTAGAAGAGAACATCTTGTGAACACCTCTTTCCAATGCTGTGAATGATTTAGAAGGGTCATCGAAGTAATAATGAATTTCTGTTTTAAATTTTATATCCTGATCACTGACACTCTTCTGTTTTGACTTTTTCAAAATTATTGTTTTTGCTTCACTTATATCGTGTATCTTTTTCCACTCCTTTGAGAGACTTTTATGGTTTTTAGGCTCCCAGTCTCTTCCAATTACCCGCAATTCCCCAACTTCATTATAGAGCTCTGGATTCAAAATGTCTGCAATGTGGCTCAGTATTCTCTCAACTCGTCCAAAGACTCTATCTGCAGGTAAAAAGGAATGCCCTCGGAGTGGAAAATATATATGCACATCCCTTTCTTATAATGGAGAACTTTTCAGAAGGCACAATGCAATAGCATGAATAAGATGTTGATCTTTATTCTGGCCCCTACACCCATTAGCGAAGAATCTGAGATATGTCGTAATATAGTCAAAGGATGTTTTAGACAGAAAATCTATGATGGCTGATGCAATTTCTTGTGGCCGTCTTCCAGCTTGAGCTTCATTCCATACACAGAAAACAGGTTGTGTGGTCTCTATATTTGTTACACAGAAGCTACAAAATGCAATTTGTCAGGCGTAATATATCTCTCCAACTTTCAGTTGGCAGATTTTTTTTAATTGGGTGGAGGTGTTCGTGGTTATTCAGTGCGAGTTGTTGAATATTGAATATGATCGTAATAGCTGTCAGAGAATTGTTGAAAGTTTTGGTGCTCAGCTGATTTGAGTTTTGGCGATAGGTTCATCTACAAGTCAGTGGGAAGTGGTTGGGGTATATTACTATTACTATGATAATAGTCCTCTGTTGTGTGTTACTCTGTTACTTTGTATATTAGTGTAACCAATGTGCCGCTCGGCATGTGTACTTTTCTTTTCTGCTTTAGTTTTTTGTATGTGGCAATTTTCTTGTAACGTTAGGAGGTGTTTTTTAATTCTTGATTCTAATTATTTTCATGTCTTCTTCTCTGATGGTGGGTATGTGACTTTGTTCTCTTAGGTGTCCTGTAAATGTGGAGTGGTTAGTCCCATACATCCAGGCTCTCATGTGTTCTTTGTATCTGACATCAATTGTTCTGCCTGTTCGTCCTATGTATCTGCCATTACAAGTGCCACACTGTAAATGATGTATACCTGCTTTCTTGTACATATTTCTGTCTTTTGTCAGTTTTGGAGTGTATTTTGGGATAGACTTGCATGTGTATCCAATGTTTATTCCCTGTCTTTTGAAAATGTTAGTGATTTTATGTGTGAATTTGCGTTTGTACGTCATTGTGTACCATCTTGTGTTTTCTCTTGTATTTTACTGATTTCCTGCGTAGTTATGGTACTGAGTGTTTATGAATGTGTTTGGTGTTTTATGATGTTGCCAATGGATTTGTGTCTTCTGCTCATATTTTACTTTTAATTTTGTTGTTTAGGTTTGTGACTATGTTACCATTGCACCCATTGCTTTGGACTATCTGTATTATTACATCTAGTATTTTTGGTAATTTTTTGTTGTTGAGTGGCACTGTGTTGCGTCTATGGATCACATACTGAAGTCCTGGTTGCTTTTGTGTGTGTGGGTGATTTGAAGATTGGGGAATAATAATGCCAGTTGCCTTGGGTTTATGGTAAATTTCAGACATAAGCTTATTATTTGGTTTTTTTATTGTTATATCCAGAAAGTCAATTTGATTATTCTGTTTTCTTTCCATTGTGAATTTTATATTTTTATGTACCGTGTTGATATCAGTATGTAATTTTTCGGATTTCCTTTCTGGTTCATGTGTTAAGCAGAGGAAGTTATCAATGTACTTGAACCAATATAATATGTCGTATTCTCTTGCTACTATTTTTGTGAAAAGGATATGTTCAATGTGGTTTCCAAATATATTTGTTAAGACTCCTGTTACTCGGGACCCTATTGACAAACTGTCGACTTGAAAATAAAATTCATTACTGAATTGGAAGTAATTTTGTTCTGTTATGAGCCAGTGCACACTAACGTTGTGTGGTGGAGTTAGCTGAGAAAGGGAATTAAATGGTGAGGGGGGGGGGCGAGGGGGGTGGTGCAGATAATGCTTCTAGAAGTTTCGAAGGCGGGTAGATTGATACGAAATGTGTCCTAAACCGAAAGTACTGCGCAGTTTGCAACGTAAGTTACTCTTTCTTTCCGAATGGTTAAACAAATCCAGAGAAAAAGTGAGGCGTTATAATCTTGAGTATTCTAAGAGTTAGAAGAGAGATATAATTTGAACAGAGATTGTTCTGCAATTGTCTTACTTTGAGGTATCGGCAGAAGGTATTCTGATATCAGAAACATTCGCAATTATTGAAGGTGTAGCGTGATGCTATTTTCGTCATGGTGGCGCAGCAGATGGGAGGACCTTTCAGAGAGCGAGGTTAGGGTCTGAACTGTCGAGAGGCGGCTCTGCAGTTGTGACAGAGTAATCTTTGCCTCTGCGCATATTACATATATAATGTGGTCAATAGGCAAACCGCGTAGGAAGTGCGTATGTTTGATGACTTAATTTTTTTGGTTTGTGGCCTACTTGTAGACTTCGACGATATCAGGCAATGCGCAAAACCTTTGCACCCGCGACGTCATTGCTAAAATCCAAGTGAGTAAGTTGACTGTCTTTTTGTGCCGCTGTATGACGTCTCAGTGTTGTGAAAGTGTCGTCGCTGATGGCCATTTGGTTGCAGCCGGAAGATATTTCAGTTATTTTATGTTCACTGCGAACAAAAACTTTGCAAAACTACCCTGGCGGTGTGAGGTATCAAGGCCAGCGTGGCAGGTATAGTTTTAGACAGAGCAGAATAGTGGGAGTAACTTCTCTCACGTATCGGTATTTTTCTGTTGAGAGGCAAAGGTTACATTCGATAGTGTACTGTGAAATCTTATCGGAGCAGCTGGAACTTTGTGTAATTGGTGTAACGAATTTACACATATGAAATTGGAGGACACTGGGCGAAGACAATATATGAAGAGTTTAACGGATTTTTCAGTGGTTTATTTGCAAGGGTAACCACTTCACCAGAGATCACTGTCGCAGTACTTTAGTACTCAGAGTTCACAGGTTAATGTGCAACATGCAGCTAGCTGTCATGTGCACGGGGTGGATGATGCGTTTCGACATTACATTTCCAGAAGCACAAAGGTAGGCCTACCAAGCATTTGATCCACGCATCCTTGTCAGAATACAGCGCCCCGATGCTGGCAGTTGATGTATTATATGTTCCCAGATAAGAGTTTGTACCGTCGTTGTTCCCTCTCGTCACATACCGATGTGTTTTAATTTGGCAGAGACGAAAAAGTTAACGAGACAAATTTATTTCAAATACGAGTGGGAAGATGGAAAGGGTTACAAGTTCCCACTATAGTTGCGTCGTTGAGTTGGTGTTCATCTAACATATAATTATACTAGCAGAGTGTCTAATGAAAAGAACACTGTGATGTTGAAACTAATCTTAAGGTTGATGGACACTTTAGTAAAGTAAAATTATTTTTAGTGTATCTGATGACTTAATCTAACAGATAATGTTATAGAGTTTCGTCATTAATTCATCCATACATTCATTCGCCTTGTTCTCTGAATGTTAGAATGAAGGAGAATCTTGCCACGTGTCAAACAAGTCAATGTGCTGTCAGAAACTGATTCTGTGTATTCCATTAACAGTTGTGTTTCACTAACCTTCTTACATTCTAGAAAGCTTAAGACAACAAATGCAGTTATATTATCAATTAAATCCCTACTTCGAAAAGAGCTTATGGATCTTCAGTTATTCGTTAACAGCTCTCTTTATCCACAGCTGATTCGTTAATACATAAAATCATGTAAATGTCGAAGACTAATATTTATGTAGGTGCAGGGATAGAGGTATCTATGAAACTAATATTGTTACTTGCAACGTCGATAGTCAGAAATCTCAGTCCTTGATTACAATTAGATAAAGAGCGGCGTGTAAGAATATGCAGCCATTCCTATTCTTTACGTGTGGCAGTGGTTTTGAAACATCTCTGTGCATACATTCATAATCACGTTCTGAACCCCGTGCAGATTCTGTTTGGAAATTATTTACACATATTATATTTTGTTTATGACATTTATTTGAGGTATTAGCTGTAAGGATTAGTTGTGTTGGGAAGTAAATGCAACAATTCTGTGATCTTAGAAGAGACATCTGTGATACACATGGTTGTCATCTCTGCGCTACGTTGTTATTGCTGCCTTTTACAGAACACATACATTAATCATCTGTACTTCATTGCCACGGAAAATAATTTGACAAGGCGAAATGAACAGCTGTTGTATGCAAAATTAGTTTATGTTCCTGTATTAAGCAAATTAATAGACGCTTATAAGTATAAAAATGCACAACTGAGCTACTAAATAGATTGTTCATGGACGTGATTTTATTTCATCCAACTGTCCACTAAAGATATTTATAAATAGTGGTTCTTTGAAGGTACCTCAGAAATCCTCGTACCAGCAAATCATTCTTTTTCGTTTGAAATTCCAAACTATGATATGGGACAAACTGTTAGTTGTGAGAAACTGCGCAAGTGTTACCTGAGCTCTGTTTCATGTGGATTGGTGTCGACCTTTGATTAGTATGCTTGTGACAATAGCAAATATTACACTACGAACATTTCATTACGCCACTTCAGATGCCATATGTACAAAGCAAGAACAGAAATGGACACAGTATCGCATGCAGTGGGGTTCTACATTTCACGTTTACCAATTATTAATCTCGTTCCTCTACTATAAACGGCCAGCATGTCTGTCTGTTCAACGAATGCACAAGGGATAAATGGCTTGGTATTTTAACATCTCAAATACAGCTCTGTTGCACACATAACGAGTAGCATGGAAACAATATTAGTCATTTACTTTTGATATAAAAAGCTATGTCTGTCTGCTTCACAGAATGTGATTTGCAAATTGCGCTCAGAAAAGTAGGTTACATGTTCCACTACTGGAGTAGTATAATCGTGGGTGTTCGAGAACACAGTGCACTCTTGCCAGATTTTCCTCTTTCCTTCGACATTATCGATAACATCACTTATTGCTTACAGATTTCTACCCCTCTGACATAGTCCAATTGCTCTATATACAAAAGACGGGAAATTCAAAACACAGAGTAAATTCAAAAAGTGGTGGGAAATTCAAAATAGTCAGGTTCTTCCTCCCACTCCTATGACACTACTGTTGGACGTAAGTCTGTTGTCATAGGAATAAAACGGTGAGAAAATAAAAAGTGCTAGATAGTATTTTATCCCACAGCTATGAAATAAAAAAAATTCAAGGTTGTTTTCTGAGAATGTGAACACATGCTGTATACATCTCAAACCAAGATGGGATACCAGGATACATCAGCACAGCCTGCATGATCGCCAAGTAACTGTGTTCTAAATTTGGAATCCTATTCTTGTGGTAAATTTTAAAAAAAAGGTCAGTACCTCACATATATTTCGTACTAGCTTTTAATTTCAAGTTTTAATTTAATTCAGTTCAGTTCAGTTCAATTACATAATCAGGAGCCCACCTTTCCTAAGTTTTAAAATGTTTGAAGCCCAGCTGTCCAAAGTTCAAACAGTTGCCCCTGTGACATTAGAGTTTAAATAATCCTCCACCGCTCTTACCTCCAACCCCCACAGAGTTTATAGAGTTGTCATTCTAAGTTTGAGCTGAGAAACCTCAAGTTTAAGATTACATGGTACTTTCAGCGATGTGAGAAACCACATAATAGATATAAACATCTTTTCCCAATGCCGTTAGACAGCTATTGTTCACTCAGACATGTAGGAACCTGCAGGGCTGCTTATAGTAGTTTTGGTAATCAGGCCAATTGCTATAACTGCGGAATTCATGATGGCCACCAAGATCTCACCTCGCTTGTCCCAAATCACAGTGCATCTGGTTTAAACTGAAACAGTTCCACCTACCACCCTATAAACAATTGGCACCCTATGTATGCAGCTGGCTTGTCCTAAGCTTAAGACACCTTGTGCTACATTTAAACAACTTCCACCACTGCTGGTATTGGATGGGAGTGCTTATGTCTTTATATAAACAAACATTGCAGCACTGAGAGGACCCTACCTCTCCCACGAGCCTCTGGGTCTCACATCATGCCACATTCATCGATTCAACCATGCCACTGCAGCCACAGGAGCCTCACGCACCGTAGTCATCCCTCCATTGCCACCAACCACCTCACCACATTGGAAGAAACTGCGCATCACGTACTGCCAGCTCAATAGCCTAATGTGAAATGCAGAATATCAGTTTCGATTTCTGTCACTGGAATGTTTGGTGTGGTGTTACAGTCACAGCCCAAGTAATCCAGCTTAAATCGTGCAGAAATTTGGAAAATGCAAGAAGGACACTTATGCTTCAAACCAAATTGTAAAATGGTGGGAATTTAAAAATAGCCAATAGTTCACATAGCATTCCGCCGGAAAATTAAGAAATTGAAGCACACTTACAGTTCTTGTGCAAATGTGTGAGAAGAAAAGAAAGAGGTTCTATTCTATAATTCATCCCAAAAATTAGTGTGAACAAACGCTAAGCGAACTTGCTCATAGCAGATAACCAGTTGTCTTAAAAACGTTCGAAGTTATGTACTAAAGTCATGTATCAAGCACATAGAGAGCAAAACATCTCTATATGCTGTGGAGTGGTGAATTGTAGCCATCAGATATGCCTCAAATTCGTCATGAAACAATGGCCTCTTAGGAGAGTAGTGATCGCTACCCTTCTTATCCATGGCACTTCAACATGAGAAAACTGTCACCAGTGTTGGACGCTATGCCACAGTGCATCCTGTCAGCATGGTCCAGAGACTGCAAGTGAATGGAGCCCCCAAGTATCTGTCTGATGAGAGTGACTGTGTCAGCACATTGAAGCTTGTTGTTGTTGTCGTCTTCAGTCCTGAGAATGGTTTGATGCAGCTCTCCATGCTACTCTATCCTGTGCAAGCCTCTTCATCTCCCAGTACCTACTGCAACCTACATCCTTCTGAATCTGCTTAGTGTATTCATCTCTTGGTCTCCCTCTACGATTTTTACCCTCCATGCTGCCCTCCAATACTAAATTGGTGATCCCTTGATGCCTCAGAACACGTCCTACCAACCGATCCCTTCTTCTGGTCAAGTTGTGCCACAAACTTCTCTTCTCCCCAATCCTATTCAATACTTCCTCATTAGTTATGTGATCTACCCATCTAATCTTCAGCATTCTTCTGTAGCACCACATTTAGAAAGCTTCTATTCTCTTCTTGTCCAAACTATTTATCGTCCATGTTTCACTTCCATACATGGCTACACTCCATACAAATACTTTCAGAGATGACTTCCTGACACTTAAATCTATACTCGATGTTAACAAATTTCTCTAATTCAGAAACGCTTTCCTTGCCATTGCCAGTCTACATTTTATATCCTCTCTACTTCGACCATCATCAGTTATTTTGCTCCCCAAATAGCAAAACTCCTTTACTACTTTAAGTGTCTCATTTCCTAATCTAATTCCCTCAGCATCACCCAACTTTATTCGACTACATTCTATTATCCTCGTTTTACTTTTGTTGATGTTCATCTTATATCCTCGTTTCAAGATACTGTCCATTCCGTTCAACTGCTCTTCCAAGTCCTTTGCTGTCTCTGACAGAATTACAATGTCATCGGCGAACCTCAAAGTTTTTATTTCTTCTCCATGGGTTTTAATACCTACTCCGAATTTTTCTTTTGTTTCCTTTACTGCTTGCTCAATATACGGATTGAATAACATCGGGGAGAGGCTACAGCCCTGTCTTACTCCCTTCCCAACCACTGCTTCCCTTTCATGTCCCTTGACTCTTATAACTGCCATCTGGTTTCTACATTGAAGCTATGAATATGGAAAACTACGTTGCAGTTCTTACTATAGCATGTAGTTGTATTGGTTGAAGTGTTATGTTGTCTGCACTTTGCAGTACACAAATTGTTCATTTTTATACCATATTCGCACTTAATAAGGAACAATTAGAGTCTAAATTTCGTCCACAATACTTAAGAGTGGCTTAGATGAAATCAGTTTCTTTATGAGGTACAGTGAATTTCGGAACTCTTTTATTACCATTGCACATATATTATTATCTTACACCCTAGTATGTTTATAGAATTTCCTCTTGACTGCATGCATGGTCGTTTCATACCACATCTCCTGATATACGTTCACTTGACCGGCAGAAATACCTCCAGCACAAGCATCATTGTTGGAGAAATCATAGAGGCATTCATTGGAAAATGATTTATAAATCCGTGGAAGCATTTAAACTTGCAAATGTAAGTCCTTCTACCCTGCCAGTCGATTATAAACATGTTTCACATATTGCTCACATCTTCAGTTTCTTCACCTGTGACGATTTAGATATCCATTGTCAGTGTTAGATGTCTTATGCATAACATCAGGACACTTACAATTTATGCGAGGAAACACCTAAAAGTCGCCTAAAATGCAGTGCTAGCTTGCACGTAAATCACATTCTGTTTATATATGCTTGGAGTTTAACATTTCGTCTACATTAGCATTAAATTTACATTACTCCCAGCACATATTTTACCAGTGAAATAATAGTACTGTCGTCTGTCGCACAGTATGTGGTTAGTGCAGTTCAGGTAATTGGCAATCTATGGCCTGAACCTTCTAGTACAGCTAGTTAGGGACCTATTGCAACCTATAATCTGAGTCTGCTGATGCTACCTGAATTCGCCATGGGACTCACTGACTGAACCTATGAAATGAATGTACTACCACAACAATAACCACTAGTACCCTACTTTACTGATCCAAATCGACCACACGTATTTAAGAACTATTGAAGGACTTTTCCTGACCTAACATTTCTTGAAACTGACTGTGATACACAGCTCAATAGTGCTACAGTGTTTTGAGGAGCACTCGCACTGATGTCTTAGCTATCGATTTTGTGTGATCTGAATGCACCTGTGGCGCTTATTACTTCTACATCTGCAATATACGGAGTTTTGTGCAAACATATGATTTCATATATCTCTGGAAAAGACCTCTTTAGCACTGATTCGCCTGCATACTAAATCTGTTAACAATTGTAAGCTTTCAGGTGAAATGAAGCATACATCGAAGTGGCGGACCTTCTTTCGTAACTGTCGAAAACCTTGTCGAGCAAAGAACTTCCAAGCAAGTGTACTGTTGTATGAGACTCACCTGCCTTCATCAGAAATGATTTAGAAGTCATGTGGAAAATAATTATGATGCATTTGCCTGACAGTTACCTCAATGCACGTATTCAGGATAGGTGTCCACGGTAGGGCTGCACTGCACTGCATTGGTTTGAGGATGTGTATAGTTCACAGTGATGGTAGTCTAATAAATACAGTCATGGTACTCCTGCTGCCTGCTGCATGAAGTGTTGGCTATCCGGTGCTGGGTTTTGCAGTTATGTGTAGATGAACTACAAGAAACTCTGTACTGCGAAATGCTGTACTAAACTTCTAAAAGAACCTTCTCCGTCACATTTAGTATATTTGTAGGCTTTTTGGACATAAGGTGAATCGTTCAGTTTCATAGCTGTAGTGATTTTGAGCCAGTGACAGGAATTGGTGAGATTATAGTAGTACTATGCACACATATCTCTAACAACGTGCTTGACAGTTACTGTGTGAGAGAGATTGGGGTGTGCTAGTGTTCTGTTCTATTTGTAATGTTAGTACAATATCAATAGCATACTGCAACATTAAAACCTCAAACGATGCTGTCATGTATACATCTACTACTTTCGAGGAGTTTCCTTTCATTACATTGGCCAATGAGATTGTATTAAAAACAGTCGTTTTTTATAAGTGCAGCTGATAACAAACTGTGACAGATGACAAGGTGGTAGTTTACTGCAGACGTTGGTTACAACCAAAAGCATGTTTGAGATACGTTAATACTATTTACAGTATCACTCTCGAGACTTGCACAGAAATGAAAGGTATGTCACTAGCTAAATACATAAATAAAATGTACTTGAGGGAAGTAATACCATTGTTGTTGTTGTTGTTGTTGTTGCTGTGGTCTTGAGTCCAGAGACTGGTTTGATGCAGCTCTACATGCTACTCTATGCTGTGCAAGCTTCTTCATCTCCAAGTAACTGCTGCACCCTACATCCTTCCGAATCTGCTTAGTGTATTCATGTCTTGGTCTCCCTCTACGAGTTTTACCCTCCACGCTTCCCTCCAACACTAAATCGGTGATCGCTTGATGCCTCAGAACACATCCTACCAACCGATCCCTTCTTCCAGTCAAGTTGTGGCAAAAATTCTTCTCCCCAATTTTATTTACTACCTCCTCATTAGTTACGTGATCTACTCATCTAATCTTCAGCATTCTTCTGTAGCACCACATTTCTAAAGCTTCTATTCTCTTCTCCTCTAAACTATTTATCGTCCATCTTTCACATCCATACACGGCTACACTCCATACAAGTACTTCTGGAAAATACTTCCTGGTACTTGACAAAGTTCTCTTCATCAGAAACGTTTTGCTTGTCATTGCTAGTCTACATTTTATATCCCCTCTACTTCGACTCCTCTTGTCCCAAAATAGCAGAACTCATATACTACTTTAAGTGTCTCATTTCCTATTCTAATTCCCTCAGCCACACCTGATTTAATTAGAATACATTCTATTATCATCGTTTTGCTTTTTTATGTTCATCTTATATCCTTCTTTCAAGACACTGTCCATTCCGTTCAACTGCCCCTCCAGGTCCTTTGCTGTCTCTGACAGAATTACAATCTCATCTGCAAACCTCCTCGAAGTTGTTATATCTTCTACATGGATTTTAATTCATCTTCCAAATTTTTCTTTTGTTTCCTTTACTGCTTGCTCAGTATACAGATTTAATAACATCGGGGATAGGGTACAACCCTGACTGACTCCCTTCCCAACCACTGCTTCCCATTCACGTCCCTCGACTCTTATAACTGCCTTCTGGTTTCTGTACAAATTGTAAATAGCTTTTCGCTCCCTGTATTTTACCCCTGCCACTTTCAGAATTTTAAAGAAGTAATCCAGTCGAAATTGTAAAAAGCTTTCTCTAAGTCTATAAATGCTGGAAACGTAGGTTTGCCTTTCCTTAACCTATATTCTACGGTAATTCGTAGGGTCAGTATTGCCTCACGTGTTCCAACACTTCTACGGAATCCGAACTGATCTTCCCCTAGGTCGGCTTCTACCAGTTTTCCCATTCGTCTGTAAAGAATTCATGTAAGTATTTTGCAGCCGTGACTTATTAAGCTGATAGTTCGGTAATTTTCACACCTGTCAACACCTGCTTTCTCTGGGATAGGAATTATTATATTTTTCTTGAATTCTGAGGGTACTTCGCCTGTCTCATACACCTTGCGTGCTACCTTTAAACATGTGAAATTGCGTAAAATATATGAAATTGCCGCATCTAGCATTTTTTAAAAATTCCCCACCATTTTATACCCAGGATATAAGTTCTACTTGTAAAAGTGACATTATAGGAGTGGCGGGTGGGTGGCTATCTATTTTGAATTTCACGCCGATTTTTGAATAAGCAACCACGTTTTTAATTTCTTACCATTTTATATATAGAGTAATTGGCATATGTCAGAGGGGGAGAATTCTGGCACCAATGGATCATTATATCATCTATGATGTATTCGGGAGAGGTAAATCTGGTAACTATGTACTCCTGATCAAAAGCCCACTGTTATGTTAGTTTGAGGCCATTTCCTCGAAAATGAAATGTTTCATTTCAATCTCTCTATTTTTCATGACTATTTACTGCTATATGTTTTAATCAATCAGCAATATACCGTAAGTAGTTGGTTGACTACAAACATAATTTAAGGGTGGTTTTATGAACTGACAACAAGATTTGGTTTTTGATGGTACAGTATAAATTTGGTAACAGGCTGAAGAAGTACCATATTATAGTGTTACTCGTTTCTAATCTTCTTAGGTGTTGTCTACTTCAAACCACTGTCCCATAGTATTCCATTACACATTTCACTGACCGACTTTGATTGTTTAATGCTTCGTATTAGCACTACTATAAGGAGATAAAGCCCTCACAGTGTATGGTGACCAACGCTCAGTAACCAGGTTTCGTCCAGAGCACTGGGCTAGTTCATTCGTTTGTTCAACATTGTTTGCCAGATTTTGACTGGTTGGCAATGTGTTGCGATGACAGAATCGAGGCACATGCCTTGCAATCTTTCTCAAGCCATTGTACAGGAGCTGTTCAGTAAAAACTGTCACTTCTTCGGTATTTATAGCTTTATATGTCACCTTCGTGATGACATGCCCATCATTTCGTTAATAGTCGTAGCTATTGTGATATTTTCATTTAAGCAAGACACTGCGTCAAATTCGAAAAAGTTTGCAATTAAAAACAGTGGTCGATATAATTATGTATATGGCGCATATTACATAATTTGTTGCTGTGTCCTAAATCGAGCTAACATACTGAATTCTACTTTGGACTTGGTTGGAGATCTCTGTCCGTCGCCAGTCTCGAGGAAATTGATCTTATGTAGTACACTCATTTGCAATCGAGTGCGCAAGTGATAAGACCAGAATGATACGCGCAATATTCCTCATATTTCATAAATGGTTTGAGACAGGGGAGGGTATTTCGTCATATGGTTACTACGCATAACTTCCTTATCTACCATGGTGTTCCGCTAGCTACAGGCTTTTTAGAAGAGGGACGGTAATTTTTAAGTGCCATCGATATCTGATGGAACGAGAAATGCTGTGGGTTTTGGAATGACATAAGTGAAGACATTACACGTTTATTTTTGTACTGAGGACGTGCCTTTTCATAAGCTATGGGCTTAGTTTTCCTCAGTTCTTCCGCTTGACAAACTTTAGAAACAACTGTCTCAGAATTCTCTCGCAACTGCGTCTCCACAATATCTTAGTGTGTAAACTCTACTGTGTCTAGCCAAAAAAAGCGAAATTGAACATGGAGACAGGAGTTATGTAGGTTTTTTCTCAAAATACGTCACTCACGAAGCTTCTCTGAAAGTTAAACTGTGTCAAGAAGCCATGTGAAAATAATTCGCTATTAATGAAACATTTGCAGAGGAATTCTGTTTAGATGCTAACCAAAGCAGAGATGACAGATCTTTTTGAATGGCCAACATGCAAGCGTGGGCGTGTAGGGACTACTCTCAATATTTACAAAAAATGTTAGCATATGCTTCAGTTTAGAACGTCACTTTCCCTCCATTTCGTCTACAGCGCCTGCTCGCAACCCACACCACTACCGCTCTTCCAAGATGTGCCCTGCCTAATGCGCATCTGCCGGCCATATTATTCTGCGCGTACTCTAATCATTGATTCGGTAGTCAACAATCTCAGTGCATCGTCATTTCTGCCACCACTGTTTTCTGGCAGTCTGTTTCATCGTTCTTGCCGTGTTTCTTTGCATCTTGTTAAATAATGTTTCACGTAGGTTATAGCAGGATATACTACGTCCAGCCACCAGTTGATTCAGAGTTGGCTGCAAGCACGTAGCTCTTAAATGATTTAAACCTCAAATAGCGCGCCCTTTTTGACGGTCAGGAATCAAAAGAAAAAGTTTACTCTCGATTTTATGTCACAACAACACTGCGTGAGATAACAAACTGACATTTATCGAGGATAAAATCTCCGGGTTTGTTAGGACGTGTCATAACCCTTCAACTCGATCGACGTTTCGTCCTCTCTGCTAATATCGTCATTAGGAAATTGTGTTTAGCTGAACACTCAAACACTTGCCGGAGCGGTCG
This sequence comes from Schistocerca serialis cubense, assembly GCF_023864345.2. Classification (NCBI taxonomy): domain Eukaryota; kingdom Metazoa; phylum Arthropoda; class Insecta; order Orthoptera; family Acrididae; genus Schistocerca; species Schistocerca serialis. The sequence continues at coordinate 763,028,535 of NC_064638.1, forward strand.
AGTGGTTCTAGGCGCTTCAGTCTGGAACCGCGCGACCGCTACGGTCGCAGGATCGAATCCTGCCTCGGGTATGGATGTGTGTGCTGTCCTTAGGCTAGTTAAGTTTAAGTAGTTCTAAGTTCTAGGAGACTGATGACCTCAGATGTTAAGTCACATAGTGCTCAGAGCCATTGGAACCATCTACTCCAATTTTCCGTACAGGTTCCGGAACTCTCGGAACCGAGGTGATGCAAAACGTTTTTTGAAGTGTGCATATGGAAGTGCACGATGTCGACAGCGATAGCGAAATATATAGTGATTTGATCGATAACGCTAGACGAGGTCCGAAAGAAGGCTTAGAGGCCCTGTGCATGTAACTCGCGGTTAAAGTTCTCCGACATCATTTATTGAACAAGAGTATCGTCTTCCTGTGGTAGCTTCTTTCGTGTTGATGAATTCATCACTAGTGCTTATTTGGTAGTCATGAAGACAACACTGTTGTACGAGCTACAAAAATTATTAAAAAAAAACAAAGTTTTGAACAAAATTCATCCACGTTATTCTATAACAATTCGTTTAATAAGAGTGAGAGAATATTATTACGTTGAGTAGTAAGTGATTTTACGAGAGCGTGCTGAAAAGCAAAGCCTGCGCATTTCTTATGTGAAAACTCTTTAAGCTTTTTAAATGAAACGAACGAGTACCTTTCTACATCTTTTTTCTTCATGTCTACATATTTATTTCTCAACATAGTCGCCCAGGCTGTGTACACATTTCTCCCTACGAGAGACCGGTTTGTTGATACGTCACTGAAGAATATTTGAGAGACGCTCAGTAGCCCGGTACGGGCTTTTGTCGAAGTTTCGAGAACATACCTTCACCGAGGAGTGAAGCAGTATATTGCTCCCTCCTACGTATATCTCGCGAAGAGACCATGAGGATAAAATCAGAGAGATTAGAGCCCACACAGAGGCATGCCGACAATCCTTCTTTCCACGAACAATACGAGACTGGAATAGAACTGATAGAGGTACTCAATGTACCCTGGGCCACACACTGTCAGGTGGCTTTCGGAGTGTGGATGTAGATGTAGATGTAGATGTAGATCATCATGCTGAAGGGAAAGATGCTCCATGTGTGAACGGAATCTAAGAATTCGAAACTCGATTACAGTACGCTGTTTCTCACTCACTGACGCAGTTATTTTACACACCGCGCTTCAGTTTGGAGCCCTCTGAGGAGCACACCATGCAGGTATTTGGAAATGAAGAGTAAAGACGTACAATGTTAATAACGTTTGTTTTATTTAAAAAGCTGTAACAGTTTTCTCGTAAGAAATTCACAAGCATTACTTTTCAGCAAGCTTTCGTATATCAGTCAGACATATAAAAAAATTTATATTTTAAGCAGCTCCTATTTTAAATGTAGGAGAGAGCCGCTAATCGAATAAGTATTCAGTTCCTAGGCACGCATGACACTGGAAATGATATAACTTTTATGAAATTACACCCGGAATTTGAGCACCAAGCTCAACTGCAATCGTCATGTCATTTTTATTTGGGAACACTGAAATTCACTATCACTCTAAATTCCGAAAAAAATCAGGTCCAAATAAGATTTCGAAGGAAAACATTTTGCCTGAATGTATAAAACTATTCACAAAAATAGCAAACAGAAGGGGAAGTTAATGCAGCAGAAGAAAATCATGAAGATGAAATTGAATTTGAGAAGATAAACATTTAACAGTGAGTTCATAAATTCTGGTTTCCAAGTAAATTTTAAAAAATGTAGAGAAATTTAAGTACAACTATTCAGAGTAATGCGTCTGAATAAGACGTGTAAAGTCTGTCAAGCATGATTTTTATTAAAATCCGGTTGGATACGTATAATGATCCGGAAGGAGTAAGCAGGTATGCAATTGCACTACTCCCAATTGACAGAACAAGCGTATATATGATTTTCGAAAGTAAAGTATAGTTCGTTTTTCCGTGACTTGCCAGGAAACTGTAACTCAGTAATATCTGTGCTCCGGGTATAGAGCTGCAGGCGCCAGATGACGAAATGCACTACTCTTTGCCTTTCTAAAATTATAATTACTGCGAGGATGTGACTATCTATGATCTAATTTGACAATGTTTTTAATTTACAAACAAGCGGCTATCGTTTTAAGTACAGAGGAAGGGTGCCTACTGCGGAAGAGACGCTAATGTGAGGCAGGTATATTCTGACTGAAATAAGTGTTCAGCTCTGTTGGGAAGTATCAGAACTTAAATCTCACAGCGCCGGAGGTGTAAGATAGTGACAATAAAAACATTTACGGAGCTGGATGCTGTAGAGAATCCTTGATTTTAAAAGTGTTGAATTTCTAGTCTTTTGGGTATATGTGCTTGTACGGTTTTAATATCTGAAGCTGAGTAATACTTACAAAAAAACGTTAATGTGATTACATATTTTACAAAAGGTACTGTTTCATTCGCTGTGGTGGATTGTACTTTAAACCGAAGTGTAACTGTGAGACCAGGTTTCTCGTATAAGATACCCTACGCCCGATAGGTTTTGCGATACCAAGGGTGTTCTGATACGCGACATACGAGTATTAGAACACGATATCTCATGTTAGAGAAACTTCACCGAAGTAGCTGGATTGAGAATCATACACTCCTGGAAATGGAAAAAAGAACACATTGACACCGGTGTGTCAGACCCACCATACTTGCTCCGGACACTGCGAGAGGGCTGTACAAGCAAGGATCACACGCACGGCACAGCGGACACACCAGGAACCGCGATGTTGGCCGTCGAATGGCGCTAGCTGCGCAGCATTTGTGCACCGCCGCCGTCAGTGTCAGCCAGTTTGCCGTGGCATACGGAGCTCCATCGCAGTCTTTAACACGGATAGCATGCCGCGACAGCGTGGACGTGAACCGTATGTGCAGTTGACGGACTTTGAGCGAGGGCGTATAGTGGGCATGTGGGAGGCCGGGTGGACGTACCGCCGAATTGCTCAACACGTGGGGCGTGAGGTCTCCACAGTACATCGATGTTGTCGCCAGTGGTCGGCGGAAGGTGCACGTGCCCGTCGACCTGGGACCGGACCGCAGCGACGCACGGATGCACGCCAAGACCGTAGGATCCTACGCAGTGCCGTAGGGGACCGCACCGCCACTTCCCAGCAAATTAGGGACACTGTTGCTCCTGGGGTATCGGCGAGGACCATTCGCAACCGTCTCCATGAAGCTGGGCTACGGTCCCGCACACCGTTAGGCCGTCTTCCGCTCACGCCCCAACATCGTGCAGTCCGCCTCCAGTGGTGTCGCGACAGGCGTGAATGGAGGGACGAATGGAGACGTGTCGTCTTCAGCGATGAGAGTCGCTTCTGCCTTGGTGCCAATGATGGTCGTATGCGTGTTTGGCGCCGTGCAGGTGAGCGCCACAACCAGGACTGCATACGACCGAGGCACACAGGGCCAACACCCGGCATCATGGTGTGGGGAGCGATCTCCTACACTGGCCGCACACCACTGGTGATCGTCGAGGGGACACTGAATAGTGCACGGTACATCCAAACCGTCATCGAACCCATCGTTCTACCATTCCTAGACCGGCAAGGGAACTTGCTGTTCCAACAGGACAATGCACGTCCGCATGTATCCCGTGCCACCCAACGTGCTCTAGAAGGTGTAAGTCAACTACCGTGGCCAGCAAGATCTCCGGATCTGTCCCCCATTGAGCATGTTTGGGACTGGATGAAGCGTCGTCTCACGCGGTCTGCGCGCGCAGCACGAACGCTGGTCCAACTGAGGCGCCAGGTGGAAATGGCATGGCAAGCCGTTCCACAGGACTACATCCAGCATCTCTACGATCGTCTCCATGGGAGAATAGCAGCCTGCATTGCTGCGAAAGGTGGATATACACTGTACTAGTGCCGACATTGTGCATGCTCTGTTGCCTGTGTCTATGTGCCTGTGGTTGTGTCAGTGTGATCATGTGATGTATCTGACCCCAGGAATGTGTCAATAAAATTTCCCCTTCCTGGGACAATGAATTCACGGTGTTCTTATTTCAATTTCCAGGAGTGTATTTCCACTAAGTACTTCGCAAATTTTGTGAACTTTGTGAAGCCATTTGGTGATGATCCTGTTGGTGCTAATAGATGATGGAGATCAATCACATTTATATGACAGACAAAGAAAGAGACAACCGTGACCACATCGTGTGTTTATCAACCCATTTCGGGCATAAAACACAGCCTCTTGTGTGGAATTTATGGGACCGTTTAAAATGTATTAGCCATAAGGAACAGAACCATGGTGTGTAAATAACTTAAGTCAAACAGCAACCTCATTTTTGTTACGAGGTGATCTGTGCCGCGCGGGATTAGCCGAGGGGTCTGAGGCGCTGCAGTCATGGACTGTGCGGCTGGTCCCGGCGGAGGTTCGAGTCCTCCCTCGGGCATGCGTGTGTGTGTTTGTCCTTAGGATAATTTAGGTTAAGTAGTGTGTAAGCTTAGGGACTGATGACCTTAGCAGTTAAGTCCCATAAGATTTGACACACATTTGAACACAGGTGATCTGTATCCGCTTACTTGAAAGCAACAACAATTGAAAATCCTATAAACGACTTCTGGAAAACGGGACTCTTCCCATGCGAAGTTATACGAAGGTTGGAACTTTAATAGTGGCAACTATTTATTTATAGCTCGTACAAAACAGATACGTGTTTCAAAGTTTTACTGACCTTCAAAGTAGTCACCAGTATTGTGTACAACCCGTTGCCAGCGATGCGGAAGTCGTAAGATACTCTTAGCAATGCCAGTTGTGTTGACAGTTCGAATGTCGCGGTCTGTTGCCCGACGAATTTGTAGCAGTTCTGAAGCGAATACCGTGAAGTGTTTCCTTCAGTTTAGAAATCGACTTGAACTTACGAGGGCTTAAGTCAGGGGAGTGAAGTAGGTGGTATAGCACTTAGCAGCCCCATCAGTCAAACAAATCAGTAACAACAGCTTGCACTGTACGTGCTTGAGCATTGTCCTGCATAATAATGGTCCGGTCCTGCAGAAAGTGTCATCACTTCTGTCTCTATGCTGTTCATTCCTGGAACACAACCTACGACCAACTTAGAGACAGAAGTGTGAGTTTTCTATGACAAACTGTGAAAATACTTTTTTTTGTTTTTTGTCTTTCGTGTTTATGGGGAAGCGATAAATTTCGGTTACAACAACTTTTAATGAGCTGTGAGTGTATGCTTAACTTCTAGTGTAGCAGTTAGTGTCTCCATTTATTTAAATATGTTTTGGGTACATTGCGACAGTTCTAAGTTAGAGCCCTTACAGAGAAACGTAGCTACGTTATTAAGACCACCCAGTCGCGCGGAGTGGCCGCGCGGTTAAAGGCGCCCTGTCACGGATTGTGCAGCTTCTCCGCCGGAGGTTCGAGTCCTCACTCGGGAATGTGTGTGTGTGTGTGTGTGTGTGTGTGTGTGTGTGTGTGTGTGTGTGTGTGTGTGTGTGTGTTGTTCTTAGCATGTTAATTTAAGTAGTGTGTAAGTCTGGAGACCAATGACGTCAGCAGTTTGGTCCCTTAAAAATTCACACTCATTTGAACATTTTTTGAAGTCCAGCCACATTCTACAGAGGACCATTGAACTTTATTGTGGTGGTTTGGGTACGGGTGGTATTTTCATGAATTAGCACGTAGAAGCTCCGATGATTTACAGAGGAAAGGGGCCCTGACTAACCTTAAGCAAGTTATGCAAAGCATTTATTCGTCAGCCACCACAGCGTTACCAAAAGTCCGTGGTATGGTCACAAAATACATCGTCTACGGCTATGGCGTTGTGTATCGCCTTGCCTGGACAATGATATTTTAGTATCCGACGATGATTCGGATTCCCAACCTAGCCTGAGTATCGATACGGAGAATGAGCACAGATACTCTGGCTCCAGACTACAGCTGCAGCCTGTGCCCGGACGAGACGTAATATCCGTGGAGAGACTGCCAAGTGGCTTGACCTTTTGACGAGTGTTTCCCGCTAAATACCGCTTCCCGGATTTGGCTAGTCAGGCTTTCGCTAATCCCTGAAACCTCTAGTTATGCGGCATTGAATAGTAGCATCTTGACCCTGCATCATTAACGTTTGCGATTTGGATTGCTTCCTGGATTGTTGTAACACGCTTAAACGTCTTTGCTAAGAGTTGGACATATTTCGGTTATCCATCAACTTTGTGAACTCCGCTTTTATTTACCTCTGCAAAAGGCTGGTTCGTTCCGCCGGTCTCTTCTTTACCACCAACGCCAGTTATTGTAAACCGTATTCTACCTAATCAGAGTACGACAGAAATGTGGTGCTGAGGGCTTTCTCACCGCAGCTATTCCGATGAAGCATGGCTCCCGAGTTTCTGAATTAGTGGCAGCAGGAGGTACAACAACAGTAACGACAGGAAAAACAATGGGACTTTCTGCAGCTCCAATAGCTGCAGCAATAGAAATAGCAGGAAAAACAGTGGAAATTCCACTAGAAATACCAGACATTGTTATTACAGCTGCTTAAAAACTAATAACAGTCGGAGCTGAAGGTTGCTCGCCTCCCCCTCAGCCACTCGCTTATTTCAACGACGCAAACGAGAGCTGGGAGGTCTTTTTACTTCGTTTTGATCTTCACTGTAAGGCAAGTGCAAAACCGGCCCTGAACATCGATGTGCGCAGCTCCTAACTTCTAATAGTAAACTGTACGAAGTGGTGATAAAATTACGTCCACTCTCGAACCCTATTAGTTTGACTTTTCCGATGTTCGTGATTTGCTGATTGACTATTACGGTTACCAAACTCAAGTCGTTGCAGCCAGGCTTAGCAATGTTACGCGGCATGTGCTGCTGACCTACAAAGCGTGGCACACGAGTGAGTGGCGCGTCATATGCGGAGTCCTTAATCCGTGATGTAAACATCCGGCTCGCTCTTGATCGAGAAATTAGTGCGAAGCCTTTAGAGGCATCTGATTCCACCTTGAGTGATGTGTTAAGACTTTCCAAAACTCACGAAATAATTGCGTCAGCGCAAACTATGCGTCACAATTGCTCTGGCGTTGACGTTATTAGTAATATTAGTCGCCATTGTGCTTTACGATCAACTGATGATGCCTAGTATGGTTCGTGTCGTCTGTCCCGATTGCGGTCTACGTAATCCAACGGCGTCATTCCCCTTCTAGCTATGTCACCTGTTTCGAAAGCCACAAACCTGATATAGTTGTGAAAGTTTGTCTCAGCCGGTATGCCTCAGCAACACTAGCCCTTTGCTAGCGCATAGTGGATAGTTAAGGGAAGAGGCCGGTGTTCGATTCCCGACTGAGTCAGAGATTTCTTTTCATTCGGGGACTGGGTGTTGTGTTGTCCCTATCTTCATAACTGACATTCCACTGTTGGAATGGCTGTATGAGAACGTCCCGAAGGCCAATAACAATAATAATAAGAAGAATAATAAATAAAAAACATCGATCGTGAGCACGCTCCACACTATCTCGTAGGTGACCGTGGCAGGAACAGGTGAAATTCAGCGCCTCATGTTGCAACTAGACTTAATGGGTTTACGGTTGGATACAGCCGCGGCCGTGTCTCTGATGAATGAACACTCATAACGCCGCATTGGTTTCCCACATCTATTGTCTCCTCAACCTTAAGTGGTGACTTAATGGGCAGTCGATCACCTTGCAGGGTCATATCGTAGACTACGCTAAGTACAATAAAGTAGATCAGCAACTAATCTCGCTTGTAGTCAACTCTGGGATGGGGGTGACTGCTAACATTTTATATTTATGCGCTTTTGCGAGTCTTGCTTTTCATAGTCAAGGCCTGGCATATTTAGTTTCAACTGCGATCCCATTCAAGGAACTGGATACGTTGTGTGTACAATTTAAGCAGCTGTTTGAACCTATATTAGGTTGTATAACACGGTACCTAGCGCACATATTCTTAAGGCAAGCGGCAGTGCTCAAGTTTTGTGGTGTTTCATCATGCACGAGCAAATCATAGGTTACAAAGTGTGGGTGTTATATCCCCAGTATAGTCTAGCCAGTGGGATACGCCCATGGTCGTAGTTAAGAAACATAGTGATTCACTACGAATATGTGGTAATTTTAAGTCTATTGTTAATGCCCAACCAAATGTCGATTTGTATCACCTTCCTTAGTTGGAGGAATTGTTGGCTAATTTTGTTGAGGGCCATTACTTTTCGAAGAGAGATATCGCTAACGCCTACATTCAGTTACCTTTAGAGTGTAGATGGCCAGACTAAAAAGTTTTTAGAGATTAATGTGCCATTCGGTATACACAGCGGGTGGACAACAATACAGAAACACCACCGCGAGAATCGCACGCTCTAACATAAATGCGGATGCTAGTCAACCCTCAAGCCTGCACGTGGAACTGTTCCATCTGACGACGAACTGCAGCTGTGCAATGCCCTCAACACTCTGAAAGTGTCAGTGAGAGTCAGAACAACTTTCTGTGTAGTTGTGAGTGTATTATGTCGGAACAAAGTGAATTCGAAAGTTGGCAATTTGTTGGTGCTTTTATGACGAGTGCTTCACTAACTAAGGTAGCCAAAGTGTTTATTTTTTCAAGAGACATCGTATCAGAGAATTATACCACACACAGGGAAAGCGTTCGATAGCAAAATTACGGCATCGACGTATAACGTCGGGAGTCAATAAGCAATAGCATTTAATGCACTACTTTGCAGTACGGCTCGTAGCTTTGGAGCCGTTGGGGGTGATAGAAACAGCCTGCTTGTATCTTAGCGTGACTCATTCGCACCTGTCGCTAGCCTAGCCGTGGGAAGCGGTACCTGTGTCAATTCGAGCGATAGAAGATTCAAGCATCTAAGGATCTAAATAAACTATTCAATTTAGTTAAAAATCAATATACAACCCTTTGTTATTAAAAAGAATACTGTGTAAAAATCTCAGCTTTCTAGCTGGCATACTTTCAGAGTTAGAGAAAATTACCTAAAATACTCCAAACCGACACTTGCAAGATTAAAGTCAGTTAGGATTCATAACAGTTTGTCTTTTAGTATCATTTCGAATCATTACTGAAGTTCGCAAAATGTTAGGTCAATTTGTTTGAATTTTCATAGTTAAATACGTTAACTATTTTTCATTTTCGTAATATAAAATTCAGAAAAGATCAGTATTTATTTAATGTGTTGTTGTGTGAGTAAATGAGAATGAGTGAGAGTGTGTATGTGGACATACGAAAAAATTCAATATTATCTCATGTTAAACATTACGTAACTATGTCATGGGAAAACGTTAAGCAAACAAATTGCAACGAAAAAAAAAATAATTTCCTCACAGCACTGATGACGTATGTCCAAGGGTACTTGCTTTTGTAAGAAGGCAGCCAGAATAACCATTTTCAGAATAATAGTTTTCTAAAGTTATTTCAAGACTAGTTTTCTTTTCGTTTGGTTTTGTTAAACATTTTATTAATATTTGCATGATGAATTGACGGAAATGCATCTGTGAATGTTGATGGGCTTAAGACAGTTTTAGTACGGGAATGAAAGGATTGTTTTGCTTGGCTGGTCATGTTGAACAACCAATCAGTTTTAAGCATTCCCGTGTTCTATCAAGTAGTTACAGGCCCTGTAAGGAACGGCAGAGTCAGTCGCTGGCTAGCTATCATACGTGCAGGTCATGTTGGACATGTCCGTCTACGTTGTGATTAAAATGAAGTTACTGGTTTCTCACGTCCGGATTGTATTGCCGTGAAAACAGTTGGATTTACGGACCGATTGTGAAAATTTGAGCTTGGTGAAAAGATTTGTTAAAGATAAACGCATGTGAACTTTTGTAAAATTCTGCATAGCATGTTTCATGTTCGTCTATGGAATATTTGGCGAGCAATTTATTTATTATAAATGCACTGAAATAGGACCGAATCTTAAACTCATACATTGTAGTAGAGTAATGACTGTAAACAGCGCAATTATTTGGGTCGGACTTAAGTACATTTCTGGCTGCATTGCATGTGTACTAGGTTGTATGGACTGTGAGCTGGGGACAGTGACATTATTCGTTAATTAAATACAGGCTGATGGCAAGTGTTTATTTTGAACCTAAAGAAATAAAAGATCTCGTTGCAGACGTTTGTCATTTTTTTAAAGTGATAAAGCAGTCGCCCTCCACCAGAAAATTGTTATAAGATATTACAGGATAGATTGGTACCAAAGTTTACGCGGACCTTTCAGACGTAAGTATTGACGGTGTTTTTCTTCAACGCTGCTTTTAACGCCGTCTGAACAGTGTCTACGTATGCAGAGAAACGGGTTGGTGAGCAGACGGCGTACTGAGGTAGGTGGAACTTGTGTAGTGCGCAGTACGACGAGAGACGGTGAACAAACAAATACGCCACAATTCTAACCCGCCACGCCACAGACAAAACTGTGTGAGAATGATCGTGACAGATGCTCGTTGAAGGATAGTGACTAAAAATAAGCGGACGACAGCTGCAAAAATAACTGCAGAATGAATGTGGCATTCGTGAACACTCTCAGCACCAAAACAACAAGAAGGGATCTCCATAAGTCGGGAGCTGCTGGGCGAGTTGAAATTTCTTCACTCATGTGATGCAAATACCTGAAACTGGTAATTGTGTTGCCGAAGCCGTAAAACATGGACCATTGACCAACTGAAGAATTTCGCTTCACACTATTTGCTACTTCTGGCAGAATTTACGTCCGAAGAGTGACGCGAGGCGCGGTTCTGTAATGATTTGGGCAGTCATATCGCGTATTCCATGGGTCCCATGGTTACTCTGCAAGCTCGCATACTGCCACGTGTTATGTGACCATGTTCTCTGACCAGGTGCCTCTCAAGGTGCCCAGTTTGTTTCTCAATGGTGACGCTGTGTTCCAACAAGAAAAGGCCCCTGTTCACACAGCTTGCATCGTCAAAGACTGATTTTGTGAACGCGAGGATGAATTTTCGCATCTCCCATGTCCGCCGCAGTCACTAACTCTCAATGGTATTAAGCCGTTGTTGTCTACTTTGGAGAGAAGGGTGTTTGGTCGCTTTCCGACTCCATAATCGTAACATGAACTGGAGAGTGAATGATATAAGACGTTATTTATCCACTTCGAGGCGGCTGGAAGCTGTTTTAATTGTCAATTGGTTTCCTATGCCGTATAAGGCGTGATAATGTGTTTTTAGTGTTTCCGTATTTTTACCCATCCCTGATTGTTATAACAAGTTGGCATTAGGGTTTGCAAGCACTGCCTCGATATTCCAGGGATAGCTTGAGCAACTCATACAGGTTATCCGCAACTGCGTTACTTACGTAGATGACTTGTTAATTACCCGGGTCGGGTGGAGCAGCACTGTGCAACCTACAGATACTTGAGTCCTTGATCTGCGTTGTCGCCACTGCAGATGTAGTTTCTTTGTGCCGAATGTCAAGTACTTGACTCATATTAAGTAAAGATGCGCTCACACCCACAAAGGACGATGAGGATGCAATCACAAACTTACCACCTCCTAAGAACCGCAGAGAGCAACGGTCGCTCCTAAACGCCAAGTCTATTCCCACTGCGGCCCGTATTTACCATCTGTTCAATCAATTACGTAAAAATGTGTTAAATTTGTGGGGTCAGAGGCGTGTCAGAAAGCTTTCGTGCAAGTTAAAAAGAAACTTGGTCCGGCGTCATGTTTATCAACAGTCGATCCCAGTCTACGTTTAACGCTTGCCAGTCATGCATCGGATTGTGGTGTTGGTGCCCTGCAGTCCCATAAATACGCCGACGCCACAGAATAGCTCATTACTTTTACATCTAAAACATTAAATGTGGGTCCTAGAAATTATTCGTAAATTGAGAAACAAGCACTGAGTATCATGTACGGCGTCCCAAACATTCATGTAGATCTGTATGGTACTAAGTTCCGTCATTTAACCGATCACAAGCCCTTGATTTTGCAGTTAGGCTGCTACACTGGGCGTTGATCCTAAGCAAAAACACTTATCGGGATCCATTACGGCCCACCAGGCAGCGCTCCAGCACTAACACACTTTTCGGCTTGCCGTGCGGCGTGAATTCTCAAATTAATTGAACTGAAGCGCTGTGTTTTTCTGAGACGCAGGTCAGTGACCCACCCTCGACGAATTTCTAATTTCGGCATGTGGAGTAACAATAGAAACAGGCCATGATCCACTCCTCTGCAGGATATTGTCTGCTGTACGTCAGAGTTGGCCGGGGAATTTGAGGCTGTCCGAAGTATTTGCCTAAGGACACGGACTCGGAATGCCGCAACAATTTTTCCTTGTGGCACAAAAAAAATGGCTCTGAGCACTATGGGACTTAACATCTATGGTCATCAGTCCCATAGAACTTAGAACTACTTAAACCTAACCAACCTAAGGGCATCACACAACACCCAGTCATCACGAGGCAGAGAAATTCCCTGACCCAGCTGGGAATCGAACGCGGGAACCCGGGCGCGGGAAGCGAGAACACTACCGCACGACCACGAGCTGCGGACCTTTGCGGCACAGGCTTAGCGTCGCTGTAGGAGCCATTTTGTTAGCTATGGACAATGCTGAATGCCAGGGGGTAGTTCCTCCCACGCCTTGCTCCCACATACTGGAGCTCCTCCGCATTGCACTTTTGGGAATGTGCAGAAGGAAGGTAACAGCGTAGCTTCAAGTGTATTGGCTTGAGGTTGACGGCGCCATTGAATGCGCTATCCACAACTAACGTGCCTTCACCCACAACCAGCTGGCCCCAGCCAATGCTACAGTCCTTGGCATTGCCTGGGCCACCCCTAGGAAAGGGTGCATATAGGCTTCGCTGGTTCATTCTGGAAAGTGATGTGTTAATAGTTGTCGGTGCCCTCTCGAACTTTCCATATGTTGAACAGACAGCTATTACTATTATGGCACATACTATCCATGCGCTTTCCATCAAATTTACAATAGAGGGGACACCTTCCACCTTGACAACTCTCAATTTACGGCATCTGCATTACAGGATTTTTGTAAGCACAATGGCACTGAGCACCTTATCACCGCCACGTTTCATCCCACGACCAGCGTATGGTAAGGATATTCAAGACGCAGATGAACGTAATATCGATGACAGCCGACTTCGATGGAAAGGGAATGGATAGGTGCCATAGTAGTTGTAGCTATGTGTCCAACATAAGGATAGTTAGAGAGGGCACCGACAACTTCCTCATAAATGGATTCTAGCCCAGCTGAAATTTTAAATAAGTACAGGCCGTGAACCATATTCGGACTGCTGCATCGAAATCAGGGAGCCTACAGAGCACAACTATATTACTACTTGGTTTCCCACCTCTAGGCCGTAATTTCAACCAGAATCCTAACTCAGGTCGTCGTCGTCAGCATTAAAAGGTGGCAGATGTTGGAGGTTGCGACCGGTCAGCAGCAGCTGGTCCAACATTGAAATTAACTATGACTGAAGCATATCTTTAATATCGAACACAGATTGGCCTTGATCACTGCAACTTCTCTAGAGCAAGCCAGCCTGCCACAACTACTGCCCTCACGTTAAGCATCAACACGACATTGAGAATGACTGTCGAAGGGAGGCGATGGAGGTGGAACCACTGTTGTTTCCAGATCCCATTGGTGGTCCTCTCCCCTCACTTTAGAACGGGGTGGAGCTCTTTCGCCCTTCGGTGCCCTTGGAGGCCGAACTGTTGGTAACATCTCAGCCGCCTCTGGCTGCCATATCTCTGCAGGCTGGCCCAAGTTGAGCCCCAGACCTTACTCTCACAGATGCCGCCGTCTTCTAACTCACCCAGTCACGTTGAGGACCCACAGCAGGAATTTCTGCATCTCTGTCTCCCTCGGCAAAGTCGGCACATGCCAGACCATTTGAGGTCCTACGTTCTGATTGTAAGTGGAAGGGGATTTAGTATATGAAAATGACTCGAATTCCCCTCGTAGCTCGAGTATCTATAGGGAGAACATATCAGAAGCATTTGGGCTCCAGACTACAGCTATCCGTGCAAGGCACAGCAGATGCAGAAAGCACATCAAATGGCTCCATTGCCTGACGACTAGTTACCGCTGAATACCTCGTCCCAGCTATGGCTATCCACTCTTTCGCTTGTCTCCCAAGCCTTCAGCACTACGCCATTAAATAGTAGAGTCTTGACCCGGCCTGATTAACGTTTTTGATTTGGATTGCTTCCTGTATTGTTGCAAAGGCTTAAGACGACTTTCTCTCTGGACTTGTGTTGTTTGTCCTTTCACTTCGTAAACTCTACTTTGATGATCTACGGATACGTCTGCGCAGTCGTTGTGTGGATATTGACATGTTAACAAAAATTCGTTCAGGTGTACGATCCACGCAATATCGAAACGTTAATTAAATTGCTAATAAGCACAATTCTACATCTACATCTATGTCATTACTCTGCAGTTCGCAGTTAAGTGTGTGGCAGGGGGTTCATCGAAACACCTTCAAGCTATTTCTGTGTAGATGGGAGCCAACAGAATATCTTCGCATGCCTTTCTTTTAATGACACCACCCTAATTCGCACATCATGCCAGTTGCACTGTCTCTCCTATTTTGCGATAATACAGATCGGACTGCCCTTCTTTGAACTTTTTCGATATCCTTCGTCAGTCCCGTGTGATACGGATTCCACACCGCACAGCAATATTCCAGAAGAGGGAGGACAGGTTTGGTGTACGTAGTCTCTTTAGTCGATCTGTTGCATTTTCTAAGTGTTCTACCAATAAATAACAGTCTTTGGCTTGCTTTACCCACAACATAAACTACGTGATCGTTCCACTTGAAGTTACTCTTAATTGTAATTCGTAAGTATTTAGTTTAATTTACAGCCTTTAGATGAGTGTGATTTATCGTGTCACCGAAATTTAGCGTATTTCTTTTAGTACCCATGTGGATAAATTCAAGTTTTCGTTATTTAGAGTCAATTTCCACTTTTTGCTACGGATATCTTGCCTAAATCATTTTCCAGTTGGTTTTGATCACCTGACGACTTTAAAAGACGGTAAATGACATCATAATCTGCTAACAATCTAATAGGGCTACTCAGATTGTCTCCTGTGTCGTTTATGTAGATCAGGGACAGCAGAGGGCCTATAATAGTTCTTTGAGGATCGCCAGATATTACTTCCGTTTTACCCGATGACTTTCCATCAGTTACTACGAAATGTTACCAGCCTGTCAGGAAATCACGAATCCAGTTGCACAACTGGGGCAGTAATCCATAGAAGACACTTGTGAGGAAAGGCATCGATAGCCTTCTGGAAATCCAAAAATTAAGGAACCAATTTGACAACCCCTGTCGATAGCAGTCATTACTTCGTGAGAATAGAGAGCTACTTGCGTTTCACAAGGACGATTTTTCCTGAATCCGTGCTGACTATTAGTCAAGAAATCGTTTTCTTCGAGATAAATTATAATGTTCGCACATAGAATATGTTCCAAAACCCTACTGCAAATCAACGTTAGTGATGTGGGTTTGTAATTCAGCGGATAACGCTTGCTTCCTTTCTTGGGTATTGGTGTGAGTTGTAAAACTTTCCAATTTGGAGGTAGAGATCTTTCGATGATGGTTCAAATGGCTCTAAGCACTATGGGACTTAACTTCTGAGGTCATCAGTCACCGAGAACTTAGAACTACTTAAACCTAACTAACCTAAGGACATCACACACATCCATGCCCGAGGCAGGATTCGAACCTGCGACCGCAGCGGTCGCGCGGTTCCACACTGTAACGCCTAGAACCGCTCGGCCACCCCGGCCGGCTTTACATTATAGGTTGTTGATATGCAAGCATAGAGTTTTTTTTTTAATCGATTGGTGGGCTGCAGGTTCCATTCATTCGTAGCTTTTGCCGTGGCATGTCTACGTACATATCAGCCCTAAGAAACCTACAGACAAGGAATATCAAGATTTCGATGTCTGTGAATACGAGTAGACACTTTACACCGGTGTCGCTGGCGTAGACCATTCTGTAACCGGATTTTATGTCATAGTTAAAATTTTTTGGTTTGTTCATTTTCAGAGACATTTGCAGATTATCACACTGGAACACTATACGTCAGTAAATAAACGATTTACAATAACAATTATGTAAGGCTCACAGTCACGTGCAGGTATTTCAGTTGGACACGATTTGCCTCGCTCATAACCGACAGCACTCGGCGCAACCAGACAGTCACTTATACTAGCGCCAACTTAGATGTGCGGGAGGGAGGAAACAGGTATTGGTTCAAATGGCTCTGAGCACTATGGGACTCAACAGCTGAGGTCATTAGTCCCCTAGAACTTAGAACTAGTTAAACCTAACTAACCTAAGGACATCACAAACATCCATGCCCGAGGCAGGATTCGAACCTGCGACCGTAGCGGTCTTGCGGTTCCAGACTGCAGCGCCTTTAACCGCACGGCCACTTCGGCCGGCAATTTGGAAAGAAACAAGGTTTTATAGTGGAAGTAAAGGTAAAAATGCGGAAATGGTTAAATTGTAATTATATCACGTTAAAATTTTTTTTTCTTTTTGCCAACACAAGTTAAATTAAATTGGTAATGTCTCAAAAATATCAGGAATAACTCTTTGGATTTTGATCTGGCTTTCAGTAATAGGTAGAGTGATTTACGAGAGAGATTCGTGTGTATAATTTACGAGTATTTTGTGCTAATTGGCTGAGCTACGATGAAATGAAAACCCCTGCCGCTGTGAAATCGATGCCTTTGTCATATAGCGGTAATAGGCGTAATGCCGGCCGATTACAGCGCTGACAGTCTACGCCTACCGTATGTACGGCATCTGTAATATTTCAAAGTACAGTAATGATACTAATTGATGCAGGATTGCACTTCCATCGTCCAGGATGAGGTTTGCATGTCCCGTGAAATATTCATTGAAGGGTTCATAGAAGAAATGACATTTGTGTAAGAACAGTAGCCCTATGATTGGCTGTACCATTTTCTTCTCTGTAGACTTCAGACGAATCGTGCCAATAATCGCAACAGAGACAAGAGTTGACGAAGTCAGCGCATGCTCAATTGCCAGTTAGTACGGCATGTTAGCATACATCCAGAATTATTAAAATAAATCTAAAATTACAATAGAAAATGTGAAATAGCACAAAATTTAAACTTAAAACATTCTAGAAAGTCTTGAAAATCCTGGGACGAGTATCATGCCAGTATCGATATCAATAGCAGGCAAAAACCAGATTCTCGATTTTCGGGACGGTGTGCTATCTACATACTTTTAAGTTTGTACGGAACGCTCTTTGCGCGAGTCCTACTCGCCCTTATCTGGACTTTTTGTTATGTATTTTTGTTATGTAACTTCGCATAGTTGTACAAGGATTATGCTTAATATAACTCAAAATACTCATATCTTCTGTATTAACTAGTGTGCATAATCCCATGTTTCATTATCAGAGCTTCCCGACCTCAGATACGACCTATGACATTTTTCGTATCGAATTTGTTTTTAGAACAAACGCTGGAGTCTCATTTCTGTCTTTCACTCT
This sequence comes from Schistocerca serialis cubense, assembly GCF_023864345.2. Lineage (NCBI taxonomy): Eukaryota > Metazoa > Arthropoda > Insecta > Orthoptera > Acrididae > Schistocerca > Schistocerca serialis. Next base: position 763,046,053 of record NC_064638.1, read on the forward strand.
CTTCCGTCGTAGCCGTTTTAGTTAAAGGATGGAATGAAAGGTGGTGTCTACAGACAACAGCAGAATGTTTCGAGCATACAGGTTTGGTGCACTTATAACATATAATTTGACTCTTTATATCTTAATTTCTATGCAATATGCACATCTTCTCCTCTTCTTAGCTGGTGGTTTCACTTCATTTCGTAGATTCGGTGCTACTAATGAATTCATTAACTTCCTCATCCCTGCTAGTTGCTTTCCCAAGTAAATGCTGAAAGTCTGACGTCTCATTTTTTTATTGGTAGCCAGCATCATCCAGATTATGAATCCATTCATTCCAATTACACTGATCATGTTGAAGAAAACCACCAATGGCCAGTGGCTTGTTTTTCTCTTAACACTGTAGCATCTCGTCTTCTGTGCCATGGTGTCAACGCCGCTCTTTGTGGGCCTGTATATCAGTATAACTTCTCACTTCTTTACTTGTAATGATGACATCGTTGGATGGTAATGAAAAGAGCTAATTATGGTAACAACTTTGTTTTTCTTAGGAACATAAGAGGCTATCATTACATGTGGTGGAAAATCAAATACCTTAGAGTAAACTTCACGTCCTTTAGCTGTAATAAAGTCGGCAGACAGTATAGCTTCGTTTTCTCGGATAGTACCAACTAGTGTCAGATCTTTTAACAACAAATAATGAGCTAAATCGAGAGAGGTAAAAAAATTGTTGCACTTGATATTACGTCCACACTTTTCAGATTCAATCCCCATGATTTTTATAAAATTCTCTGCAAGTTCCACGGCTCTGTTTTCGTCCTCCATCCCCAAATACACCTTCATCTTCCAGCAACAGATTGTTGCACTGTCAGAAATCGCCCAGAACTTGTTTCCGTATCTACCAGGTTTTGGTGGAATGTATTATGGAAATGGACAGTGACCTCAGAATGTGACTAAGTGTCCCTCTACGGTCATGCACCACCTTGGAATGTAGACATCTCTAAGGGTAATTAACCACATATCAAAAACTTCTCTGACTGGTTCCAATTTGTCACTTGACCAGTGTTCACGTCGGGCTGTTGCAATTTCATAGTGCAACACTCTCAGAATAGCATGGAAGTTGTTGAGAGACATAATTTCATTGAACAGTGGTCGGCCATTCTCAACACTCTGACTGATATCTTCATTTCCTGACTTGTAAACGCCAGTCAGAATCAGAACACCAAGAAATTTTTTCATTTCATGCATATCTATATCCACCGAGTCTTCGTAATAGGTTCGACCTTCCTTACTAGTGCACATACACACTTTGTCACATTTTGTCAAAGAGGGATACAGGAAAGAGCAACATAAAACAACATTCTTCACTAAGTTCCTAATCGAATAACTTTTAAGTCCCTGGTCTTCTTTCAGTACATCCTTTCTGCTCCCACCCAGCTCCAGGAACTGTAGCCTATATTTCATTCCCATTACGAGAAAACAGTAAGTCACACTCTACAGAATTCGCACTAAATTTTTCCCTACCTTTGTAAACGGATTCTTCGTCATCTTCTTGTGGTTCTGAGTTTTCAACGGCATCTAGCTCATTATATCATACCTGGATGATTCACATTCCCTAGGTGGGTTTTCAGAATCAGAAGACTGTTGCAACTACTCCGTAATCACCTCATCTGACAGTCTTCTTCTCCGTAACATTTTTCAGTTTGTACCACAGACAACTTTTATGAAATTAAGTACCAAAATAAACATTTTCCTATCACAAGAAGGAATGTTGAACACTGAAAGAATAACAGCGCGAGTCAACAACGACAATTGACGTTACAGACGCTGCAAAGACAGAAATCTGTGTGCTGAAAAATTGCGCCTAACATCGTGTGCCTGTGAGGCCCCTACGGGAGAAAACGTGCACCAACACTTCAACATAAAACCATTTTTATAATTTTTTCCAAAATTATCACTTGCACTACAAATAAGAAAGAATTACAACACTTCATTAAATTGAAGTGTATAGTTACTAACAGAGAAGGGTTAAATAGCACGAAGCGGCCTTTGAGGCCCGATTGTAAGTAAAGGGTTAAGTTCTGGCAGCACATTCCAGAAAACGAACCCACCATCATTCAGTCATGTGATGAACAAACCCGATGGCGATTAATCAGCGTTGTTTTATTACAAAATTAATTCTGACGTACAAAATTAGTCAATCATATTTCCATTATCAAACGTTATTGTGCTAAATATAGGCGTATAACATAGGTTTCGCCCATTATCGTCGGTCGTAATCGTAATCGACCTTTCTCTCTTTTGCCTTTTACTTTCGTTACTACCAATATTTCTGCTTCTACATCTACATGGATACTCCGCAAATCACACTTAAGTGCCTCGCAGAGGGTTAATCGAACGACCTTCACAACAATTCTCTATTATTCCACTCTCGAACAGCACGCAGATACAAACGAACACCTATATCTTTCCGTGGGAGCTCTGGTTTCCCTTATTGTATTATGATGATCTTTTCTTCCTATGTGTTTCCCTTATTTTATTATGATTATCATTTCTTCCTATGTAAGTCGGCGTCAAGCAAATATTTTCTCATTGGAGGGAGAAATATGGTGACCGAAATTTCCTGTCAAGATCCCGCCGCAACAAAAAACGTGTTTCTGTTAACAATGTCCACCCCAAATCCTGTATCATTTCTGTGACACGATCTCCCATATTTCCCGATAATACAAAACGTGCTGCCCTTCTTTAAACCATGTCGATGGCTCCGTTAATCCTATCTGGCAAGGATCCCACACTGCGTAGCGGTACTCCGAAGCAGGACGGACAAGCGTAGTGTAGGCAGTCTCTTTAGTGCATCTGCCGTATCTTCCAAGTGTTCTGCCAATAAAACGCAGTCTTTGATTTGCCTTTTCCACTTTAAGTTGCTCGTAGTTGTAATTCATAGGTGTTTTGTTGGACTTTCGGCATTTAGAAATTTTTTTTTTAATTTGTGGTGAAGTCTTACGGGACCAAACTGCTGAGGTCATCAGTCCCTAAGCTTACACACTACTTAATCTAACTTATACCAACTTACGCTATGAACAATAGACACACACACACACACACACACACACACACACACACACACACACACACACACACTAGCCCGAGGGAGGATGCCAATTTTCGTGCCATACAGATATCTTTTCTAAATCTTTATGCAATTTGTTTTGATCATCTGATGACTTTACTAGACGACAAACGACAGCCTCATTTGCAAACAACCTAAGACGGCTGCTCAATTTTCCTCCTAGATTGTTGATATGGATAAGAAACAGCAGAGAGAATGCGATACTGCCTTGGGGAACGCCATAAACCTCTTCCGTATTACTCGATGAGTTTCCATCAATTACTACGAACTGTGACCCCTCTAACGGGAAATCACGAATCCAGTTACATAACTGAGACGCAGTTTGATTACAAGCTGCTTGTAAGATAGTGTGACACGAGCCTTTTGGAAGTGTAGAAATACCGAATAAATCTAAAATTCCTTGTGGATAGCACTCAACATGTAACGCCGGCAATGCATATCCTCCTATTTCCATCTATTGTACTATAAAGCTTTTCCTTATTTTGTTACCTGAAGATATAACATTTAAGTGTCTTTATATATTGTAATTGTTTTACTATATATATATATATATATATATATATATATATATATATATATATATACAGGGTGTTTCAAAAATGACCGGTATATTTGAAACGGCAATAAAAACTAAACGAGCAGCGATAGAAATACACCGTTTGTTGCAATATGCTTGGGACAACAGTACATTTTCAGGCGGACAAACTTTCGAAATTACAGTAGTTACAATTTTCAACAACAGATGGCGCTGCAAGTGATGTGAAAGATATAGAAGACAACGCAGTCTGTGGGTGCGCCATTCTGTACGTCGTCTTTCTGCTGTAAGCGTGTGCTGTTCACAACGTGCAAGTGTGCTGTAGACAACATGGTTTATTCCATAGAACAGAGGATTTTTCTGGTGTTGGAATTCCACCGCCTAGAACACAGTGTTGTTGCAACAAGACGAAGTTTTCAATGGAGGTTTAATGTAACCAAAGGACCAAAAAGCGATACAATAAAGGATCTGTTTGAAAAAATTCAACGGACTGGGAACGTGACGGATGAACGTGCTGGAAGGGTAGGGCGACCGCCTACGGCAACCACAGAGGGCAACGCACAGCTAGTGCAGCAGGTGATCCAACAGCGGCCTCGGGTTTCCGTTCGCCGTGTTCCAGCTGCGGTCCAAATGACGCCAACGTCCACGTATCGTCTCATGCGCCAGAGTTTACATTTCTATCCATACAAAATTCAAACGCGGCAACCCCTCAGCGCCGCTACCATTGCTGCACGAGAGACATTCGCTAACGATATAGTGCACAGGATTGATGACGGCGATATGCATGTGGGCAGCATTTGGTTTACTGACGAGGCTTATTTTTACCTGGACGGCTTCGTCAATGAACAGAACTGGCGCATATGGGGAACCGAAAAGCCCCATGTTGCAGTCCCATCGTCCCTGCATCCTCAAAAAGTACTGGTCTGGGCCGCCATTTCTTCCAAAGGAATCATTGGCCCATTTTTCAGATCCGAAACGATTACTGCATCACGCTATCTGGACATTCTTCGTGAATTTGTGGCGGTACAAACAGCCTTAGACGACACTGCGAACACCTCGTGGTTTATGCAAGATGGTGCCCGGCCACATCGCACAGCCGACGTCTTTAATTTCCTGAATGAATATTTCGATGATCGTGTCATTCCTTTGGGCTATCCCAAACATACAGGAGGCGGTGTGGATTGGCCTCCCTATTCGCCAGACATGAACCCCTGTGACTTCTTTCTGTGGAGACACTTGAAAGACCAGGTGTACCGCCAGAATCTAGAAACAATTGAACAGCTGAAGCAGTACATCTCATCTGCATGTGAAGCCATTCCGCCAGACGCGTTGTCAAGGGTTTCGGGTAATTTCATTCGGAGACTACGCCATATTATTGCTACGCATGGTGGATATGTGGAAAATGTCGTACTATAGAGTTTCCCAGACCGCAGCGCCATCTGTTGTTGAAAATTGTAACTACTGTAATTTCGAAAGTTTGTCTGCCTGAAAATGTACTGTTGTCCCAAGCATATTGCAACAAACGGTGTATTTCTATCGCTGCTCGTTTAGTTTTTATTGCCGTTTCAAATATACCGGTCATTTTTGAAACACCCTGTATATATATATATATATATATATATATATATATATATATATATATATATATATATATATATATGAATTTATGTCGATGTATAATTGGTTTGTTTTGTAAATACTATTTGTAATTTAACGCTGGGTGTTAACTAGGGAAAACTACACTATCGAACGATTACATCGATAGGTCGTGTGGAGAACCAAAATGTTTAGGATCTTTGGTAGTGTTAACTCAGCCGCGTGGAGCGCGGCAAAGTGGAGTCTGGCTGGAGTAGGGCGGTAGAGCAGGTGGGTTGTGTGACGCTCCCGCGAGTTGCCGCGCTTTCGGGGTTTGACAGCATGTAATTGCGCTCGACTTGCCATGATAGTTTCTGACACGCTGTCGCGGACGGCGAGCATTAGCTCGCGCATATCAAGATCCCGTTTCGCCTGGTGACCGTGTCGACAAGGAGGCGCGCCAACATCCAGCTCCTGCAACAGAGCCGGCCGACAATGAGTGACTGTCGCCACCTCCTCGATCGACAACTTCAAACCTTCAAACAACCAACAAGGAAGACTGAAAGCACGTAAAGTGTTAGAACTGTATGGCAGACCTCAGCTTTTTCAAACTATTCCATTAGCATCACCAAAATACAGCAACTTATCATGAACCTTTGTTGCTCATTGTCCCAATTGCATTACCAAGCAGGGTGCCTTCCTTTTCCGAAATGAACTCGAGTGTCGTTGAAATTCAAACGCCAGCATTAAAGTAATATCATTCGATTTCACTGCTTTAATTTCAAAGTTCAGTTAAGGTACTCATAGCTGGCTACAATATTTAGATTACACAAGCACAAATTAAGAGTGGGAGTTTTGTTACCATATTTTAGCTTACCTGTGGGAGGTAGCGTTGCTCACGTCCGTAGGTTTAACCTTAAAATACCCTACACGTGCCTCCTGGGTGGTGCTAATTGAGCAACAGTGATTACAGGCAGCCAGACTATCCATAGGATCTCCTGGCAATGACATATCAACTAAATAGCAGAATCAGTTCTTTTCAGAGCTCATTAACAAGAAACATTGCACCAACTATCAGACTCCTTCAACTGAATATCGAAAACATTAGCAGGGCAAAGTGTGACTACCTGTCGAAATTTTTGCTAGACAACAATATCGATGTCGTCGCCATTCAAGAAACTCGTGTTTCCAGCGAAGAAATATTCCGAAGCCGAGGTCGAATTCCTGGATATTCTGCACTTGGTGTAACTTACCACGAGGTGTATGGAATTGCTACGTATGTCCGTAACAACATAAACAAAGCTTCGCTGATTTCTGTAAGTGTGGAGGCAGATATACATACAGTTGTCATACAATTGCACGGCATTACTATAACAAATGTTTACAAACCACCCAAAACAACATGGCCCGATTTTGTCCTACACACAGCAGAACATCCTGCAATTTACATAGGAGACTTCAATAGTCACCATGAACTTTGGAAGTACTCTCAAAATGATGAAAATGGGAGCATGCTTGCAGATTGGATCGAAGAGAATAATCTTCATCTAGTGTTTGATGCCAAAGATCAAGGCACTTTCAGGTCAGCTGCTTGGGACAAGGATTCAAATCCTGACTTATGCTTTGTTAGCTGCAACGAAACTGGCTTTCCCATCAACACCACAAGGAAAGTGATAGATGTCTTTCCTCACAGTCAACACAGACCTGTAATAATACAAATTGGTTGCACTGTTCCTGTCATACGATCAACTCCGCATGCCCGATGGAATTTCCAGAAAGCCGACTGGATGAAGTTTTCAATGGAACTGGATAAGACCATTCGATGGATACCTCCAACACATAATAACTATCAACGCTTCATTGGTGCAGTAACAGCAACAGCTAAAAAGTGTATGCCAAGAGGATACCGAAAAGAATATGTTCCAGGATGGAATGAGGAAAGTGAAACACTGTACCAATACTTCCAGCAAAGTGGTGACCCAGAGATAGCTACGGAACTATTGTCCAGCTTGGACATGTCTCGGAGGCAGAAATGGGCAGAAACAGTCAAAACTATGGACTTTACCCACTCGAGCAGGAAAGCATGGAGTCTTCTGAGAAAACTGGGAGGAAGTGCACCAGCATGCAGAAAAAATTCCGAAGTAACACCAGACCAAATTGCTTCCCACATCATTACCACCTCAAGAGTACCTCCTGACAAGAAACATACAAGACATATCAGACGACAGCTTCGTGACCTTAAAAAGAAGGCATCTCCCTCATCTGAGTATACCCATCCCTTCACAGTTTCAGACATTGGACTGAAGGACCTCAGACCTCTTAAGGCACCTGGATTCGATGGTATCCACCCAGAATTCCTGATCCATATGGGAGAAAAAGCTAAGAAATGGCTGGCAGAATTCTTTACTGACATCCTGCTGACTGGTCAACTTCCATCTGAGTTTAAAAAGGTGAAGATAATATCTGTTCTGAAACCTGGCAAACCCAGCAACAGGGTAGAAAACTATCGCCCCATTTCCCTACTCAGCTGCTGCTACAAGCTTTTTGAAAGGCTAATATATAACAGAATAAGTAGCGCTATCTTAGAGAACGTTCCAGTTGATCAGGCAGGCTTCAGACCAGGGCGTAGCTGCTGCGACCAAGTATTGTCTCTCACATCCTTCATAGAGTCAGGATACCAAATGAAGCAGAAAACATCTGTGGCATTTGTTGATCTAACTGCCGCCTTCGACACTGTGTGGAGGGAAGGCCTTATCTACAAATTTCTCCGCATCATACCCTGCAGAACAAAGGCTCGACTGATTAACAGCATGCTAAGTGATCGGAAGTTCCAGGTAATCACTGGAAGCAACATAAGTAAGGAGAGGAAGCTGAAGAACAGATTGCCTCAAGGATCAGTTCTCTCACCCTTACTGTTCAACTTATATCTATCTGATCTACCTGACACTTCGTCCAGAAAATACTGCTATGCCGATGACCTGGCTCTAGCCGTCAAACACCAGGAAATGAAGACAACAGAAGAGATTTTAGCCAATGACCTGTCTGCATTAGACAATTACTTCAAAATCTGGAGACTCCAACCCAGTGTGAGTAAAACAGAAGTGTGTTGCTTCCATCTAAATAACCAGTTGGCGAACGTAAAACTGGAGGTAAGTTTCAGAGGCAAAATTCTTCGTCACAACTGGAACACAAAATATCTTGGTGTCATCCTGGATCGTACACTATGCTTCAAACAACATCTTCTTAACTTAGATCAAAAGCTGAGGACTCGAAACAACATCCTCCATAAGCTATGCGGAACTACCTGGGGATCTTCAGCAACCACCCTGCGAACTTCAGCTCTGGGCTTGGTATACTCAAGTGCTGAGTATTGTGCACCTGTTTGGATGAATAGTCATCATACAAGGCTTGTTGATACCCAGCTGAATACGACAATGCGCATAATATCTGGCACAATCAGATCTACTCCAGTTTATTGGCTTCCACTGTTAACCGGTATAATGCCTCCTGATCTACGCAGATGTACTGCCCTTATGAGAGAATTCTACAAGATCTCCAGGAATTCTAACCTACCCGTGCATTGCGACCTGCCACTTTTAAATCGCAAGAGACTGAAATCACGTCATCCAACTCTGTGTGATGCTGCTGACATGGTTGCTAAGAATTTCAAACCTCTTGAAGAATGGAAAGGTCGGTGGGAAGCAGTGACAGATGTGCACCTGCATAACATCTTCTCAGGTGCTAAACTTCCAAGTGGATTCGACTTACCACGCAAGACGTGGTCTACTCTCAACAGAATCCGTACCAGCCATGGGCGATGCAGGGATGCTCTCTTTAAGTGGAAGAAGCTGCCTGATCCAGCTTGTGACTGCGGGGCTCCATACCAGACTGTTCACCACATTGTCAGTGAATGCAGGATTCGAGCCTATCACGGCGCCAAAGAAGACTTCCTGCTAGCAACTCCAGATGCAGTGCGCTGGATTGAAGGACTGGATATTCAGTTCTAAAGACAAACTTAAGTTTCTTGTGTGTCAATATGTACATATGTATATGTAATTTCATGATATGTCTGTATTAGCCATACGCTAAATAAAATAAGCTTACCTGTGACTGCAGCTCAGCTTGGTACGTACTAAATTTTACTGTTGTTAATTGTTCAGAATCATTTACATCAAGTTCAAAGTTAAATCTCTTATTTCTAAATTGCGTAGATTCAAGTAGTTTTTTTAAATGATTGTTGAGGTAGCCCAGGACTAACCTTATTTTATTGAATTTCGTAGTGCTTCAGAAACAATTCACTATTAATTTCAGTCACTAAATTAACTTTCAATTTTCCGGTTTTATTAATTCTTTTGCTAAATTAAGTCAGAGTGTAGCGAAATTTATTACTTCTGAAAAACATTCAGTTTTCACACAACACGTGTCAACCTTCAGTTGCCACGCTTTTAGTGCTAATTAGGTGTGCAATAACCTTTCTTTTTCAGTTATTATAGTAGTTGTCCATAGGTCTGGCGACCGTAATTTTCCCCAAATCTCAAATATCTAATTAACGCCAGTTAATTGTTAACGTAACCACCGTACATTTACTTTCTTTATTAACTTTACCCCTTTTCAAAATTAATTTCCACCAGTTTCATTTGCATTTTTCCTTTCATTGAGATGTAACCCTTTCCTCCCTCTTTACCGACAGATTAACTTCGGTGACGATTGCTTTTCCCAAATTTCCATTAGGTACACGCGGTTTAATTTTTCACTGTCATTAAGGTCGACAAGTGAGGGGAAAGTTAGAAACACCTAGTGTGAGCAAAGAACTAGTCGAGTTTCACAAGGATGATGTTTTCTAATTCAGTTTGTACTCTGTGTCAATAGACCGTTCTCTTCGAGGTAATTGATAATTTTCGAACACAGTATATGTTCGAAAATCCTTCTGTATATCGACGTTAATGATAGGGACCTATAATTTAGTGAATTACTCCTACTACCTTTCTTGAATATTGGTGTGACCTGTACAACTTTCCAGTCTTCGAGTACGGATTCTTCGTCGAGCGAGCGGTTGTATATAATTGTTAAGTATGCCGCTATTGCATCAGCATACTCTGAAAGAAACCTAACTGATATGAAGCCTGGACCGGAGGACTTGCTTTTATGAAGTGATTTAAGTTGCTTCACTACTCCGAGAATATCTACATCTAAGTTACTCATGTTGGCAACTGTCTTTCATTCGAATTCTGCAGCATTTAGTTTGTCTTCTTTGGTGAATAGATTTTGGAAGGCTGTGTTTAGTAACTCTGCTTTAGCAGCACTGTCACCGATAATATTTCCGTTGCTGTCGCGTAGAGAAGACATTGTTTGGGTCTGTCTGGCCTCTAGCATATTTTGCCTACGACCAGAATCTCTTTGGATTTTCTATCAGGTTTGGAGGCAAGGTTTCGTTGTTGGAAACTATTACAAGCATCTCGCATTCAAGACCGTTCTAGATTTCGAGCTTCTTTAAAAGATCGCCTATTTTGGGGATTTTGAGTTCGTCTGAATTTGGCACGCTTTTGTTGTTGTTTCTGCATCAGTGTGCTGGCCTGTCTTGTGTGCCGTGGAGTACTAGCTTTGTCGTTTGTTAATCTACTTTCTATAAATCTCTCAATTGATGTCGATACCATTTCTGTGAATTCAGGTTCAAACATATGGTCTAACATTACATTGTTAATTTTGAAAGAGCGGAGATTGTCTCTAAGGAAGGCTTCGAGTGAATTCAAATGGTTCAAATGGCTCTGAGCACTATGGGACTTAACATCTATGGTCATCAGTCACACACATCCATGCCCGGCAGGATTCGAACCTGCGACCGTAGCAGTCGCGCGGCTCCGGACTGAGCGCCTAGAACCGCTAGCCCAACGCGGCCGGCCCGAGCGAATTTCATCTGCTTTTCTGAGTAATATAAGTTCCGTTTATTTTTGCTGGATTTGGGTGTTACGGTATTCAGTCTGGCTACGGTAACCCTGGGTTCACTAAATCCCTGTACCCGTTTTGATGCTCATTATCAGCTCAGGATTATTTGTTGCTAATACGTCAAATGTGTTTTCACAACTTTTTGCAATTCGAGTGGGCTCATAAACTAACTGCATGAAATAATTTTCAGAGGATGCGTTTAGCACAATTTTGGATGATATTTTATGCGTACCTTCTGATTTAAACATGTATTTTCGCCAACATATTGAGGCTACATTGAAGTAAACACCAACTAATTGTATCAGTCGGGTATATGTTTGAAATTGCACTCGAGTTTTCTTTGAACCCTTTAGTAATTCTATCATCTGTCTTGGGAGGCCGGTAAAAGGATCCAATTATTATTTTATTCTGGTTACCAAAAATGAACTCTGTCCGTACTGGCTCACAGGAACTATTCAGTTTCGCTACTAGATAAACTATTTGTAACAGCAGTAAACACTTCATCGACAGCTGTGTTTAGTCTGCTCTTTCTGAACACCTTTAAGCTCGTCGCAAAAATTTCGGCTGAACTATCTCCGGCTATAGCCAGCTATCAGCGACTACAACGATTCGAGCATCAGTGCTTTCTATCTGCGCTTTGAGATCTGGTAATTTCCCACCAAAGCTACGACAATTAACAACTGTTATACCCATGGCTCCTAGATCTACGTTCTTCCTGTTATGATATACTAGTCATATATCAGCTTTTAGTTGTTCGGAGGCAGCGATCATGGCGAAAGAGTGACTGTAAATATGGGTGGGTACAGCACTATCTACTTCGAATAATATGCTCAACACATGGTCACATAGTCATGGCCACTACGTGTCTTAATTACATACTAAGTCTCATTTACCAGGTACGCACATACTGCATCTTTTAATTATACGACAATAGGCTCTGTGCAATATAACATAACCAACCAACAACAGTCTCACTCCGATAAACAATACGTGTAGTGCTTTTATATTAAAGTTAGTCAGCAACCATTGTTAATTATACTACACTACTGGCCATTAAAACTGCTACACCAAGAAGAAATGAAGATAAACGGGTATTCATTAGACAAATATATTATACTAGAACTGCATTTGATTACATTTTCACGTAGTTTGGGTGCATGGATCCTGAGAAATCAGCACCCAGAACAACCTCCTCTGGCCGTAATAACGGCCTTGATACGCCTGGACATTGAGTCAAACAGAGCTTGAATGGCGTGTACAGGTACAGCTGCACATGCAGCTTCAAGACGATACCACAGTTCATCAAGAGTAGTGACTGGCGTATTGTGACGAGCCAGTTGCTCGGCCACCATTGACGAGACGTTTGCATTTGGTGAGAGATCTGGAGAATGTGCTGGCCAGGGCAGCAGTAGAACATTTTCTGTATCACGAAAGGCCCGTACAGGACCTGCGACATGCGATGGTGCATTATCCTGTTGAAATGTAGGGTTTCTCAGGGATCGAATGAAGGGTAGAGCCACGGGTCGTAACACATCTGAAATGTAACGTCCAATGTTCAAAGTATCGTCAATGCGAACAAGAGGTGACAGAGACATGTAACCAATGGCACCCCATACCATCGCGCCGGGTGATGCGCCAGTATGGCGATGACGAATACACGCTTCCAGTGTGCGTTCACCTCGATGTCGCCAAACACGGATGCGACCATCATGATGCTGTAAACAGAACCTGGATTCATCCGAAAAAATGACGTTTTGCCATTCGTGCACCCAGGTTCGTCGTTGAGTACACGATCGCAGGCGCTCCTGTCTCCAATGCAGCGTCAAGGGTAACCGCAGCCATGGTCTCCGAGCTGATAGTCCCTGCTGCTGCAGAAGTCCTCGAACTGTTCGTGCAGATGGTTGCTGTCTTGCAAACGTCTCCATCTGTTGGCTCAGGGATCGAGACGTGGCTGCACGATCCGTTACAGCCATGCGGATAAGATGCCTGTCATCTCGACTGCTAGTGATAAGAGTCCGTTGGGATCCAGCACGGCGTTTCGTATTACCCTCCTGAACGCACCGATTCTGCTAACAGTCATTGTATCTCGACCAACGCGAGCAGCAATGTCGCAATACGATAAACCGCAATCGCGATAGACTACATTCCGACCTTTATCAAAGTTGGAAACGTGATGGTACGCGTTTCTCTTCCTTACACGAGCCATCACAACAACGTTTCACCAGGCAACGCCGGTCAACTGCTGTTTGTGTATGAGAAGGGGTTGGAAACTTTCCTCATGTCAGCACGTTTTAGGTGTCACCACCGGCGCCACCCTTGTGTGAATGCCCTGAAAAGCTAATCATTTGCATATCACAGCATCTTCTTCCTGTCGGTTAAATATCACGTCTGTAGCACGTCATCTTCGTGGTGTAGCAATTTTAATGGCCAGTAGTGTACATAACTGTCCGTCTTCTGATGCACAACAACACATGATTACACCATTATATTCTTACGGTTCAGACTGACATGAGTTCCACGCTTGGAATCTAGGCACTGACTGTCTTTGATATTCAAGTTAATCCGCGTATGTCATTAACTGTTGTAATTCACAGTCCGGTTTCATATTAAGTTGAAAACATGATTGCACAATTACATTATGTCTGTTCTGACTGACACGGGTTCTACAATCAGAATCTCGGTTCAGGCTGACTTAAAATGGCTTCAAGTGCAGCGTCATACAGCTTTTCAAAAATGCAACTAAAGTTTCACAATTTTAAATGTGTAATTTCGGTGATTTTCAATTAGAATTTTATGTCTTACATTTAGTGGATAGTGCAAAAAAATGGTTTTGGCCTGGACGTCATGTTACAACAGGAGTTTCGATCGAAATAAGACTTCATGATGAAACTGCTAAAAACAGCTAAATAAACAATACCATTTATAAAATTATTAATTACCCATTATTAAGTACTGATGTTCTTACCATATTTTGGTAAATAGATGCACAAATACTTTAAGAAATTTCAAGGATTATTTTTCTAACTTTATCCGTATTACAATAATTACATCTGTTTACGTGTGAACAATGTAACTTGAACTGGAAAAAATTACCGTTAGTTAACTGAACTGAGATTAGGAAATTAGTTACGTGAAATGGTTAAAATTATTTCGGAAATTATTATGAGCAATGTAGTTCAGCAAAGTTAGGCTTCATCTTATATTCGGAATTACAGAATGACAGCTTTATCTTACGGCAGATTTCTCACTGACTCTTACGATATATAAGAAAGCAAAAAACAAAAAATACACATAATTTAAGAAGGCAAATGACAAAACAAAATGGGAATGGGTCCCAGCTTTCTTTGCCACTTTGTGTACAGCCTGCACACTTTGAGACTGAAGCAGTTTTTGTGTTTCCCTGATACCCTCTAACCTAAAAACCAGCCAGTCCACGTCACAAAGCCCCCACTACCTGTGTAGCTGCCTCCCGCGTGCAGTGGACCTCTGATCCCTTCAGTAGAACCCGAAACCCCACCACCCTCAGGCGCAAGTCGAGGAATCTGCAGCCTATACGGTCGCAGAACCGTCTGAGTCTCTTATTCAGACCCACTTACCAATAACCCCACCCCCTGTGAATGGCCGGATCTTGCAGGTTGAGGAGTTTCCTTTGAAATAGGATAGGCGACGGCATCTGCCTGAGCGCCATCGTCACATCACAGCAACAGACAGCACCTGCAACCTTTTTGTCAGACTGACTGGGGAGGCCTTACCTGCAGCCCCCTGGGAAGTCTTACACCGCCTGCCACAGCCCGAAGCGATCTCCCACTCGACCACGGGTGAGGGGTCAGCCTCAGTGCGAGCAGCAACTGGGTTGGCCACCGGTGTGGGCCGATCGGCGGATTCTGACGTGCTAGACGTCCGTCGGATCCCCAAAACCGGCCAACAACACTGATGCCCGTCCACTGCAGCCTCAAGCTGAGTAACTGAAGCCAAAACCGCCTGAAGCTGAGAGAGAAGTGTTACCAACTCGGCTCCCATCCGCACACAGCAATCACAGTTCCTATCCGTTCTAAAGACCGTGAAAAACTACACTACGCAGAAAAACAAAGAACCATCGACAGGCAGTGCAGAGGTTCTACTGCAGACACTGATGAAAATGCAAGAAAAAGTACCAAAGCACACAGGTGAGACTAAATAATTCGCTCTTGGATAGAAACTTGTACAGTATCACAAAATCGGTTTACTTTCCGACAAACGAAAACGCGAAAGAAGTGTGTATAGCTTACATTAAATGAACAAGCAAAATTCAGAAATGAAATTACCAAAGCACAAAGATGAAACTATATAATTCACTCCTGGTTAGAAACTCGTAAAATGCACCAAATCGGTCTACTTCCCTGTAGCTGCCGTTTGTCGGCTGACGGCTGCTGCTTACTAAATGGAAAGAGCGATTATACGAGCATCACTGAAACTCAACGTATATAAAGTTTTCTCCTGAGGTTTCTACTCGTAGATAAATAAGAAATTTCAAACTGTAGCGATGTCTCGTCGCTGATTTCGTGACGGAGGGATTTAAGCTGTCAAAAATCCACAGACATCTAGGGGATTTGTGTGGAAGTGAAACCAGCCATATGCAAAAAGCAACTAACAAGTTCCCGTAAGGTGGAACCAGCATTGAAGAAGCCCATAAATAGATCATCGACTGCCACCACTTGGTATTCGTCGTCGGCGAGTAGATGAGTTGATTACCGCTGGCAGATACTTCAAACCTCCGGACATTCTATACTCCTGAACTGAAGTGATAATGCCGTTCAGATAACGATGCGTAGGTTGAGCGTTCGAAAAGAATGTATGAAACCCGTGACTTGGTAGCTGAAGCGTAATTCTCTGGAGACAGTGACGATGGTCTGCCCAGACCAACTTCCGCTGTTGAAAGCCAACAAAGTCGAATTCCTTCTTGTTCCCATCTCACAACAGTAGTTGCAGTGATAGTACATCTTCCCCCAGCATAAATGAAGAAACAACCTCTTGTTCAAAATGGCTCTGAGCACTATGGGACTTCTATGGTCATCAGTCCCCTTGAACTTAGAACTACTTAAACCTAACTAACCTAAGGACATCACACAACACCCAGCCATCGCGAGGCAGAGAAAATCCCTGACCCCGCCGGGAATCGAACCCGGGAACCCGGGCGTGGGAAGCGAGAACGCTACCGCACGACCATGAGATGCGGGCCAACCCCTTGTCCAAAGGGAAAATTTATTAAGACTTTCTGAGGCACGCTGTGATATTAACGGTAAGCACTACGCTGATAAGCTCCAGAAATTAGATACCGGTAGGACGAAACATCCACACAATTCCTCTCTTTGTGTTTGCATTGCTTTCTAATTATCGTGCACTTGTCTATACTGTGGAGCCTGTGATAAAAGATCAGGCGACCAGTATATCGCACTTGAATGTGATTGCACATCAGGAGAGACCAGCAGCTTCTAATTACTTGATTCGATGTATAGCAATTTAAATACTCACAGTGAATTGGAATGACTCTGAAGAAGAAAGGAAGGAAGGATGATTAGAGTTCAACGTCACGACAGCTCGGTCATTAGAGGCGGATACCGAAGGCGATGCCCGACTTTGCCAAATAACATTCCTGAGTTTAGTTCAACGACGGCGCAGAGCAATCATATTTAATGGGGGCTGTACTGAGTAGCAGTTTTTTTGTGGAAGAAAGTTAGTTCAGCTACATGTGCAGTTTGGGTTCCTAAGGTAGTGAAGAGTACTTTTGCGATACTTTCGGTACAGTCTTGAAGCCGGCCGGGGTGGCCGAGCGGTTCTAGGCGCTACAGTCTGGAACCTACGGTCGCAGGTTCGAATTCTGCCTCGGGCATGGATGTGTGTGATGTCCTTAGGCTAGTTAGGTTTAAGTAGTTCTAAGTTTTAGGGGACTAATGACCACAGCAGTTAAGTCCCATAGTGCTGAGAACAATTTGAAGTCTTCAAGTATGAATTTCACAACAAAATTGTCCACGATTTATTCTATCACCTTAACCAAACATTTTCCTGTGCTGTCAGATATTTCTCCACTTTTTCCCTACTCTGTTTACTGGTGCAACAACTGGATTTCCATTACTTGTTATGGTCTGCAGAGAGAGAGGACATCACATAGCCTTAAGATACACTGACGTACAACCCAGCTCCCGTGTACCAATGTCTCTCCCTGTCTGAGTCCCACATTTGCAGTCAGACTGCGCACCGCAGATGGGGCTGCTGCTGCTGCTGCTGCTGCCGCGGACACACGCCTGCATTATTCTCTTTCGACGTCCTCCGTCGAGGACGCGCCGTGACACGGGTCTCCTGCCTTGCACGTGCTCTGTGAGTTGTTGGCTGTGTACACTCTGCTTTCACCATGATGGCGTGTAACATTTTCCGGATGGCATCTCCGTTCGTATTGATAAAACTGTGTCTCTCATGTTTTAACGTTAAGGATCCTGTAACAAAGTCAGCAACTACACTGACGTACAAATGTTGAGGACACAGTTCCGCTCTACTAAAACTAAGGTTCGGTAGTTTTTGTACGCTACATAAACAACGTAGAATATGGTTGGCCTATTGATAGCATTGGTAGCATTGGTAGGGAAAGAAACATAAATGAATGTGTAAGGGAGAAACTGGGAGCCGACGACTACTCTTTATTTTTTTTCCCTTCTTAATGTTGTTTGGTTGTTTGATTTGCGCGTAATTAGAACAACACATCATTCAATGTTACTTCATTGTGTATGTTATTCTTACAGAATGTAAATTGAATTTTCTAAGTAATAAAACTTTGTTGATTGCGTAACTTCTACGACGCTTTTACGTGACAAAAGCTATAACTTTTGATGCAAGTGCGGTTCACATGAACAAACATAAAAAATTATATATATATATATATATATATATATATATGTGTGTGTGTGTGTGTGTGTGTGTGTGTGTGTGTGAGTGCGTGTGTGTGTGTGTGTGTGTGTGTGTGTGTGTGTGTGTGTGTATGTGTATGTGTATGTGTGTTATTATCTGTATTTTGTATCAAAAGAACGTTCTTCATCACGATTTAAGGCAACGGGTTTCACGTTATTATTGATAAATTCGAAAGTTTAAAAGTTTATTTGACACTACTGTAGTGAAGCCAAAGTCACAGTAAATAACAATTTTTATTTGAAAGGAAATGGCTACATTAGCGGTTTCAGCGGACTACGTCGTCATTTTCAAATGTACAAAAAATCTGTTGGAGAATATGTAATGGGAATTATGACCATGTATCTGACAAAAATTACGGGAAATAATAACATCAAGCAACTGAGGCAATGGTGGCACAACCAAGTCACAACAAGTGGTGGCTATTCTTGCTAAAACGTTCATTCCATGTCCTAATGTAGAATAGACAAAAACTAAACCATGATGAAATTTGCCAAGAATTCCAATTTTATTTTAGTCACACTCCTTATGACAATCAGGTCAGGATATAGAAAAATTCGAAAGTTGTTTATGAATAACCGAAACATGTTTTATATACAGGGTGTCCCAGCTTTCTTGTCCACCCAAAATATCTCTGGAACAATAACAGCTATTGGAAAACGACTTTCACCGGTATCAATGTAGGGCTGGGGCCCATGAATGTACATATTTGGAAGCATTCTAAAAAGAAAGCATTTGTGTTTTTTAACACAAACTTATGTTTCTTTAAATGGACCTCCTATATTTTTTCTTCAGCAATCCATAGCATGACAAAACACATACACAATGGCGTTGATTGCATCGCAATATCCCCATTACATCTCGAGATATTGAGACGCGAAGTTGACGCTTGAAACACGCCGACATGCGCTGCTACCGCACGTCCTGAGGCTCAGGCGTGAACCCCATGCTGCCCGTAATCGCGATGTGGTTGACATGTGTAATCACACCTCCATACTCATAAAGAGGTCCGAAACGCCGGATGTTTGGTCGGCTCACATCTCGTCTACGTGAAACGGGAAGCTTAAATCCAAGACCTCGACATCGTCCTAGAACACGCACAGATGAACGTGCTGAAGTTGCTGCGCTCGCTACCATAGCTGTGAATCCTCAAATCAGCACACGTCAAATTGAACGTGAAGTTGGTGTGTCAAAATCAAGTGCACAGCGTATTCTTAAGCGTCATAAATTTCATCCTTACCATGTTTATTTACACCATGATCTTCATGGAAATGACTTCCGGAATAGGGTAACATTTTGTCGGTGGGCTCAGCAAAAACTTCTGACAAATCCAAATTTTTTTGCAGATGTTCTCTTTACCGACGAGGCATCATTCTCCAACAAAGGAATTGTCAATATGAGGAATATGCATTATTGGTCCGCAGACAATCCAAAATGGCTCCGTCAGGTAGAGCATCAACGTCCGTGGAAAGTTAATGTTTGGTGTGGGATTATTGGAGATACCATTATCGGACCTTTCTTTATAAATGGCATCCAAAATGGCAGACAATACTCCAGATTTATACGACACGATCTTCCTGTTCTCTTGGACACCGTACCTCTGAACCGGAGAATGGTCGTGTGGTATCAGCATGACGGATGCCCTGCACATAACGCCTTACGAGCACGACGACTTCTGAACCGTAAGATCCCTGGTAGGTGGATTGGACGAGGTGGCCCAGTTAGGTGGCCTGCCCGATCTCCGGACCGCACACCGCTGGATTATTTTCTTTGGGGAGCAGTGAAGGATGCTGTTTACCAACAAGAACCAACAACACCAGAGGACATGAAGCAACGCATTATTCATGCTTGTACAGCCATCAAAGACGAAACAGTAGCACGAAGTAGGGCATCCTTCATCCGCAGAGTGACCCTATTTATGCAAGCCAATGGGCATCACTTTGCGCATGAGATGTGAACGCTATGTTTAGTATGTAGTGCTGGTATCACAGTGGAAGTTTCTACAAAGGGCCATTTTACCCAGTGATGTTAAGAAACATTTGTTTGCAACAATTTGTGATTTAAAGCATTAGATAAACATAACATTGATAATTATGTGATAAAAAAGTAATTGGTTAAACATGTTTACATTCATCTTCTCTGTCCTACCTGAACTTCCCAAATCAAAACATTTTTACCTAAACAACGGTAAAACTTTTAGTCCACTTGCTCGTTTCACTAAAACCATCAACATGAATTTTACTATTACGAGTGAATGATTAACTGTCACTTGCGCTACATCTACAGTAAAGTAAAGTTTTAACGTTGAACGGCATTACCTTTTTAGTAACGGATTAACGATAAGCGAAGTTAACTTTGTGACTAACGTTGCGGTACACAGATATGTTACAGAACCGCATCACCTTTAGCCTATGGGATAAATACCTGCAGGAATGTACGACGTTAATGCAGGTGGCAGCAGACCGTATTATTCGTATCCGACCTCTTGATATGTATGGAGATGTGATTACGCATGTCAATCACATCGCGATGACGGGCAGCATGTGGTTCACGCCTGAGCCTCAGGACGTGCGCTAGCAGCGCATGTCGGGTGTTTCAAGCGTCAACTTCGCGTCTTAATATCTCGGGATGTAATGGGAATATTGCGATGCAATCAACGCCATTGTGTATGTGCTTTGTCATGCTATGGATTGCTGAAGAAAAAATATGAGGTCCATTTTAAAAAAACCATAAGTTTGTGTTAAAAAACACATATGCTTTCGTTTTATTATGTTTCCAAATATGTACATTCATGGACCCCAGCCCTACATTGTTGTTGTTGTTGTTGTTGTCGTCTTCAGTCCTGAGACTGGTTTGATGCAGCTCTCCATGCTACTCTATCCTGTGCAAGCTTCTTCATCTCCCAGTACCTACTGCAACCTACATCCTTCTGAATCTGCTTAGTGTATTCATCTCTTGGTCTCCCTCTACGAGTTTTACCCTCCACGTTGCCCTCCAATACTAAACTGGTGATCCCTCGATGTCTCAGAACATGTCCTACCAACCGATCCCTTCTTCTAGTCAAGTTGTGCCACAAACTTCTCTTCTCCCCAATCCTATTCAATACCTCCTCATTAGTTACGTGATCTACCCACCTTATCTTCAGCATTCTTCTGTAGCACCACATTTCGAAAGCTTCTATTCTCTTCTTGTCCAAACTAGTTATCGTCCATGTTTCACTTCCATACATGGCTACACTTAATCATAAGCCCTACATTGATACCGGTGAAAGTCGTTTTCCAATAGCTGTTATTGTCCCAGAGATATTTTGGGTGGAAAAGATAGCTGGGACACCCTGTATAGGTGACGGTGTATTAAAGCGATGTTCCGTACATTTTTGTTCTGCCGTTTTATTTATTTTACCTTTTTATTGAAGAAATTGCATTTTATAGCGCTATATGATAAATCCACATTGTTTTCTTTATTGTAATTGTAACATGCCTCTGTTTCAAGTTACAAATCAACAGTGTTTGGATAAAGCCTGAATTAATCATTGAGACTTCAAATTTTGCTGTAAATACCGTTTACTTTTAAGTAGCAGACAGGTTATCCAGCCCTTTATATATCCTCACTCAGCTTCTAGACGCGGGTGAGATGATGTGGGTTTTTCGACAGTGCAAGCTGTTATGAACGGCATGCAGGGTGCTCTGAATGTGCTACACTATTGACCGAGAAGTTTACTTTCAAATGAAAATAGCCCGGGCCCATTAGTTTTTATGGTGACATCGACCAACTCAAACGTGGCGTTTCATCGTGCTGTGCTCTTGGCCCTGTGCGCTAAGAGTTCAGTCATTTGCATTGCTCGTGTTTTGTGCTTTCCTCTGTACCTATCTTCACGCAGTGTTTTGATTCTCTGCTCCTCGTAAATTGACCAGCACGTCGAGCTTGTTTTCCTCTTCTGGTGTACAGCTCCCTGGTATTCGTACTCGCTCCACTGATGACTTTACATCTATTTGTGCCGACACGATGGTTGTCCGAGGTCGCCCCACTGAGCAGGTGCAAAGATATCCTTCTGACGTTTGTGGTTTAATGAAAGATATTTTAGTCCAAGAACAAACATGTCCAGTTATGTCACCAGTGGGGAGTACTCTCCCAATAGTCGCTGCAGGTTTCCGGCTGGAGGTTGGCGAGAACTGATATTATCACTCTGCAATAGACGGCAGGCGGCTTCGTTTAGCAGGCGCCACAGACGCGCTGCCCATAGTGCTCCCGAACACCGCCAGTGGCAGAGGAGTGAGCAGGAGTTCAAATACGTCGAAACAGTGGCGAAACAGTCGACAGAAATCTAAAGAAAAAAAACTTATTCTAAGCAGGTACAATATGCTTAAACATTAATCTTATTTGGCCCCAATGACAGACAAGGGGGCACCAAATAACGGCAAATTTCAGAAAATCAGCCCCAGTATCTTTATAAGCTAGCAAACACTGTACGCTACAGTTAGCTACTGCCACAACAAGAGATATACTGTACCAACATCTGTCTCCACCATCCACCCAACAACAGAAAACTACCTAATATACCGACAAAGGAAAGCAACAGAACATAGAAAAACATTTGGGTCTATCGTTCAAAAACGTTCAAATGTGTGTGAAGTCTTATGGGACTTAATTGATAAGGTCATCAGTCCCTAAGCTTACACAGTACTTAACCTAAATTATCCTAAGGACAAACACACACACACCCATGCCCAATGGAGGACTCAAACCTCCGCCGGGACCAGCCGCACAGTCCATGATTGCAGCGCCGTAGACCGCTCGTCTAATCCCTTACGGCGGGTCTATGGTATAACTATATCATGCTTTATGCATGAATACCAAAAATAACAGTGCATAGAAACACTCTCTTACGGACAATCACATACGTTGTGCAGCACAGAGCTCACGACTGTAACAGTTGTGTTACTAAATGTGACACTTCTGTCACTCAATGTAACTGGGTTTTCTCTTTTGATGCTGTCAATTGTCAGGATGAGCATTCTAAAGCATTCTGTCAGGGTGAAAATATTAAATAAATTAACTTTTTTCTCTTAACAACATGTGGGCAGGGTGGGTTCTTCCTTGGCTCGGGTATGAGGTCGAATGAAACATCATTTTTACATAAGATAACTTTTATTGAAGATTTGTACAACTGTATCTTACGGGATGTTCTGGTTTGGAGAGCGGCAGCTGTGTCGTTTGTGAAGTCTTCTGCTGCGGCGGCGGCGGCGGCGTCTGATTACGCGTAGCGGTGTGTATCTCGTGTCGCCGTCTCGCCCAGTTGACTGGAGACGCTCAGCGCGAGGTGGCCCGTTTAATTATTGCGAACGAAGTCGAGCATCGGATGGTGATACCTTGGATGTGGCGTCCCAGTGTCTCTCTTCTCTAAGCGGCCGCGTGTGTTGTGCGTCGACCAGCGGAGCGGCGCGGCGGGGCAAGGCCAGTGACCCGAACTCGAACCATGGACTCCCGCTTGCCAGTCTTCGGCTGTCAGGTCTTCATCCCAGCTCACAGGTGACTGCTGAGGTGAGGCCGTCTCCTTCCCGTCCTCACGAGTCACCTGGGTACGTAAAAATCAGACTTCAAATACCTTTTATCTTCTGTCTTCTGGCGCCGCGGCTGCTGCTTGCTATTCCATTACAGCGGCGGACTTGGTGCGTCCGTGCATGATGCAGTCTCTTCTTGCATGACGGTCTTCAGCACCGAAACTGACTGAAAACTACTGCTACTCTTCTTTTCTTCCTTCATCTCTCGTCTTCGTCTTCGTCCCCGTCTTCATCTGTCGGGCCCGCCGCTTCTCGCGTATTTATTCACTTCAGTTCAGTGGAGGTGAACGACTTCACGGCTATTGCCTCTTCTGTCACGTTGAAAAGCTTCTCGAAGAATCTTCTTAACGTCGGTCATTCGCTCTTGGAATGTAGGCAAGGGCCTTTGCTCACATGCGACAACTGAGAAACGCGTGAGCCGGTCGGGTGATGCCCTGACGGCTGAATCGACAGCGCCCGCTTATGTGGAACTTGCTGACTTCACGGTCATTGTCTCTTCTGTTCTGCTGTTCTGCCCGCTCAATGCGAGTATGTAACTCTCTAAACTAAACCAAGTTTTTCATTTATATTCTAATTTCTAGTTCACTTTGATTTCACTAATTTATTTACCTAAGTACCACTCAACACAACTTGTAATGGCTACAGAATGTTTCCGAACATCACAACAGCAACGGCTAATTTTGCTAGTTTGATACCCACTAACTTCACTTTGACAAAAGGTGTCAGCCGCTTAGCAGCAGGTCGTGTTCATAAAAGCACAACTCCTGGAGCTCCTCATGCCTCTGCAATACACATATTCTTCTCTGTGCTTAGTCTCTGGTGGCAGGCCGTCATCTTATTCTGAACACAGGGGAAAGACACTGTATTCTTTTCACATAGGTGGTTCCATGTACCAGGGGCCATGTATCCTGTTGACGTTTATGAAACCTCACAAGGCACTCGGCAACAGGGCACTTCACAGTTCAGTTTCTTCCTCACTTGCTGGCCATCAGTGAACTCACTCTCCTCTGGATTGCAGCCTGTGGCGGTTACTAGGGCCAGCAACGGCGAACGCAAAGCAACTGTTGGCAGCACCCTGACTGGTGCTACTCCATGGCTTGTCAGCCTGTGGATACCACACCATCCGACGGTCTCTCAAATTGTCATCTCGTTTTCTCCATACCGCTCACTGTCAAACTCGAGGTAGAGCGCCACAAACACCTCTGGTTTTCGCGCCACTGCCTGGACCCCAGCGGCGTATCACATGATAGTTAATCGCTTTCCCAATGGCAAAGGCGCTGAGTTCCAGGTGATGTAGGCGGTATTCTCCATACAGCAGACTGCTTTTGCATTCTCCTGCATCGACGTGGGCGGCCTCGGAGCGTTGCTGCCGCAGCCTGTAAGCGCCAGACGGGCCCTCTGGAGGGACGACGGAACCTCATCAGCACACGCGTGGCCAGGTGGGCCACCACACAGTGTGACAACTCGCTTTAAAACCTGAATAGAACAGACTTTTGTCCCGCGAAATTTTTTGTAGATTGCATTGGTGCATACTTGCGGTGCTGCGTTCTGTGCTGAGTGCTGTGACGGCTTTGTGGTCCGTTTAATATGCTGTATGACAGCAATCATGCCTAGCTGTCAGGATAAACTAAAATGGGTAGCACCCCAGAAGGTATGTTTACAACATTTTTAACTGGTGCAATGATGTACTCGACTTAAAACTGAACTATTACCGATGTTACCCGAAATCGTTGGCTACAAAATTTTCTGTGCGTGCCTCCACTCCCACAACGTTAATAGCATCCTTAAGGAGTTCAAATATATTTTTCTGCAGACGTTTGCACGTTTTACTGAATGGTCATTTTCCTTACCAGTGGCAGTGCCACAAGGTAAAAATTGGTCCCTCATTATTGCAGTTAACTCAACATATGAACAATAGGAAAGTCATTAGGATTTTCTGTGGAAGTCTTGGGGAGCTATTCAGAACTGTAATCATAACTATTCTGGTAAATTAGCAAATAATTTTGTTTTACAAGATTATAATTTTTCCAAATAAAGTTGTATTTTTCGCTAAATGGTGTAGAACTATTCAAATTTCATACCGTGATCTTAAGAATTGTAACATATCTATCAAGTACTCTGAAACAATATATAATTTTCGAAAGTAGTGTGTCAGCTTCTCCGGACTCACAACATTCTACAATAATGCCAGATGCTGACGTCAGTCCACGAGTGTGCAATAATCGAAGCTGTTCCGTTGCCGACTGATGGGCTTCTAAGGATAGTCGGCGTTACGAAGAAGGTATTACAACCAAATATGCCCATGAGATAACGAAGCATATTGTTAAAATTCCTTTTGCGCAGTTCACTACTAGTAGCAACTATTTGGTGGCTGAATATCCCCAAAAAGGTTCAAATGGCTCTGAGCACTATGGGACTCAACTTCTGAGGTCATTAGTCCCCTAGAACTTAGAACTGGTTAAACCTAACTAACTTAAGGACATCACACACATCCATGCCCGCGGCAGGATTCGAACCTGCGACCGTAGCGGTCTCGCGGTTCCAGACTGCAGCGCCTAGAACCGCATGGCCACTTCGGCCGGCCTGAATTCCCCACCTGGAAACATACATAGATGGCCTGTTGTATTCCATCGATTTCTGGCTTCTTCGAGTCGGTCCATCTCGAGACCCCAGAAAATGACAATTGAAGGAAATAAACAGATGTCTCATGAGGAAAAAGTACTTTCGAAATAATAATGACACAAGCGATGAACATGATTGTGTTTGCGACTGAAAATGTAAAATATCGAACAAAACATTTCATTACGGCAATTTCCACACCCAATGCGAAATACTTTATACCCGAAGGTTTACCCAAATCCGCTAAATTCACAATTTTTATTGGCCAAAATGGGTCAGCCATTTTGAATTTTGTAATTCTGACATTGGATTCCTAATCAGCGACACGAAGAATCTAAACAAATATATATAGTTATCTGTTATGCTCAGGGTCTGAGACGAGATGGCCCACTGTTTAGCGGGCAGCGGGAAGAGATCCGAACCACGCCGAGCCAGTTACTTTGACACCCTTTACGTATTAGGCTGTTGGAGTATAGTGAGTATAGTATGTTTGCCGCCACAGTAGGGTGACACGCCATTTCTCCCAACTGTTTATTCATTACACATTCCATTAAGAAGGTCTTAACTCATAAATATGTTTAAATAGATGAGGCAACTTAATAAATAAAAGTATAAATGTTCGTTTGTGCAAATTTGTGTATCTCTGAAAGTTCTTCACCGATTGCTATGAAATTTAGACACAACGTTACGTTCCAGTACAGGCGTGTTTTCAAGCATCTATTCCGTTACATAATGGGTGGAGAAAAATTGTGTCACGAAATTTTTACCGTGGATAGCTGATGCCAGTAGGAACCAAAATTATCAATGTTGTGTAGGTAGACAACGCACCACTTTTAAACTACAGAAACTTGGCGGGACTGCCCTGTTGCCGGATGCTCTGGACAACGCATTACCGCGAATGCTTTGCCTGCTGGAGATCGCGATGTACGCAAGGTTGCCGGCACGCTCGGTGGTACCGCGCCAGCCTTCCTCTCTGGGGGCGAATTCGCTGGGGTCCCTACACATGATAAGACGAAACTGGAAGAAACTCGTAAACAGCTGTTAGTTCTCAAACAGGAACTATTTTACAAATTGTATCGGCCCTGAAATGGGCCTTTTCGTAGCTAGCTACTGAACGCAGGTGCTCGAACTGGCGACCCTCTGACGCGACACAAACTTGGTAACGTCGAACGGTGTTTTGCCGAGCTCTTTCAAAGATTGCTGTCATTGCCCTGATTTGAGGGACGTTTTTATGTGTGAACTGACAACCATAGCGCTGACCATCAACCAACGAACGGCAACAGGGCAATTCGACTGCCAATCGGAGCTCTTGGCGCCAAGTTCCCGTAGTTTAAAAATGTTGCGTTGTCTACCTACACAACATTGCTAATTTTGGTTCCTACTGGCATCAGCTATCCAGGATTAAAATTTCGTGACAAAATTTTTCTCAATACTATATATACAGGGTGTCCCACTTATCTTGTTCACCGAAAATCACTTTCTGGCATGTTAAATGAAAAAATGTTTCAACTAATGTTTCCTAACATCTCTCGATAGTTTTTACTTGAGATATACGTTTTATGTATCCCCACAGATGTAGGATGTGTGGGATAGAGGTTATTTTTTTAAATGGAACCTTGTAAATTTAATTCACGAATACACTCACCAAGAGCTATTGAAGAATGTATCAAACAGTACCATTTTTGTGGATAAAACGGAGATGTACAGTACACAGGCTGTGAAGAACCCTAGCTGTTTACTGCCTTGACTGTACAAATTACACACCCAATGTAGTGGTATAGTACAGGTGTAGGTTTGTTTATGATTTCCGACACATGTAAACACAATCCCCCCGCGCACCACGTTTGTTGTTGCTTTAGCGTACAGTACACTGCATACCAGTGCATTCGCCATCAGACTAACTTAATAAGTGCATGGCGTTAGTACAAATTGCGAATTGTTGTGTGAAGGTGTATGATGTACAATAAGGTAGAAATGCTGACAAGAAATAATTCAGTAACTTGCATTTTTATGTTCAGTACTGTTAGAGAAAATTATGAATATTATTTTATTATGTCTACCTTGTACTCTATTGTACGTACCTACACTACAATTTGCTGTAGGCGGGCGAAATCCTGTTGAGGCACCACTATTGTACAGCAGATGATTGTCTGACAAGTCATCGCTTTCTCGCTAGATGATTGGTCTTCTCATTTCTCATCTACGTGAAACATGAAGTTTAAGTGCAAGACCTTGAAATTGTCGTAGGACACAAACAGAAAAAGCTGCTGAGGTCGCTGTGCTCGCTGTCGTAGCCGTGAATTCTCAAGTCAGCACACATGAAGTTCGTGTCTTGAAAACAAGTGCACACGCCTTCTATGACGTCATATATTTCATCATTTACACCAAGAGCTCCATGGAAATGACTTTTATGGAATTTTGTCAGTGGGCTCAGAAACAACTTCTGAGTAATCCTAATTACTTTTCATACTTCTTTTTACCAAAGAGCCGTCATTCTCCATCAAAGGAATTGTCAGTATGAGAAATACGAATTATTGGTCTTTCAAAGGTCTACGATGGCTGTGACAGGTAAAGAATCAACGTCAGTGCAACGTTAATGTTTGGTGCGGAAATATTAGAGATACCATTACGAACCTCTCTTTGTAAATGGCAACCAGAATGATAGGTAATATGCCCGATTTTTAAGATACACTCCCCCTGTTCTCTTAGACGTCGTAGTTTCGTGGATAAAATAGTACAGTGTGATACGTTTTTGAATAACTCTTGAATAATGTCAGTGTATTCTTGAATAGAGCTTACACATTTTCATTTAAAAACTTTAACATCCACCCCACACCTTCTACACCTGTTGAGATACACGAAACAGCAAGAACTACTCAGTGATGTTAACAAACAGTGGTTGAAAGAATTTTTCGTTTAACCCTTCAAAAAAAAAGTTATTTTGGTTGAGCAAGATCATGTGTGTGTGTGTGTGTGTGTGTGTGTGTGTGTGTGTGTGTGTGTGTGTGTAATGGAATTCGGAACCTAAAAACACGCCTGCATTAGAAGTCAACGTTGCGTCAAAATTTCAAAGCAACTGGTCAAGATCTTAATACTTTTGAAGAGACCAACATTTATACAGGGTGACAATTATTACTGAATTATTTTAAATAAAATCGTCATAACTTCTGAATGGATTGCGTTAGGACGTTCAAACTGCACGATTGACCGTGTGGAATGATGGGAATTAGTATCCACATGCATGGTTTGATTTATTGGTTTAGCTTCGAAGCTCACTTTCATTTGGATGGATTCGTCAATAATGAAAATTGGCGCATTCGGTGGACTGAGAATCCGCATTTCGCGTTTGAGAAATCTCTTCACCCTCAACGGGTGACCGTGTGTGCGTGTGCGTGTTTGTGTGTGTGTGTGTGTGTGTGTGTGTGTGTGTGTGTGTGTGTGCGCGCGCGCGCGCGCGCCATGTCCAGTGACGGAATAATCGGTGCGATATTCCTTAATGGCACCGTGACTACCGAACGGTATGTGAAGGTTTCGGAAGATGATTTCATCCCCTTTATCCAAAGTGACCCTGATTTCCACAAGGCGTGATTCATGCGAGACAGAACTCGCAGGAGAGTGTTTGGGGTCCAGCAGGAGCACTGGAGGAGCACTTTCGGAGATTTGCGATTAAGTGCATCTACATTTTCTATGTAGGTACAATTTCTTCAAAATCCCAAATCTCCGGATGTTCTGCATGAATTGTTTTGGGAATTTTGACACAACGGGGCATTCGAACACTCAAGCGTTTCTACACACATAATGGACCACCATCTGCCACGCATGTAATATGTATTTAGTAAAAGGGGAAATGTCATAGAAATGTAAATGTTGGTCTCTTCAAAAGCGTTAAGTTCTTGACCGATTCCTTTGAAATTTTTACACAACGTTGAATTCTAAGATGGGTGTGTTTTTGGTATCTAATTATTATATACTTACAATGTAGTTACCAAAAATCTCAGAATGTACCATTCGGATTTATTTGTGTTTTACATATTACTGTGACAAATGATTAGACCATATAGACTATATATACAAGGGCTATTCGAAAAGTAAGAAACGATAGGTCGCGAAATATAAACCACAGTGAAAGGCAAAACTGTTTTATTTGCAACAGTTAGCTGCAACTTCTAGCTACCTATCTCCATAGTCGCCGATCCGACTTAGTCGTTTGTCGTAGCGTTTTACCAACTTTCCAATACCCTCGTAATGAAAGGCAGCCGCCAGGGCTTTCCGTCAACTCTCTACGCTGGCCTACAACTCACTGTATGTGCGGAAACGTTGTCTTCAGAGCCAGCGGTTCATGTGAGCAGAGATGAAACTCAGAGGGAGATAATTGCGGGCTGTATTGTGGGCAATCAAACAGTTCCAATTGAAAACGACGCAGTAGCATCTTCATTACCCCTGCAGAATGCGGCTGAGAATTGTCTTGCAGAAGAAAACACACGACACTTATGTAATGTCGGCTGCATAGCTTCAGGCAAAATTTCTCACCAGGCCCTCGTACTTGGTGGGCGACGCTGTTGTTCTAGGTTTCTTTATGTGCTCCCTGTGTGTTCAGAACTAAAAAGAACGACGTAACGCGATCCATGGGTATAATAGAGACATTGCCCAACACACCTGTGCAAAACTTCATCGGATTTTCACTGTGGTTTGCATTTCGCGCCCGATCGTTCCTTACTTCTCGAATAACCCTCGTACTTTATAATAGTGGAGAGTTGTTAGCAAACAGAATGTTGTGTTTGTAGCTTATTGATTTAGGATTGTGGAAATGGAAATGAGCGTTTGGCGTCATTGGCCGGGAGGCCCCTCGCGGGGCAGGTCCGGCCGCCATATCGCAGGTCTTATTACATTCGGCGCCACATTGGGCGACCTGCACGCCGGATGGGGATGAAATGATGATGAACACAACACAACACCCAGTCCCTGAGCGGAGAAAATCTCCGACCCAGCCGGGAATCGAACCCGGGCCCAGAGGACGGCAATCCGTCACGCTGACCACTCAGCTACTGGGGCGGACGATTTAGGATTAAAATACTACCACAAAATCTGAATATCAGTAACAATGAAGAATGCTCGAGGCCAGAGAGAGGAGGGGGGGGGGGAGGTGGTTGGAGGACATGGAGAGAGAAGGGTAAGGAGAAGATGCACAAAGTTAAAAGGGGGAGGAGGGAGATGATGGACCAAGAGAGGGGGACAGAAAATGTGCATGAGGTGATGGAGAGACAGGATGGAGGAGAAGACGGACAGAGAGAGGGAGAGGTGGTGATGGACAGGGGGCGGGAGAAGTAGCAGAAGATGGACAAAGAAAGGGGGAGGGGGAGAGTTCAGCTCACTGCATAGTACAAGGCTGGGTTAAATGGGAGATAGTTTTAACCGTGCCCAGTGCTGGAAAAACATTGTAGCAGCAGTAACAGTAGAGGAAGAAAAGCAGATGTAATCCTAGCTACCAGCTTTCATAAACTTTCCTTTCACATTGGGAACGAAATAAATAGTGGCGACAGAAAATTGGCTTTCAACTTGTTTAACGAAGAACGCAAATACTGCAGAGGGTACCAAATGCATTTTTAACACAGAACGAGTGAGATTAAAAGTTAAAATTTACACAACGTAGAGGGTTGATAAGGAACTAAGGTAATTTTTCGAAGCGCTGTTCTTCCGAGGAGTGCTCTGTTGTTTTTCCCGGTCTGCGGCACACGGAGAGGGATCCCCGGACTGGGAGGGGCGGCTGGGAGGCGAGCAACAAGCAGAGAGGCGCGCCCGGACTTTCATTGGCGGCGCCCGCTGAATACTTGATGAGCGCCAAATCCGGGCCTCTTGCGGGCCGCGGACGGCGAAAATTGGGTTTGCGGCGGCAAACGATAATAATTGAGGTAGACTTGGCGAAGAAGGCCGCGTAACGAGATCCGATAGCGGGCGGCTTCCGTCCGTACGATGGAGGCCTGAGCGAGCGAGCGCACCTGGAACCAGCTCGCCTGCCGCTGGTTTTACGGTAGCCGGCCAGCTGACGGTGCAGAGCATACGGCGAGGCGCTGATGCTCTGCACTGCTGCTTAATCAATATCCTCTTAGTTCCGCCCAAGTTACTCATATTTTCGTCGTGTCTGGACTGCTTCGAAACAGGGATTCTGACGCACGTGCGCTTGTCCTGCAGGCTTTCGCCCCATGTCGCTGTTCTGCTTTTTTCAGTCTTCCCATTACACTGTAGTACTTTCCAATTGAATCTCTCACACTGATGACATACCTAAACCAGCACCTGCTGTCAAAAATGGTCAAATGTGTGTGGAATCTTATGGGACTTAGCTGCTAAGGTCATCAGTCCCTAAGCTTACACACTACTTAACCTAAATTATCCTAAGGACAAACACACACACCCATGCCCGAGGGAGGAACCACCGCCGGGACCAGCCGCACAGTCCATGACTGCAGCGCCTCAGACCGCACGGCTAATACCGCGCGGCGCACCTGCAGTCCATCTGCTCCAGTATGCTGATAGCACCGCCTTTCTATCCCTAAAACCCAGCCTCTAGAAATCCCAAAGCCCTCTCCACATCTTTCTTAATGAGTTCACCTTCTGGTGCAAACAGCGTCTCCTCAAAATTAATAACTCCAAATTGTAAGTGGAACCACCTGCAGTTCCGCTCTTCATGAACTCTGCCTTGGCCTGTCGTATCCAATAAACTAACACTCTAAAATACCTTGGTCTAACCGTAGATAGCAAGGGAACATGGAAACCTCTCATAATAAACATTCAACAGAAAGCGCACAAAAATTGAAAACTACGAATAACAGAAACAGACTGAAACTGTCAACTAGCCGAACACGGGAATTGTATCGTTCCACCATACTCCACAATTTCTTTTTGAGTCAATAGTCTTCTGACTGGTCGATGCATCCAGCCACAATTCTTCTCCTGGGCCATTCTTTTCATCTCAGAGTAGCAACTGCAAGGAACGTTCGTAATTATCTCGTGAAGGTATTCCAATCTATGTCTTCCTCTCTTTTGACTTCATACAGCTTTCTATAGTACCATGGAAGCTACTCCCTGATTCCTTAACAGGTGTCCTACCATCCTCTCCCTTCTTCTTTTCAATGTTTTCCATATATTTCTTTCCACACCGATTTTACAGAGCACTTCCTCAATCCTTACATTATCAGTCCATCCAACTTTCAGCATTCGTCTACAGCATTTCATCTCAAATATTTCGAGTTTCTACTGTTCCGGTTTTCCCACAGTCCATGTTTCACTCTAACACAATGCTCGGCTCCAAACTTGCATTTTTAAAAATTTCTGCCTCGTTTTAAGGCCTGTGTTGGTCACTAGTAGACTTCTCTTGGCTAGGAATACCCTTTTTTTCAGCGCTAGTCTGGTTCTTATGTCCTCCTTCTTCAGTCCATCATGGATTATTTTGGTCCCTAGGTAGTAGAATTCCTTAACGTCTTGTGGTTCGTGATCCCCAACTCTGATGTTAAGTTTCCCGCTGTCCTCATTTCCGCTTTTTCTCGTTACTTTTGTCTCACTTTATTTTACTCTCAATCCATATTCTATATTCCTTAGACTATTCATTCCATTGTACGGATCGTGTGATTCTTCTTCACATTCAGTGAGAATAGCTATGTTATCAGCGACTGATATCCTTTCACCTTAAATTTTAATTGCGCTCACGAATCTTACATTTATTTCCGTCATTGCTTCTCCGACGTATAGATGGAACGGCAGGGGCCAAAGAATATATTTTTTAATAGATTAAATTTTACCACATGTCGCTAACTTAGCTAGGTGAGACGCGATGAATGGGACAAGTTTTACAATTTTCTGGAACAAGGTGATAATTATGTAGAGTATTTTTGTTACAATTTTGCTATGACATGTCTATGCATTTTGTTTTGGTACAAAGATCATATTATCACCATCAACAAGTATGCCTTAAGCTGTAAGTTTCATCGACTATAGTGTTTTGTAGTATTATAGAAGAAACCATTACATATTTTGATGTACAATACAGACCATTTTTTTGATTCTTTAGTGTATGTCACAAAATGAAGCTAAGCCAATTGATGAGATCTGCTTAAAATGCAAGTAATATCGACAGTGCCAATTAGTGAGAAATGTGTATTTTATTTTTGTGTTACACTGCAATTAAGTTGGAACAGTAACGCTGCATGTGCTTTGTATGTGAAACCTTATGTATTTGATA
Source organism: Schistocerca serialis cubense (assembly GCF_023864345.2). NCBI lineage: Eukaryota > Metazoa > Arthropoda > Insecta > Orthoptera > Acrididae > Schistocerca > Schistocerca serialis. The sequence goes on from NC_064638.1 coordinate 763,080,564, forward strand.
AATTTTATTTTGGTACAAGATCGAATTTCCACTCATAGTCAAAGCCGTGCAGTTACACTATTGTCTTACAATGAGCAATCTGAATGTGTTTTGTACCCTAAATCTTTATGCATTTCAACAAATATTTTTATTTTGGTGCAGATATCGTGTTTTCGAGATACTGAACTTTCCTTTCGGTGTGGAAGCTTGTTCCATCAATGCCTTTCTCCATGTTTTGTTGTGTTTACATTTTATATTTTGTGCCTTATGAAGTTATATTTTCGTATTACGAAATTATGTAGTTTGAGCGGTATGATTTATTGAACATCTCATAAAATCGCAGCGTCGCCATCATCTACAGACCTCTGTGGGTGCGTGGCACATGGAGCAGTGCACTGCTCTCTGCAGGTGTGGGCACTACCTTGAATAACACAACAAGAACTGAAGCCAAGGGAAACTAGCATGGGACTACAAGTAAATGCATCATATAGCGGTGACCACCACATTTCATAACCTTCCACTATGTATAACGTTATCTCTCATTTATTTTATTGAGACAATTTACATTTATTTTCTTCATTTACATTCGTTTCCTATCCATTTTCATTATTAGAACTTATTGCTCCAATCACAACATAAAATGTAACATGAGAAACAGAGCAATATACGTGTTCTCCAAGTTTCTTCCTCCTTTATAAGACTAGTTTTAGAGCCAACACAATGTGTTCAAGTATCGATTGATTTCTATAACCAATTTTCGTTTGTTGGTTGCACGAGTGTAGTGTACACAATTTCCTTTAAAGACTGACTGTATTTTCCTAGGGCGCTACCAATAAACTGAAGTCTGCCACCATCCTTACATGTGACTGAGGCCATGTAATAATTCCATTGCTATATCCATGTGTTTATACGAGAAACTGACTCGACCTGGACCTTAATCCTCACAATACAAAGGGTGGGGGCTATGCCCACCTTTAGAAAATACTGTAATCTTGTCATGTACTTTATATTTTAAAATTTTGAAAAAATAGCTATTTTTTAATGATTTCTTATATCAGATCCTGTAATTGCTTTGAATTTTTCAGTTCCCCACAACACAAAAATTTAAGTCTTAATACTAAATGCGACTTCTTGCAACAAATGTCATATTCATATTTTCAGGTTCTGGATCCTTCTTACACATCTGTACATCTTTATAAAGTATGCTGTAAATAAAACGATAATTAACGAAATAAGTGTTTTTTTTTTTAACTTTTTGTCGTGGCCACCTTCTTTGTGTATACATTACAAAAAATTCATTGCTATTGCTAAGATTGTGCTAGAAGATTTTTTAGGTTCTGGACCCTTCGTATACACCACTATATACTCACCCAAAACGAAATTTGTTAGCGAAAATTAACAACATTTCACGAAATTTTTCTTTTGAATTTTTTTGTGTTGGTCTTAAATCAACCCCCTTTGCTAGGACACGTTGTGGAGAACATGTTGACATTGGTAAGGTTAAAGCTTTATGAGAAAGCAAACAGGTGTACATGGAACCCGTTTTAGGAAATAGTAATCATTCAGTGATGAAAACGAAACGGTACGTAAGACCATGTTGAAAACTTAGATAATCATGTTACACCTTTAAATATAGATGTATGAAGAAAAGCATACGAACTGGAAATATAGTATCGGTTCCACGAGAGAAAAATGGCAGCGAATAGGACTTTAGTGTGCTTTTGTAGAAAGAGGTAAGCATAGCTGAATTTACGAACAGTAGGTTTCATCAAGGGATAGGTCAACAAATTATTTTACCAACTAGATAAGCTGATGGATACGTTCGTAAGATTATAGCTATTTACGATTCATAAATGCAGACTGAAGCGATGAATTAAAGTTCGTACCAAAACTCCGATTCGAGCCCTAGTCTCTAGCTCGCTACTCGATGCGCTAACCACTACGCCGTCCTGGCACAGTGGCTTTGCACAATTGTACAGACTCCCATAGCACACCACCCTCATAAATTCAAATTCCCATGCACGCTTCAGCCCACTTGGTCTTCCCAATAAATTCGGGCAGCATTGCAGATGCTCTCCAGCTATACTGAAACAGTATCTAAACACTGAACAAAAGTGGGGGAGTACCATGTAGCATAAGGCGTGAATGGGAGCTTGGATTGATGAGGGAGGGCTGCAAGGGTAGTCCGTGCAGTTGTATCAAGCTGCTGTACCACTGAAACTTCCTGGCAGATAAAAACTGTGTGCCGGAACGAGACTCGAACTGCCAGGAAGTTTCGTATCAGCGCACACTGCACTACAGAGTGAAAATCTCATTCTGGAAACATCCCCCAGACTGTGGCTAAGCCATGTCTCCACAATATCCTTTGTTCCAAGAGTACTAGTTCTGCAAGGTTCGCAGGAGAGCTTCTGTGATGTTTTGAAGGTAGGAGACGAGATACTGGCAGAAGTTTAGCTGTGAGGACGTGGCGTGAGACGTGCTTGGGTAGCTCAGATGGTAGAGCACTTGCCCATGATAGGCAAAGGTCACGAGCTCGAGTCTCGGTCCGGCACACAGTTTTAATCTGCCAGGAAGTTTCATATCAGCGCACACTCCGCCGCAGAGTGAAAATCTCATTATGCTGTACCACTGCACCAGAGGGGTGTAATGATTAGAACATCCGCCCAGTGAACAAACTCGGGTTCAAATGTTGATCTTGGAAAAAAAATATTTATTTATTGCTTAAGTCTGCGCATGAAGTGTGATTGAAAATTCCCATCAAAAACTTCTTGGACTTGTAGAGGGGAGTGAGTACATAGTAGCCGGCCGCTATGGCCGAGCGGTTCTAGGCGCTTCAGTCCGGAACCGCGCTGCTGCTATGGTCGCAGGTTCGAATCCTGGCTCTGGCACAGATGTGTGTTATGTCCTTGTGTTAGTTAGGTTTAAGTAGTTCTATCTAGGGGACTGATGACCTCAGATGTTACCTCCGATAGCGTTCAGAGCCATTTGAACAATTTTGAGTACATAATATTTTGAACAGGTAAACTGGTACCCATGTCTGCGATGGTTTCAATTTAGATGTTTCACTCATCCACTTCCGCTTGAGAAACTGAATTAGGCGTGACGCAGTAGAATTATGAGGCAATAATTCGAAAGGAAACGTAACGAAGTATTCATTTATCACAGTTGATGCAAAGTTTAATTTACGAGACTCCTGTAGCGAGAGAGAGAGAGAGAGGAGGGTCTGCTGGTACGAGCTCTGACTGCTGCACTAGAAACTGAAGAAACGCAAGGTGCGAAAACCTATATATTTTTTAAATCTGTGGTAAGGTCTTATGGGACCAAATTGCTGAGGTCATTGGTCCCTAAACTTACGCACTACTTATTCTAACTTACACTGAGGACAACACACACACTCATGTCCGAGGAAGGACTCGAACCTCCGACGGAGGAAGCCGCGCGGACCGTGACAAGGCGCCTGAGACCTCGCGGCTACCCTCAGCGGCCACAAGGTGGGATGAAGATTGTGTAGCATGATATTCCTTGCAAGTATAATGTCTGTAACGACTTTGGTGGTCACCGCGTAGTGTCGCTGTTTGCAATGCATCAGTACTGTCCTGTACGTGCAGTATGCTGGGTCCTTTTTGTTTATGAATTATGGAAACACGTAATTTTTAAGTGCTAATACAAACGTGTGTAAGTGATATGGATGTGTCGTTATGATTACTTTCGAACTGTTATCTAATAATTGTACGGCGTCACGCCTACTTCAGCTCTTCAAGCAGAAATGGAAGAGTTAAACATCTTAACTGAAACCGTCGTCGAGAGGAAACGGTGTGTTTCCGGACCTGCTTTCCTATTCAAAATATTGTGTGCTCACCCCGTCTACAAGTTCTAGAAGCCTGTATCGGTAATTTCCGAACACTCCATATACAACATAAATGTATGAGACTCGAAAAGGTTTCACGAACCGTAAAGTTTCATTTTAGTTGGGATCCATTTAAAATATTTTTGCAGTGAAAATACCATTTTCAAAACATCGATGTTTGATGTACAATGCCGGCGGGAGTGGCCGAGCGGTTCTAGGCGCTACAGTCTGGAGCCGCGTGACTGCTACGGTCGCAGGTTCGAATTCTGCCTCGGGCATGGATGTGTGTGATGACCTTAGGTTAGTTATGTTTAAATAGTGCTACGTTCTGGGGGACTGTTCAACTCAGATGTTAAGTCCCATAGTGCTCAGAGCCATTTGAACCATTTTATGTACGGTACAACACAGCAAAAATTTAAACAAACAAAATGCAAAAGGAGAGAGAAAAGTATTGAAAAATTAGGGAACATAATTCTGTAATGTGACGTATCATAGTATTGTTTGGAAAGCAGAATGTTCCAGTACAACCTTGACAGAATATTATAATTTTGAGAAATCTTACATGCCCATAACTAAACAACCTTCCCCAGGCGTCGTGCAGAAAACAGAAAAATTCTTTGTAAATAGAGGGCAGGACACGGAATATGATACAGCTGGGAGCAGCTCCGTGTCTGACAAGAGCTGCGCTGACAGGCAGAGATATGGAAATACGTGTATGTTTATCCGTAGAGTGTAGACGGCCGGCGGGGTGGATACGGGAGGAAGAAAGCTCAGCCAGTGCGCTCCGGCGGCTCGGATGAATGGTCTCCGGGCGACGCGGAGGCCGCAGCGGCGCTGAGCCGCCATTTGTCTGGCGAAAGCTGCGCCTCCAAATCCGGCGATCCCCGCCGCTGTGTGCCCGTGCCTGCCCTGGGCCTGTCCGTGTTCTGGCCGTGACGCCCTCTGACGGCCAGAGATGAAGCCGCTGCGCTGTCACGAGCCGCGAGCCGACGGCTTACAGTGGCGCGGAAAGGTGCGATTACTCTCGCTGCGGCCAGCCAGTCACCGCGTCTCCACCACACTAACCTGCCATTGGCCCTCGGCTGGCTGCACCGACGCCACCTGCACTGACGGTAATCATCGCCGCATTACTGCTCGAATCACTGAGTAATTCGGCAGCCTATAGTTTTGTCCAGTTAGTAACAATTTACACTGAATCGCCACAGAAACTAATATAAACACGCGTATTCAAATATAGAGATATGTCAACAGGCAGAATACGGCAATGTGGTGAGCAACGCCTATGTAAGACAAGAAGTGTCTGGCGCAGTTGTTAGATCTGTTACAGCTGCTGCATTGGCAGGTTATCAAGATTTAAGTGACTTTGAACGCGGTGTTATAGTCGACGCACGAGCCATGGGACAAAGCATCTCCGAGGTAGCGATGAGGTGGGGATTTTCCCGTACGGCCATATCACGAGTGTACCGTAAACATCAGGAATCCGGTAAAACATCAAATCTCCGACATGGCTGCGGCTGTAGAAAGGTCCTGCAAGAACAGAACGAACGACGGCTGAAGAGAACCATTCAGCGCAACAGAAGTACAACACTTACGTAAATTGCTGCCGATTTCAATACTGGGCCATCAGCAAGTGTCAGTGTGCCACCCATTCAACGAAACATCATCGATATGGACCTCCGGATCTGAAGGCTCACTCGTGTACCCTTGATGACTGCTCTACACAAAGCTTTACGTCTTGCCTGGGGCCGTCAACACGAGCACCGGACTGTTGACGACTGGAAATATGCTGTCTGGTCGGACGAGTCTCGTTTCAAATTGCATCGAGCGGGTGGACGGGTACGGGTATGGAGACAACCTTATCAGTCTATAGACACTCCGTAACAGCAGGGGACTGTTCAAGCTGGTGGAGACTCTGTAATGATGCAGACCGTGTGCTGTTGGAGTGATATGGGACCACTGTTACGTCTTGATATGACCCTGAAGGTGACACGTACAAAAGCTTCCTTCTGATCACCTGCATCCATTAATGTCCATTGTACATTCCGACGGACGTGGGCAATTGCAGCAGAACAATCGGTGTCATCGGATTTTTGAAGGATGGGGAAGGAAGTCGGCTGTGCCCTGTGAAAGCAACCATCCCGGCATTTGCCTGAAGCAATTTAGGGAAATCACGGAAAACCTAAATCAGGATGACTGGACGCGAGTTTGAACTGTCATCCTCTCGACTGCTAGTCCACTCTACTAACTACTGCTCCACCTCGCTCTGAGTGAGGGATGGTGTTCCATATCTGTTGCCCTTGATGTGTCAATACAGAGACGTTAATGCTGTTTGTGAATGACGCCGGTGTTGTCATCCAATTATGTCCCATATGTGCTTGATTGGAGATAAGTCTGGTGGTCCAGCAGGACAAGGCAGCCCGTCAACAGTTTGTGGAGCCTGTTGTGTTACAACAGCGGTATGTTGGGCGTATCCTGTTGGAAAAAAACCATCTGTAATGCTGTTCACGAATGTCAGCACAACAGACTGAATCATCAGATTGACGAACAAATTTGCAATGAATTTGTAATGAAAACTGGGTCTACCTCGGAGCCAGTGATGGCGGTTAGAAGGGGACCAGTTTTGGAATACAGACCTTGATCCTGCCCTCCAGTGAGCTCTCGCTTGGCTCCACTGCCCAATTCGCAAATGGAGGTGGTTTGGGGTCAGTGGAATGCACGTTACGGGACGTCTGGGTCGGAGCTGTCGTTGAAGTAACCGATCACAGTTGCTGCCCAAATTGTTGCTGCGGATACAGATACACTGCCACACGCCGAACACGATAGTCTTCCCTCTCTGTAGTGCCAAGTGGCAGTCCGGATCCCAGTCTTCTTGCGACCGTTCATTCTCGTGACCACCACAGCCAGCAGTCATGTACAGTGGCTATATTCGTGCCAAGTCGTTCTTCAGTATCGCAGAAAGAACATCCACCTTCCCATAGCCCTATCACATGACCTAATTCAAACCAGTGAGGTGTTGATAATGTTGTCCCTGCCGCCTTAAAGGCATTTTTGACTAGCATTAGCTCACTACATCCAATCTGAAAGGTAACTAGCGTTCACGACCGTTACAGCATGCTTTTAAAGCAAACCTGACTGGCGTCCCCACAGCGTCGCAACTAGTGCTGCTCTCGCGCGATTGGCGCGAAATTCGAATAGACATCATCTTACAGATGTAGAAACCCACGTACCGTTTATGTCGCATAACTCCTCCTTGGTGTTGCAACTATTTTTCCCGTCAGTGTAGATTCTGCGGAATTTCGGCAACGTGACACATAAAGCAGAATAAGTAAGAAGCAGAAACGCTCTCTACGTCAAAGCAGAACTTGCGAGATGCCTTATTGTATTTGTCGTGTCTTTTGAGGCCCATAGTTGGTGGGTTTTATTTTATGACTTAAAGACAAGAAAAACATGCTGATACTAACCGCCAGCACATTGAGTCTGTCGAGAACGCACGGTTATTGGTAGGATTTGTTTGTAATAAAATTACAAGAAACGTCATATTGGTTTGATGGAAACTTCTCAGGTCATCAGCCAAGTCGTGACATCGTCTTGTAGCAACGTTTCAATGTTTCGTACCCATGTTATTGAAGTGAAGTGGCTTAAGATGATGCATAAGAGGCCGGCCGAAGTGGCCGAGCGGTTCTAGGCGCTTCAGTCTGGAATCGCGCGACCGGTACGGTCGCGGATTCGAATCCTGCCTCGGGCGTGGATATGCGTAATATCCATAGGTTAGTTAGGTTTAAGTAGTTCTGAGTTCCAGGGGACTGATGATTTCAGAAGTCCCATAGTGCTCAGAGCCACTTGAACCATTTTTGATGCATACGAAATATTCTCGGATGGTCTGCAAAATGGCGTCACTGGAATAGACTGAGAAAACTTGCAATCATATTCTTTGTTAAAATTTTTTCGTATTTTGTTATTTTCGGTTATAAATCGTGTGTTATTGGAAGTACGCAATTTGTAAGCAATGGCACATTGAAGAATCATTGAAACTTATCGGTCTTGGTAAGATTCGCTACAGTTAAATGTAAATTAAAGACGTATGGGTGGTTAAAGCACTCATAAGGTGCACTCATAAGGTCATAGCATAAAATACAACTGCACAAATACACTGTGTTAGAAGTGAGTTTGTACGATATTCTGAACTTTTATAAACTGATGTCCTTACTAATCGGACGTGTGTCTTCCCTTCTGCATCTACATCTACATCTACATGATTACTCTGCAATTCACATTTAAGTGCTTGGCAGAGAGCTCATCGAAC